>NC_090444.1:870710849-871031304 GCF_031143425.1 Pleurodeles waltl | reverse complement strand
TCACCAGAAACCCACGGAGCAACTGAAAGGGCGGGAAAGCGTACAAAAGACCCTGAGGCCAAAGACACAACATCCCGTCCACCGCCCAAGCCTGAGGACAATGAAACCGGGAGTAAATCGACTGAGTTTCGCATTCTCTGGAGACATAAACACATCCACCAAATGACGAAACAGAGACCACCGGAGGGAGAAAAGCTGAGATGAAGGAATTATTCTGCTCAGAAGATCCGCCCGAACATTGACCAACCCCGAATGTAGGTGGCACGCAGGGAAAGAACCCATTTCTGTGACCAAACAAAAATCTTCCTGGCAAGGCGGAACAGCGCCCACGACCTGGTCCCCTCACCAGTTCACGTAAGCTTTGGTCACCAAGTTGTCTGTCCGAATAAGAACCGCTACACCTTTCAGGGAGTCCTGAAAACGAATCAGAGCTAGAACCACTGCCTTCAACTCCTGCGAATTCGAGGAATGTCTGGCTTCCAGAGGTGACCAAAACCCCTGGACCTGAGCCAACCCCATCCAAGCCCCTCAACCTGAGAGGCTGGCATCGGTCGTCACTACCACCGGGAGAGGAGGAGATAAAGAAACCCCTATACGAAGATGAGCTGGCACCAACCACCAACCCAACTCTCTGCGAACCAACCCCGACACCGGAATCCACGCCCGAAGAGAACCTGACCCCGGAGACCAATGAACCAGGAACCAGTTTACCAGGCAAAGAAGATGGAACCGTGCCCAGGGTACTAGAAAAATCACCGATGCCAAATGACCCTGAAGATGCAACCACTGAAGGGCCCTGGGAGCAGGCTGCGACAAGATCGACCTCACCAGAGACTGAAGGCCCATTAGCCACTTCTCCGACACAGTCACCAAGCCTTGAAGAGTCAGAAACCGAGCCCCGAGAAAAACTAGATCCTGGGAAGGAACCAAATCTGACTTCCCCCAGTTGACCAAAAAAACGTGGTTTTGCAGGACCAGCAGAACCTGGGCCACATGCCTCTGCAACAGCCCTTGAGAGGATGCTTGGATTAGAATATCGTCCAGATAAGGATGAATAAACAACCCTTTGGAATGTAGAAGAGCCACCAGAGGGGCCAGCACCTTGGTGAAAATGCGGGGAGAGGACTTGAGGCCGAATGGTAGAACACAAAACTGAAAATGGTCCAGGCCTACCTCAAAGCGTAGGAATCGCTGAGAAGACAGAGCCACTGGAACATACAGGTAAGCATCCTGCAGATCCAGAGACGCCAGGAAATCCCCCGGATTGACCAGAGAAAATATTGCCTGAATGGACAGCATACGTTAATGCACTGTCCTGATACAGGAATTCATCCCTTTCAGATTGAGGACAGGCCGAAAACCCCCTGACACCTTCGGAACCAGAAACAAGACAGAATAAGTGCCCAGACCTCTCTCCCCCACAGGAACCTGGGAGATGGCCCCCTTGAGAAGCAAGTCCCAGACCCCATCCAACAACGCCTGTCTCTGGGCCCCGTCCGCAGGCAGCGGAGTGGGGCGCACCCCAGAATCTGGAGGCACCACTTCGAAATCTATGGCGTAGCCATTGTCCACAATGTCCAGCACCCAACGATCGCTGACACTCTCCTGCCACACGGAAAGAATGTGCCTCAGCCGTCCCCCAACCAGCCCTATGCCAGGCCCACAATGATTGTCAGGACCCCTTCTTGAATCCACCCCGGCTCGAAGGGGCAGACTTCTTAGGAGAAAAACGGGGCTGAAAACGACATGTCCTGAAAGAAAAAGACTTGGAATCAATTTTGGGAGAGGAGCTCGAATGCTTCCGCCAATCCTTGCCAGAAGAAGAACCACCTCTGTAAGGCAAGGCGTGTTTCCTCTCCTTAAAGGCCTTTGAAAGAATGGAAGGCAACTGATCACCAAATAAATTTCACATCCACATCCTCAAACAGAGGGACCTACGAGCCCCAATCAAAGCTCCCGATGCAAGAGCCAAAGTACGGACCACCTGGCCTGTTGCTCCATAACAGCCAGAAGTTCCGAGCATTCCGAACCTTCCTGAACAGCCACTGCCAGCTTGTCAAAATCCTGCACCAAAGATTGTGCTGAATAAGCAGAAAAAATACCCGCTCTGAGGGCCAAATTCTCTCCGCAAATGCCCTCTTAAGACCAGAATCCACCTTACGTTCAGTGGCATCAGCAGGCACACAATCCTCCGGATTGACCGCCGTCTTGCCAATCAGGGTCGCCAGAATGGAATCTAGTTTCTAGGCATGGCAAACCTTGAAGGTGTTTGATACTGAGGGAACAAGTGTGAATCTGTCCCTGTGGGCTGAAAAACAGGAAAACCTAATTTGTCCCGAACATGAGACATCACCTTCCACATCTCTTCCCTGGAGACATATTTCCCACCAGAAGAAGTAGATGGAGCGTCATCATCATCACAAGAAGAGGACCTCTCCGCAGCCCCAGGAGGACGGGCCGCCTAAGAATGACCAGGCCTGGCCACCCCTGCTTGGAGAGCAAGAGAGACAGCCACCTCAATCATGTCCTGAACCTCTTCTCTGGACATGAGAGGTGTAGGAGCCCCCAACAGCCCCTGGTGACCCCCAGGAGTGGAGAGGGGAACCTCAACATCCTCCCCTGACGAAGAGGAAGATGAAACAATCCTCCTTTTCTTAGCAGGAACTTTCGACATAATGCACCAATTAGTGTCATTTTTTTTACTCTAATTCGGTGCAAAGCTAACTCCATATTTATACATTGGTGCTAGACCCGTCTAGCGCCACATTTATGGAGTTAAAGTCATTTTTTGGCAGTGGAGACCTACCTTGCCTTAATGAGATGCAAGGTAGGCATTCCCTTGCAAAAAATGACTCTGTGGCCTTAACGCCATATTTAGGGGCATATTTATACTCTGGGGCATATTTTTACTCTGTTTGCACCAAATTAGCATCATTTTTTTTTACTCCAATTAGGTGCAAATCTAACTCCATATTTATACTTTGGTGCTAGACCGTCTAGCACTAAGGCCCTGACTTATACTTTTATTGCGCCGCATTAATGTCATTTTTTGACGCAAAAGTGGTGCAAACTTCCAAAATATTGGCCCTTATTTATACTTTTTGGTGCACAACTGCAGTAACTCAGTTTTGTAACAAAAAGTTTAGCACCGGCTTGCACCATTTCTGTGCACCAGCCGGGCACCATATGTATGGAATGATGCAAGCCGGTGCAAAGAGTAGGCTAGAGTAAAAAAAATGACTTTACTCTGGTGGGGCTGGCGGTATAGAAGAAGGGGGTTTAGCACCAAAAAATGACTTTAGGCAGGTTAGAGTAAAGAAAAATGACTAACCAGATTAGCGTCATTTTATGGTGCTAAACCTACCATGCCACATGACTCCTGCCTTAGAAAAGGCAGGAGTCATGCCCACCACCTCAATGGCCATCATAAGGGACAAGGGTCCACTGGGCATGGCCATTGTACCCTGTGCCATGTATGGAGGCCCATTTCAGGCCCCACTATGGCACTTTAAAAAATAAAATGCAATACTTACCTGTACTTATCTGTACTTACCTGGGATGGGGTCCCCCATCCTCCGCAGTTCTGGTGTGGGTGCCACTGGGGCCTGGGGAGGGCACCTGTGGGATTATTCCATGGTGTTCCACCATAGAAATAAGCCCACAGGTCCTCTAACGCCTGCCCTGACCCAGGAGTTAAAAAACGGGGCAAAGCAAGCTTTGCACCATTTTTTGACCCCTCCTCCGTCCCGTGCACCATTTTTGCACAGGAGTATAAATATGGCGTTAAGGCCATAGAGTCATTTTTTTGCTGGGGAACGCCTATCTTGCATCTCATTAAGGCAAAGTATGTTTCCACTTCCAAAAAATGACTTTAACTCCATAAATTTGGCACTAGACGGGTCTAGCACCAAAGTATAAATATGGAGTTAGTTTTGCACCGAATTAGAGTAAAAAAATGACGCTAATTTGGTGCAAACAGAATATAAATATGCCCCTTAGTGTCAAAAAATGACGCTAATTTGGTTAGAGTCATTTATTTTGACTCTAACCTGCCTAACGTCATTTTTGGGTGCAAAACCCCCTTCTTCCATGCCGCCAGCCCCACCCAGCTAACATCATTTTATTTTACGCTAGCCTACCCTTTGCACCGGCTTACACCATTCCATAAATATGGTGCCCAGCTGGTGCTAAAAAATGGTGCAAGCTGGTGCAAAACCTTTTGGTGCAAAACTGAATTAGTGCAGTTTTGCACCAAAAAGTATACATAAGGGCCTTACCCCTAGGACCAGTGAGTGATTGAATGATAAAATGCGTGTGGCAACAAATAAGAGATTGAATATGTGAATAAGAAATTAAGAGCCCGTGTTTATCCCAGAGCTTTACAAAGCTGAAGACTTTTAGTTTATGTTGGAGATGCTTGACTGTCTGAATTGGAAAGCTGACATATATTTTATTCTTCTAGCCCAAGAGGGTGAAAAAAAGACATTACCAATGAGACCAGATGTGGGATAGACTAGCTTGATAGAAATGAGTAATTGAGTGAGTGAAATAATGCAATATTATGGTACACACTGTACGTCATCACCGCTACTTCTATAAATGTTAATATTAAAAAAAAATCAGTTTTCCAAAATGTGTTTGATTAGAAGGTTAAACAAAATATGTCATAGAGTCACAGTAGCATAGGAAATCGAAGTGACCGCTCACACATACTATTGTCATAAAGTCTGTGATCCTTTATCACTTCCACTACTAAGACAAATGTACCTCCATTTACACGGCAGTGACAAAATGATAGGACGCTGAGGAGAGACTTTGCTTTTAGGACTTGCCGTCCCACAACACAATGCATCGCCCAGGAGAGGTGGGGCTGCCGTGGTTTTCCCCGCATACTTTAAACTTGCCCTGCGACCTCCTGTCAGATGGGATGCATTCTGGTTGCACCTCGGCCGGCCCGTCCTGCATTCATCAGCGCCAGGAAGAGCCAGGGCTGGGCCACACCACTTGGTTCTCTGGTTCGGCGACGTTTGGCTCCATTGGAGAAATCGTTTCACAGCACCAAGCTTTAGGTAATTATTTTAATTTTTGAGAATCTATGACACCCAGCTTCTCGATCGCATTGATTGCTAGTGTATTTGCACAACAGGCCTTGCACTTTGTCCACCAGTAACACCTGTGACCAAAGGAAGGGAACTGTGGGACACCCCGATATTCTGCTCCTTGTCTGTACTGATTCGATGACTCCTTGTTATACAAACACTAGCAGGGGCAGGACCTTTTCCCCAGCAGCTACTGGGCTTACTTCCTGGCCGCACTGACTTTTTTAGTGTATGTACATTAGGTGAGGTGCGACTTCATCAGCCATTGAGTCTGCCGTTGCCTGTTTTCATTTTTTTGCATGTTTGCACATTAGCTGGAGTGGGACTTTACCTCCCAACAGCTATTGAGTCTGCTCTTTGCCCGCACTGACTTTTTGCGTGTTTTCACAGTAGCTGGGGTGGTACTTCGTCCTCCAGCACGCATAGAATCTGCCCCTTGCCTGTTTTGGTTCTTTGCATGTTTGCACATCAGAAGGGCAGGGACTTTGTCCTCCAGCACCCAGCAGCCATTGAGTCTGCCCCCTGCCTGCACTGATTTTTTGCATGCTGCACATTAGCTGGGGTGGGACTTGGACACTCAGCAGCCGTTGAGTCTGCTCCTTGCCTTCACGGACTTTTTAGATGTTTGCACATTACCTGGGGAGGGATTTTGTCCTCTAACAACATTTGAGCTCAAGGTAGGTGGGCCCGTCCCATTCATTGCCTGCTTTCGATACAACACTGGAAAGAGGAAGCCTCTTTGTTCTACCGGCGCAGTGGCCTTACAAGATCTTCAGGACTGCACTTCTATCATCTCTTATTTAACCTCGGTGGTGGGAGCTTTTAACAATCAAATTCAACCTATAGAAAAAAGCTAGTTTTAAGGGGAAATCTCCTAAAATCTCTTTAACATGCCCTATGAAAGAAAATAAGGGTGCAGAGGCTAATGACCAGGGGATCCACTCTTTAAATTAAGAAGCACAGATGGAGATTACAGTGGTCAACATTCATCATGGACAATGAGGGTTCTCCTTTGAATCGCTCCAGTCTGCTAAGAAAAAGAAGAAAAGGGACAGGGGTGCAAAAAAAGGAACTAGTTTAAGGAAAATAAACACAATGGAAGGTGCTTCCCGCTCTCAAGGGTGATGCATTGTCTCAGATCAGTATAAAGGACTTCATCCTTTTATCGAACAATATAACGTCAAGCATGGAACCACTGTTGAATAACTTATGAGGGGAAATTGAATTGTTCGCAGACAATTCATTAGCTAGTCTGTCTGAAAAAATGTAATTGATAGAGTCTATGTTACGAATCCAGGCTCTTCAGGAAGTGTTAAATCGAATCCTAAAATGGTCAGTAAGTGTCCTTGCGAGGAGCGGTCCAACGTTTCCTTAGATAAACACAATACTTCGGTATTGAACCACCTCCCTCTCTGTTCCCATCACAGGTCTGGCAATAAATCAGCCAGAGGGAAAACCAGTGAGCACAAGCGACACTACACAGGGACACAGCAAATAGGAAATAGAAGCATGCATTGTGAGTGGTCTACATCTCCATTGACACAGTCATACTATAGAATTCAGGATAAAACTAATTCAAGAACCATAGAAGTTGATGATAATAAGAACTGGGAAGAAGGCACCCCTCCCTCGTTCACAGCTCTGTTAAAAAGACTAATCAACCTAGACATAGACCCCACCTGCCTCCTGAATCAACCCCAATGGTAGCAATCCTAACAGGTGTCCCACCATTATAATCTGTATTGAGAGAAACCACCCATGAACTAAAAAATAAAGTAATGCACAGGTGTAATAGGCAGATGAGGAACTAGGATTGTATAGCCTCCCATATCAACATGGTCAGAAGTATTGAGTGGGTTGAGCCTAGGGAGTAACATGGGAGGAAGACTGCACTGTTGTCAATTTTGATCAGCCAGGCAAGAAAGCTAATATATCAAGCCTCCCAGATGAATCCAGCTGTGACTGGAATTCATGTTTTACCGTAAGGATATTATTATCCACCTAGTGTCATTGTGTAGGAAAGTACCATCTTTCTTGGCATGTTACCCCCAATTTTAAATGAATGTCAATATGTTTTTGCCTGTCCCGATGGGATCCTGCTAGCCAGGACCCAGTGCCCATAGTTTGTGGCCTGAATGTGTATACCTGTGTAGTGCCTAACTGTGTCACTGAGGCTCTGCTAATCAGAACCTCAGTGCTCATGCTCTCTCTGCCTTTAAACTTGTCACTATAGGCTAGTGACTACATTTACCAGTTTCAATTGGCATACTGGAACACCCTTATAATTCCCTAGTATATGGTACCTAGGTACCCAGGGTATTGGGGTTCCAAGAGATCCATATGGGCTGCAGCATTTCTTTTGCCAACCATAGGGAGCTCAGACAAACCTTTACACAGGACTGCCATTGCAGCCTGAGTGACATAACACACACGTTATTTCACAGCCATTTTCACTGCACTAGCAAAGGTGCCCCCACATAGTTCAAGGCCATTTCCCCGGACTTTGTGAGTGCGGGGACACCATTACACATGTGCACTACATATAGGTCAATACCTATATGTAGCTTCACAATGGTAACTCCGAGCATGGCCATGTAACATGTCTAAGATCATGAATTGTACCCCCAATTCCAAATCTGGTATAGGGGAGCCAATTCCATGCATCCTGGGGGCTCCATTATGGACCCCCAGTACTGCCAAACCAGCTCTCCGGGGTTTTCTCTGCAGCTACAGCTGCTGCCACCCCACAGACAGGGTTCTGCCCTCCTGGGGTCTGGGCAGCCCAGTCCCATGAAGGCAGAACAAAGCATTTCCTCTCAGAGCAGGGTGTTACACCCTCTCTCTTTGTAAATAGGTGTTAAAGGCTGGGGAGGGGTAGCCTCTCCCAGCCTCTGGAAATGCTTTGAAGGGCACAGATGGTACCCTCCTTGCATATGCCAGTCTACACTGGTTTAGGGAACCCCCAGTCCCTGCTCTGGCGTGAAACTGGACAAAGCAAAGGGGAGTGACCACTCCCCTGTCCATCACCAACCCAGGGGTGGTGCCCAGAGCTCCTCCAATGTGTCTCAGACCTCTGCCATCTTGTTTCCAGAGGTGTGGGGGCACTCTGGAGGCCTCTGAGTGGCCAGTGCCAGCAGGTGAGGTCAGAGACCCCTCCTGATAGGTGCATACCTGACTAGGTAGCCAATCCTCCTCTGAGGGCTATTTAGGGCCTCTCTAGTGGGCTTTTCCTCAGATTACAACTTGCAAGAATTTATCAGGGTTCCTCTGCACTTTTCTCTTCGACTTCTGCAAAGGATCGACCGCTGACTCTCCGGGACGCCTGCAAGGCTGCAACAGAGTAGCCAGAAGACTACCAGCGACATTGTGGCACCTAATCCTGCCGGCTTTCTCGACTGTTTCCTGGTGATGAATGCTCTGGGGGCTGCCTGCCTTCACCCTGCACTGGAAACCACGAAGAAATCTCCCGTGGGTCAACGGAATCTTTCCCCTGCTCCAGCAGGCACCAAACTTCAGCTTCACTGGTACTCTGGGTCCCCTCTCATCCTGACGAACGTGGCCCCTGGAACACAGGTGGTGGACCCAAGTGACCCAGGCTGTCCAGCGGTCCAACTGTCTAAATTTGGAGGAGGTAAGTCCTTGTCTCCCCTCCCCAGACAGTAATCCTGTGCACCGTGTGATCTGCAGCTACAAGGGCTTCTGTGCACATTTCCAAGAAAGTCTGCATGCTGGGTCCCCAGCACTCTGTCGTGCGTTGCTCATCTCCTTGAGTTGATCTCCGGTGTCGTGGGACCTCTCTTTGAAGTGTTGAGATGACTGCCATGTTCAGACTTCTTGAACCCGTGTTCAAGGACTTAGCGGGTGCTTCCTTCCTGTCCAAGGGCTCTCTGTGTGGCTGAGGGCCCCCTCTGTCTCATCTACCAAGTGGTGACATCCTGGTCCCTCCTTGGCCCAGGCAGCACTCTTTTTCTTCGATCATGACTCTTGCAGCTTGCAGTGCTTGTTTGTGGTATTTTGCCAAGGAAACAACTCTGCATCCTCCAGCACACCGTGGGACATCTTCTGCATGAAGAAGAACTTGCTACTTCCTTCAGTTGTTGCAAAACCTGCAGCTTCTTCCAACCGGAGGCAGCCATTTTGCACCTTCATCTGTGGTTTAGTGGGCTCCTGCCCCTCCTGGACACTTTGGCGACTCTTGGACTTGGTCCCCTTCCTTTGCAGCTCTTCAGGTCCAGGAATCCGTCTTCAGTGCTTTGCAGTCTGTTGTGGTCATTGCAAAATCCTTTATCACAACTTTAGTGTGTTTCTGTGGAGATAGTAGCACTTTACTCCTACTTTCCAGGGTCTTGGGGTGGGGTCTCCTTTACACCCTTAGTGTTTTCTTACACTCCCAGCGACCCTCTACATACTAAACTAGCCTAGGGGTCAATTTGTGGTTCACATTCCACTTTCTTAGTATATGGTTTGTGTTGCCCCTAGGCCTATTTCATCTTCTTGTGTTTTACAGTGTTTGCACTACTTTCTGACTGTTTTACTTACCTGATTTGGTTAGTTGTATATATTTTGTGTATCTTACTTACCTCCTAAGGGAGTATATCCTCTGAGATATTTTTGGCACATTGTCACTAAAATAAAGTAGCTTTTTTTTTTAGTAACTATGAGTATTGTCTTTCTTATGATATAGTACCTATATGATATAAGTGGTATTGCATGAGCTTTGCATGTCTCCTAGTTCAGCCTTGGCTGCTCTGCTATAGCTACCTCTATCAGCCTAAGCTGCTAGAACACTACTACACTCTACTAATACGGGATAACTGGACCTGGCATAAGGTGTAAGTACCACTGGTACCCACTACAAGCCAGGCCAGCCTCCTACATTGGTGGTGCAGCGGTGGGATAAGTACTTGTAACTGCCTTACCACTTTCTCATTGGTGCTTTTCATAAGAAAACTATATTCTAAATGCTTAGAAATATACACAAGTAAACTTAACAGTCTTACTTTCACTCTAAAAACTTTATAAAAAGTTTCCAAAAAGATTTTTCTCTCTGTTCTTGAAAGCTCTAAACGTTTTCTCTTACCCCTAACCTCTTTCTTTTCACCATGTCTGTGGTAGAGGCTACTCCCAAAGTTGTGAAAACAGCTTATGATAAGCTAAACTTTAAAAGTTTGAGGGGGTCTCTGTATAGAAAGAAGTTTTGGGATTGGTAAGAACCCTACTAACAATCTCCTTCTTAGCCTTCTCCCTGAAAGTGACCAGAGTCAGACTGGTCAAACCCAGGATCAGGAGGTAGAGGAGGGGGGTACCCAGATAGATTCAGGAAAGGGTCCTGAGAACTCTTGAGAACTCTGGGGAGGGTACTTCCAAAGACCTTTCACTTAGCAGGCCATCTAGTGAAGCTGGTAGTGGGAGGGGGTCACACAACAGTAGGACACCTTTCACTCCAAAAGGCCAGGTCACTAGGGTTCAGGTAGACAGAGAAAGGTCCACTTCTGGCCATTCTCTCATTACCTCTGTATCAGAGAATTCCCAAACCTCCCACCCTGAGGATAACACCCTAGACAGGGAACTCAAAAAGCTGAGGTTGGAAGAGGCCAGACTGAGGCTAAGACAGCAGCAGTTGGCCTTAGATGGGGAATGCTTAGATGTAGAGAGAGAAAGAGAGAAGTTGGGGCTAGTTCCCCATGGTGGCAGCAACAGCAGCAATCTTGATAGTCATCCTGTTAGAGAAACAGATTCAAGAAACCGCCACAAGATTGTCCCCTCTTACAAGGAGGGGGATGACACAAACAAGTGGTTTTCTGCACTTGAAAGGGCCTGTATGGTACAGTTGGTCCCTCAAAGGCAGTGGGCTGCTCTATTGTGGCTATCTTTCACTGGCAAAGGTGGGGACAGACTCCTTATTGTCAGGGAGAGTGATGCCAACAATTACAAAGTTTTGAAGGATGCACATTTAGATGGATTTGGCTTAACCACTGAACAATACAGGATAAAGTTCAGAGATACCAGAAAAGAGTCCTCTCAGGACTGGATAGATTTTGTAGACTGTTCAGTGAAGGCCTTGGAGGGATGGTTACATGGCAGTAAGGTGACTGACTATGAAAGCCTGTATAATCTAATTTTGAGAGAGCATATCTTGAATAATTGTGTGTCAGACTTGTTGCATCAGTACTTGGAACACTCAGATCTGACCTCTCCCCAAGAATTGGGAAAGAAGGCAGACAAATAGGTCAGAACAAGAGTGAGCAGAAAAGCTCATACAGGGGGTGACAAGGATGGCAAGAAGAAGGATGGTAAGTCTCATGACAAGGGTGGGGACAAAGACAAAAATAATTCTGAGTCTTCATCAGGCCCACAAAAATGCTCTGGGGAGGTGGGTCCAAATCCTCTTCTCACAATCAAAAGAAGCCATGGTGTTATTTATGTAAAAGTAACGGCCATTGGGCAAGTGATCCCACTTGTCCAAAGAAAAACACCAAGGCTCCCACCACCACAACCCCAACTGAGTCCACTAGTGCCCCTAGTAATAGCAGTGGTGGTGGAAAGAACACTACAAATAGCCAGACAGAGGGTGTAGCTGGGCTCACCATTGGTAATGTATTGGGTTGGTCCAGTTAGGGAGACCACAGAGGCTGTTTTAGTCTCTGATGGTGGTATTGATTTTGCCACCTTAGTTGGTTATCCTCCCCTTAATAGGGGTAAGTACAAGCAACTACCCCTAATAAATGGTGTTGAGGCCTACAGGGACACAGGAGCCAGTGTCACCATAGTGATAGAGAAACTGGTTGCCCCTGAACAACACCTACTTGGTCAGCAGTACCTAGTGACTGATGTTCATAACAACACTCTTAGCCACCCCATGGCTGTTGTGAATTTCGACTGGGGGGGTTACTGGCCCAAAGAAAGTTGTGGTAGCCACTGGTTTACCTGTAGACTGCTTACTAGGAAATTATTTGAAAACATCAGCTTGGGCTGAAGTGGAGTTGGAGGCTCATGCAGCAATGCTGTGCATTCCAGGGCATATTATTGCTCTCACAAGGGCTCAGGCCCAGAAGCAAGGAGCACAGGGAAACCTGGATCCTGGAAAAATGGACCAAGTGCTCCCAAAAACTAGGGGTAGAAAGGGGAAATCATTGCCCACTATCCCTGCCTCTCCAGAAGATTCCCCTTTTGGGGAAGAGGAATCCTCTCCCTGTGCATAACCTACACCAGAGGAGCTGGCAGCTGACACAGCTGAGCTTTTGAGTGCAGGGGGGCCTGCTAGGGAAGAGCAGAGTGTGGCAAGTAGACCTGCCCCACACTAGAGGGTCTAAGACAGCAAGTTGTCAAACAGCAAAATGGGGATGTCACTGATACCCACAAAGTCTATTGGGAAGACAACCTTTTCTATATTGAGGCAAGGGAACCTAAACCTGGAGCTGCCAGGAGTAGCCATCCCTTTGCAGTATAGAGAGTTTCTTCTGACTTTGGCTCATGACATTCATTTGACTGGGCATTTGGGCCAAAGTAAAACATGGGACAGACTTGTACCATTGTTTCACTGGCCTCATATGTCAGAGGACACAAAGGAGTTATGTCGCTCCTGTGTGACCTGTCAAGCACATGGCAAGACTGGTGGCACACCTAAGGCCCCCTTAATTCCACTTCCAGTTGTTGGGGTGCCCTTTGAGAGGGTAGGGATTGACATTGTTGGCCCCCTTGACCCTCCAACAGCTTCAGGAAACAGATTTATCCTAGTAGTAGTGGACCATGCCACTAGGTATCCTGAATCTATACCCTTAAGGACCACTACAGCTCCTGCAGTGGCAACAGCCCTCCTGGGATGGGTTTCCCTAAGGAAGTGGTATCAGACAGAGGTAGTAACTTCATGTTTGCATATCTCAAAGCAATGTGAAAGGAGTGTGGTGTTACCTACAAGTTCACCACTCCTTATCATCCACATACAAATAGATTGGTTGAGAGAATTAACAAAACTCTCAAAGGTATGATCATGGGACTCCTAGAAAAACTCAGGAGGAGATGGGATGTCTTGTTGCCATGCCTCCTTTTTGCTTATGGGGAGGTACCCCAGAAAGGAGTGGGCTATAGCCACTTTGAACTCCTCTTTGGACACCCTGTAAGAGGTCCCCTTACTCTTGTGATGGAAGGTTGGGAACAACCCTTAAAAACTCCAAAACAAGACATTGTGGACTATGTGCTTGGCCTCAGATCAAGGATGGCTGAGTATGAAAAAGGCCAGCAAAAACCTTCAGGCCAGCCAAGAGCTCCAAAAGCAATGGCATGATCAGAAGGCTTTCCTGACACAGTACTAACCAGGACCGAAGGTGTGGGTATTGGAGCCTGTGGCACCAAGAGCACTCCAGGACAAATGGAGTGGACCCCATCTCATTGTGGAGAACAGAGGTGAGGTCACTTATTTGTTGGACCTGGGCACTTCCAGAATCCCCCTTAGGGTGCCTCATGTCCATCGCCTTAATCCTTATTACGACAGGGATGACTTAACCCTTCTTATGGCCACAGCTGAGGGGCAGGAGGAAGAGAGTGACACTCTCACTGACCTCTTCTCCACCACTGAAGCTGATGGCTTAGTGGAGGGAGTTGTACTGGCAGTATGCCTTACTGTTGAGCAGAAGGACAACTGCATCAATCTCCTTGGACAATTCTCTGACCTCTTCGCACTAGTTCCCGGCACAACTACCTGGAGACAAAATTGATACTGGAGACAGTTTACCTGTCAAAAGTAAAATTTATAGACAGCCTGACCAAGTCAGAGACTGTATCAAACAAGAGGTACAGAAAATGTTGGACCTTGGAGTGATTGAACCATCTGAAAGCCCCTGGGCCAGCCCAGTGGTGCTCTTCCCCAAACCTCATAGTAAAGAAGGAAAAAAGGAAATGTGGTTTTGTGTGGACTATAGGGGTCTCAATCAAGTAACAAAAACTGATGCTCACCCTATACCCAGGGCAGATGAGCTAATAGATACACTGGCTTCTGCCAAGTATCTAAGCACTTTTGATTTAACTGCAGGGTATTGGCAGATTAAGTTATCAGAAGATGCTAAACCAAAAACAGCATTTTAAACCATTGGAGGGCATTATCAGTTCACAGTTATGTCCTTTGGATTGAAAAATGCACCTGCCACTTTTCATAGGTTGGTGAATACAGTCCTCCATGGATTGGAAGCCTTTAGAGCAGCATATCTAGATGATATTGCTGTTTTAGCTCCACCTGGGATGATCACCTTGTCCATCTGTGGAAAGTTTTAGAGGCCCTGTAAAAGGCAGGCCTCACTATCAAGGCCTCAAAGTGCCAGATAGGAAAGGGGAAAGTGGTTTATCTGAGACACCTGGTAGGTGGAAAACAGATTGCACCACTGCAGGGGAAGATCCAAACCATTATGGAATGGACTCCCCCTACAACTAAAACCCAAGTGAGAGCCTTCCTAGGCCTTACTGGGTACTACAGGGGGTTCATCAAGAATTATGACACTATAGCTGCCCCTCTTAATGACCTCACATTAAAGAAAATCCTTAAAAAGGTATTATGGACAGCTTGCTGTCAAAAGGCTTTTGATGAGCTCAAAAAGGCCATGTACTCTGTACCTGTCTTCAAAAGCCCTTGTTACTCCAACAAAATCATAGTTCAAACTGATGCTTCTGAATTAGGGGTAGGGGCAGTTCTATCACATCTAAGCACAAAGGGCCAGGATCAACCTGTTGCTTTTATCAGCAGGAGGTTGACTCCTAGAGAAGAATGTTGGTCTGCCATAGAGAGGGAGGTCTTTGCTGTGGTCTGGGCCTTGAAAAAGTAGAGACCATACCTCTTTGGGAGTCACTTTATTATTGAAACAGACCACAAACCTCTATTATGGCTTAAACAAATGAAAGGTGAAAACCCTAAATTGTTGAGGTGGTCCATCTCCCTACAGGGAATGGACAATACAGTGGACCATAGACCTGGGAGTACCCATTCCAATGCAGATGGGCTCTCCAGATTTTTCCACTCAGACAATGAAGACTCATCTGTCAAAGGCTCGCCTTATGGTCCCTTGTTTGGGGGGGAGGGTTGTGTAGGAAAGTATAATCTTTCTTGGCATGTTACCCCCAATTTTACATGTACGTCAGTATGTTTTTGCTTGTCTCACCGGGATCCTGCTAGCCAGGACCCCAGTGCTTATAGTTTGTGGCCTAAATGCGTATACCTGTGTAGTGCCTAACTGTGTCACTGAGGCTCTGCTAATCAGAACCTCATTGTTCATGCTCTGCCTGCCTTTACGTTTGTCACTATAGGCTAGTGACTCCATTTACCAATTTCAATTGGCACTGGAACACCCTTATAATTCCCTAGTATATGGTACCTAGGGTACCCATGGTATTGGGGTTCCAAGAGATCCATATGGGCTGCAGCATTTCTTTTGCCACCCATGGGGAACTCAGACAAACCTTTACACAAGACTACCATTGCAGCACAGGTTATTTCACAGCCATTTTCACTGCACTTAAATAACTTATAAGTCACCTATATGTCTAACCTTCACTTGCTGAAGTTTAGGTGCAAAGTTACTAAGTGTTAGGGCACCCTTGCACTAGCAAAGGTGCCCCCACATAGTTCAGGGCCATTTCCCCGGACTTTGTGAGTGCGGGGACACCATCACATGCGTGCACTACATATAGGTCAATACCTATATGTAGCTTCACAATGGTAACTCCGAACATGGCCATGTAACATGTCTTAGATCATGGAATTGTCCCCCCATTCCAAATCTGGTATTCGGAAGCCAATTCCATGCATCCTTGGGGCTCCACTATGGACCCCCAGTACTGCCAAGCCAGCTCTCTGGGGTTTTCTCTGCAGCTACAGCTGCTGCCACCCTACAGACAGGGTTCTGCCCTCCTGGGGTCTGGGCAGCTCAGTCCCAGGAAGGCAGAACAAAGTATTTCCTCTCAGAGCAGGGTGTTACACCCTCTCTCTTTGGAAATAGGTGTTAAAGGCTGGGGTGTGGTAGCCTCTCCCAGCCCCTGCAAATGCTTTGAAGGCACAGATGGTTCCGTCCTTGCATAAGCCAGTCTACACCAGTTTAGGGAAACCCCAGTACCTGCTCTGGTGCAAAACTGGACAAAGGAAAGGGGAGTGACCACTCCACTCTCCATCACCACCCCAGGGTGGTGTCTAGAGCTCCTCCAGTGTGTCTCAGACCTCTGCCATCTTGTTTGCAGAGGTGTGGGGGCACTCTGTAGGCCTCTGAGTGGCCAGTGCCAGCAGGTGACGTCAGAGACCCCTCCTGATAGGTGCATATCTTACTAGGTAGCCAATCTTCCTCTGAGGGCTATTTAGGGTCTCTTCAGTGGGCTTTTCCTCAGATTACAACTTGCAAGAATTCATCAGGGCTCCTCTGCACTTCTCTCTTTGACTTCTGCCAAGGATCGACCGCTGACTGCTCTGGGACGCCCGCAAGGCTGCAACAGAGTAGCCAGAAGACTACCAGTGACATTGTGACGCCTAATCCTGCTGGCTTTCTCGACTGTTTCCTGGTGGTACATGCTCTGGGGGCTGCCTGCCTTCACCCTGCACTGGAAGCCACAAAGAAATCTCCAGTGGTTCGACAGACTCTTCCCCCTGCTCCAGCAGGCACCAGGTTTCAGCTTCACCAGTACTCTGGGTCCCCTCTCATCCTCACAAGTGTGGCCCCTGGCACACAGGTGGGGGACCCCAGTGGCCCAGACTGTCCAGCAGTCGAACTGTCCAAATTTGGAGGAGGTAAGTCCTTACCTCCCCTCCCCAGACAGTTATCCTGTGCACCGTGTGATCTGCATCTACAAGGGCTTCCGTGCACATTTCCAAGAAATTCTGCATGCACCGCTGACCCTGTGTCCCCAGCACTCCATCCTGCGATGCTCAGCTCCCTGAGTTTATCTCTGGTGTTGTGGGACCTCTCTTTGCAGTGTTGAGACAACCGCCATATTCAGAAGTGCTTCCTTCCTGTCCGAGGGCTCTCTGCGTGGCTGAGGGCCCCCTCTGTCTCCTCTCCCAAGTGGCGACATCCTGGTCCTTCCTGGGCCCAGGCAGCACCCTTTTTCTTCAACCGCGACTCTTGCAGCTAGCAGTGCTTGTTTGTGGTATTTTGCCAAGGAAACAAATCTGCATCCTCCAGCACGCCGTGGGATATCTTCTGCATGAAGAAGAACTTCCTACCTACTTTCGTTGTTGCAAAACCTGCAGCTTCTTCCAACCGGAGGCAGCCATTTTGCACCTTCATCCGTGGTTTAGTGGGCTGCTGCCCCTACTGGACACTTTGGCGACTCTTGGACTTGGTCCCCTTCCTTTGCAGGTCTTCAGGTCCAGGAGTCCTTCTTCAGTGCTTTGCAGGCTGTTGTGGTCCTTGCAACATCCTTTATCACGACTTTGGTGTGTTCCTGGGGAACTAGTAGTACTTTACTCTTACTTTCCAGAGTCTTGGGGTGGGGTCTTCTTTTACCCTTAGTGTTTTCTTACACTCCCAGTGACCCTCTACACACTACACTAGCCTAGGGGTCCATTCGTGGTTCACATTCCACTTTCTTAGTATATGGTTTGTGTTGCCCCTAGGCCTATTGCATCTTGTTGTGTTTTACAGTGTTTGCACTACTTTCTGACTGTTTTACTTACTTGATTTGGTTAGTTGTGTGTATTATGTGTATGCTACTTACCTCCCAAGAGAGTATATCCTCTGAGATATTTTTGGCACATTGTCACTAAAATAAAGTACCTTTATTTTTAGTAACTATGAGGATTGTCTTTCCTATGATTTAGTACCTATATGATATAAGTGGTATTGCATGAGCTTTGCATGTCTCCTAGTTCAGCCTTGGCTGCTCTGCTATAGCTACCTCTATCAGCCTCAGCTGCTAGAACAGTACTACACTCTACTAATAAGGGATAACTGGACCTGGCATAACGTGTAAGTACCATTGGTACCCACTACAAGCCAGGCCAGCCTCCTACACGCTGAGAGACCTTCTATGAACTCGCTAGGGTTACAGGGATGCCAGCAAGCTGGGAATGAATCCATACAGTTGAAGAACCAATTTGATTTAATAACTACCCTTGATTTTAATGATTCACTGTCCAACTCTGACGTTAGTGTATCTTTGGTGCAGAGGAGTGCTGGAGGACCATTACCCAGTCACATTCCTGCTGGAATACAAAAGGCAAATACATTTTTGAATGTTTGAGTTGTGATATCGCTGTCTTGGTCAATAAGCAATTTGATAATAGAAGGTTCAGCCAACTAGAGTGTAACCATATTGTGGGACTGCAAGAGACTTGGGATATAGGAATGACCTCTACTTAGAGGGATTTATTTTCTTTTTTCCCCCGTTTATGCCCACACTTAGGGGTAGAGCCAAGGGAGGTCTACTCACACTGATCTCCCTTGACGTTCCCTGTAAAGGGCCTCAAGTCGATATGGGCTCACAGTTTTTAATGGCAGGCAACTTTACAATTAAAACCCCCAGCATATTAGTAATAAACGTTTGTAATTCATACTCGTAGAATACCCCTAATGATCAATTAATGGCCCCAAAAATGTTCCTTGATAGATATTTGGAAAAGCAACACTCTTCATTACTTCCGAATACCCACTTATCTCAGTAGACCTGTTCAATCGGAGAGGAGACACCTTTAGATGGCAACCTCATTTTGAGCATAGAAAACAGGGTGATCTTATAAGCAGCATTATGGCGGACAATAATCAGGTACTCCTTAATCATAACAAAGGTAGTGTGGAATCTGAAGTTAATCCTACCTTTGTTGGGAGAAGTTTAAACTCCAATTATATATTGATCTCAGTCAACTTAATCTATTTTGTTAAGCAATACAAGGTCAAATTGAGTCAGTTCAGTGACCATACCCCCTGCAACTGGTTATTGAATGGAGATAGTGGAAGGATGTCAGGATCAAAACAGTCCCTGAGGAGTTGGACTTCAAACCGTTAGATTAGGGACGCAGACTGAAGTGGATTAAGGTAGTCTTGCAGACCTTACTGTGTAATTTATATCTTATATGTAGATAGGACAAATGCTTTAGTTTAGAGGTCACCACCAACTCAGATGGATTGTTGTTAGCTTTCCAGGATTTGCAGGCTTTTTTGTGAGAGCCTATCGTCGGAGGGAAATCTAAGGCTCCTGAATGTAGATGGTTTGATCACAATTGTTCTAAGTCTCACCAAAACTTTCTTTTAGCTCCTAAAACACCCCAAGAAACAGCAAGGAAGTAGCACTATGTAGAAAGAATTGCAAGATTGCAGTTGTCAACTGGAAAAAACTCTATTAGTCAAGAAGAATGGGATCAACTTCTTACGGTCAATGTTCTTACAAACAGAGCAAGATTTTGGGAGATAGCAAATCATCAAGATTTTACTGGCGCTGCAAATGGTATGTTAGAATACCATATACCCCCTGAATCTTGGATGCAGCATTTTCAGGGAATATGCGGTTATGATTCTGCTGAAGTATTAGATTCTGCAGTGGAGGTTATATATGGTATATCTGATTTGGTTTTCCAGGAAGAAGAGCTAAATTATGCTATTGCTTGTATGTCTAAAAATAAAGCACCATGTCCAGGCAGGGTATCCGACAACATTTATAAAACAGACCCTGGAAATGGGCTACAATTTTGACTAATGTTTTAAATGCAGCCATAACAGAAGGTATCCCCCAATGATGGTCTAGGTCTATTATTGCCCCAATATTTAAAAACCTGGAAAGAAATAACATGCTGTGTTAAAGACCTATATCACTTATTGACTCAGTAGTCAAGGTCAACGGGTGAGTTATTCTCTCTAGGTTGTCATCATGGTTGGACAAAAATATAGCACTGTCCAATTTAAAGTATGGTTTTACAGCAGGTGGAAGTATTCTGGAACAAGGTTTAAGTTTGCAGTTGATCATAGGGAAGTATACAATCCCTAAAATGGGCCAGTTACATCTAGCTTTTATGGACCCGATGTTAACTTTCAAAAAGGTCAATAGAATTAAATTGTGGGCCATTCTCCTAAATATGGGTATTGATAAAGATATAGTGTATTTTTTACATGAAGTGCATAAAGATCTGTCCGCAGTTGTTAGATATAATCAAGTTGGTAACATCACTGCACCATTTAAGATTTCTGGAAAGTTAAGCAGGGATGCATACTGGCCGGCTCTTATTTACACTATACATAAATGATCTGGGGAACACTCTGAGCAGACTGTAAAAACATCTCTCGAGCGGGTTCATATTTAATTCCCGCCATTTTGTAAACTCAGTGCTCCTAGCAAGGACTGTGGTAGGTTTGCAACATGCGCTAAACTCCTTTTTTAGTTTCATGAATAATTTGGATTTGTGCACAAACTATACCAAATCCCATACCATGGTAATAGGTCCTGGAGGAAAGGGGCATAGGAAATACACCTTGGAGGGGGGTGAGATCTGCAGGGTAAAAGCCTTTCCCTACCTCAGGGTCGTATTTGATGAAAGGGTTCATGGTCCTCTTTATTAAAAGCTAAAATGAACTCCATGGCTAGGGCAGTGGCCTTGGCGTTTGACTTTCTTAGCTGTTTGAGGGCTAAGCCCATCAAAGCACTGATTAAAATCTAGAATTCTAAAAGTATCTCCTTGGTATCCTACAGCAGTAACATCTGGGGTTTTGAGATGCCTACTCTTGGTGCCTCAATCTGTTGCCTCATTTTGTTGTGCATGAGGAGTTAGGGGTGGGATGCATCTCTGATCTGTTAACTCTGCGACCCTTACTAAGATGGGTTTCAATATGGTTAAACCCAGAATTGGAGCTGAACAAGGCAATCCTGAGGGTTTGTGTGCATCTCAACAAGGTTGATCATATCACAGGATTAAGTTATATTAGAACAGCTGTTAGGGATTTGGGACAATCAGATTTATACGATTCTCCGTCCAGGATTGATTGAGGACATCTTATGTGGGTTACAAACAATAGCTTGCTGTAGTGCTAGCATCCAAGGAGAGCAGAGATTTATGTAAGGCCTCCGTGCATGCACGCTTTCATAAACACTTGCGGGTATACAGAGCTTTATCTTACATCAGTCACAAACGCTCATTATCGTTATCTGTTAATGAGATTTAGGATGCAGAGCTGGGGAGCTGGAAGAAAGTTGAAAATCTGGCCCAATGTAGTTGTGACTATTTTTCTTATCAAGACACAATGCACTTTGTTTTATTTTCTGAATATTATAGTACTGCTCGTAACCAATTCATTTTACCTTTATTAAGAGGAAAACAATTTGCGCAAGCTAGACTCGCCCTCATTTTCTTACAGATGCTGCATAATGAATATGTTTGTTTGAATGTAACTAGAAAAAGAAGAGCTTGATAGTGACTCAATGGGATGAAAGTTTGTTTCTTGTTTGACCGATTTTGTACTCATGTATAATACTCCTTGATCATTATGACCTGCTTGTATCTTTTATGGTTTTAAGTAACGGAGTAAAGATTAGTTTGAAGACAAAATGATCCCTAGCATCACCAGGGGTAAAAAGCCTTTTGTGGCAGCTTACATGGAGGTGTGCACAATTCATGTCTCTTCAATTCTGTATGCAATAGCATAGGCAAGCCTTCTAGGAAAGGGTTTCTAACTTCTGCTGCGCTTTGGTTGTCCCACTCACTCTTATGCAGATAGCTCTATTGTTGTGCCTGTACGCATTACAAAAACAATTAAAAGCTGAACCTCAAACATGTGAGATTACACTACAGATTCAGAGATGTGAACCATAATTGGATGTTTACCTTACTGATTTTCTTGCTCAAAGGTACGGTCTTCCAGTTGAAACACAGTAAAGGCTTTAGACATGTTGGACAGAAATGACCTTCACATGCAACTCATATGAGAGAAAGCATCACACAGAAATATACAGGCAATTGAGGAAATGTACCTTCTTTACCAAAGCCTACCATTGTTGAATATATTTCCATTACACCTCACATCATATTTTGCACGCTACAATAAATCATGGTAACATAATCTATAAAAGCCTGCGAACAATTACAAATGTATCTTTCAAAATTATGTAGAGCTGTTTATCTCAACAGCTAAGCGGAGTGAGTTTGCACTCATTCATAGAATAGTATGCATGCCAATCTTTGTCGATTCTGTGCGCTGAACAGCATAACATGTTGAGGAGGGAGAGTTTGTCTTTTCATTCCAATTTCCTATTTCACTATTTTTTTAGGTAATGTTGGCGAGTGAAATTTGCAAATGTGTCACATTTCTGATACCTTCAAAGAATACCAGGGCATATTTACAAGAAAGCGGCACATCAGAGAAGATGTTGTATATTTCTCTGTGCCATTTTTTTGGGCCTCCCTGCGCTGGAACACTCCTCTTGCATACATTAGGCCTGACACAAGCACAAGGTGTTGCAAGGGGTATGTAAATACATCCATCAATTTTTGGCAAAAGGTTTGGGCTGCTTGACACTGGCTAGCAGAAAAGCATTTTCTGTAGGAGCCAGTGTCCTGGAGGTGTCTCATGTTACTCTTTTTTTATTTTACTGAAGATGTTCCTAGTGTGAAATTGGCACTCAATAAAGGCATATCCTATTTTCTTAAATTTTCCCTATTTTTCACGCATTTATGCAAACTTTCACCCCTAAAATAATTACACAATTTCACACAAAATGACCACAAACCATCCTCCTGTTCCATGACATTCACATTTTTGCATCTGCAATTAACATTTTGTAGAGTCTACACCTGATTTCTGGAATATAAAAGCACATAACTATAGAATAAATAGGGAGAAAAAATAGGGTCCGATTCACAAAAGTACTGAGAGAGCGTAGCTTATATAATCTATATTAACAAGAAATGTTTATGAATCAATGTGTGATAATGCTGCACAGAAACTATAATGATAGCAATTTTGTTTAGACGTGCACTTGAATTGTGACCACGAGGAGTGGCTACCAATGTATATGTAGACTAATAATAATGACCAAAATGTTTATATTATGTTTAAATAAGTTTATACTAATGATTGCGTTACTGAATTTGTACTGAAATCCTCATAGGCCTTAAGTTAGCATGAGCCAAAGCTTAGCTGCCTTGGCTCTCATATTAAATGCATTTTTCTATTTTTCAGTATGCTGACTCACAAAGGGACATGACCCTGCGTGTTATTTTTCTTCAAATTAGAAGATGAATGTAACCATGTTAGTTCCGTTCACACAGCCTTTGCAGAATAAATGTTAAAAGTAAATTGAAACAGTGTAGATTAATGTTATGTACAAGGTCTTTCAAACCGGTGAAGACAATGGAACTGCTGACCAAAAGATGTGCAAAGAATTACAGAAAGATTAAATCATACCGGATGTGCAACCTCTGAAGACGTCAATTACGAAGACCAATCAAAGACTTGTAAAACAATATGGGGTGAAGAGTTGGGTTACCTAATGTGTTTTCTGATAGGTAGAAAATAGTGGGGTATAGCAAATGTCCAATAGAATTTTGGGGGAATGTATAATGGAAAAGGGATAAAAACCCATGTCACGGGAAGTCATTGGGAATTAGGTAGGGAATGCTATTGATTTTATCCAGAAACTTTGTCACTCTGTTTGGTGACTTGGTGGTTTACTTAAAACCATCCTCGCCCTTAGATTTGTCCATGTTACAATTTACCTCCTTATGAGGAAAGTGCCCTTTTTGCCCCGGAGCTGAGTTCTGACTGATGGCGATTTGACTGATGTCCTGAGGACGAAGACTGAACCTGTGCGCTGACCTAAACCTTGAAGGGTAATTATGACAATGCAATTGTGATTTGTCTGTTTGCTTTTCATTTCTAGGTACCAACTGCTTACTTTTAACAGAGACCATAATTAGATATTTTCCAAATTGGTGTTCTAAATTGTTTTGCATGAAGCCCAACATGCTAATGCTAATCAGTGGTTAGGACAGGTGCTCACTAAACTGACGCAAATAGACAAACGACCGAGGCTATGCTTTGTTGAATTGACGCGTTATTGATATTCTGCTAATCCTGATCTATGTTCACACCGTGTTATGTTCTGATGTTTGTGATTCTCGCTTTAATGAAATCTTACCAAAGTTGCCATATCGTGACTATGCTATTATGTTTCTTGGCTGATTGACGTATTTGATATTAGACTTGTAAACAATAGGGAATAAAACTCATAAAATTCTACTAAACAAGGTGTGGTTATTCATGGCTGAAAGGTCATGGTATTGTCTTTGAATTGATAAATGACTTTGACTAAGGTGAAATGCATTGTCGTGATAAATATTGATGACATTATTGATGTATTGATTGACATATTGATCAGCTATCTCGTCCTAAGGTGTCTCTCAACTGGGTCAAAAGGTTCATTGGCCTAAAACGAGTCCTGATGTGTAATAAATTATGATAAAGGGATGCGTTATCAGTACTAATGTGTAGCAAAGTTATGAGTGTGGAGTCTCTGCACTCAGGGTGGAATCTCTGTATGGCACACTCTCTGCAGTATGCCATGTGGAGATTCTGCCCCGAGTACAGAGATTCCACCAC
The DNA here is from genome assembly GCF_031143425.1 of Pleurodeles waltl. Classification (NCBI taxonomy): domain Eukaryota; kingdom Metazoa; phylum Chordata; class Amphibia; order Caudata; family Salamandridae; genus Pleurodeles; species Pleurodeles waltl. The sequence continues at coordinate 871,006,655 of NC_090444.1, read as the reverse complement.
AAGTGCAGAGACTGTGCAGTCATAAATTTACTACACGTAGGAGGTACCTTCATGAACTGGGCTAGAGCGTATTTGGTAAATGTATGTTCATTTCAGTCATCGAGGAGAAAAACATTTGGGGGCATCTTTATACTCCGTCTGCACCGATTGTGCGTGACACCCGAGCCCGCGGACGACAAAATTCCACCGTGTGCGTAATTTTTGGGATGCGGCAACCCGCCTTGCATTAATTATATGCAAGGTAGGCGTTCCCGTCCAAAAAATGGCTTAAACGGCCGTGCGTCGTATTTATGCTTTCGGGCAAAAATTATGCACAGCCGGGAGGCGGAGCCAGAAAATGACGAACAGCCCGATTTGCGTCACAAATTAACGCATGGGTCAGGGCAGCCGTTAAAAAGGGGCAAACACACCTGTATTTAATCAGAAAACACAGAACAAAAAGCAGAGCAGCAACAGGGAGCCATGGAGGTGATTCTAATCCAGCGTGCACGCAGACGCAGAGCCCAGCAGCAACAACAGCAGCTACAACAACACCAGCAGGGACCCCAAAGGCAGCGCAGAAGGCAGGAGAGGATATTCCACCCAAGAACAACCCTTCAGGGCCTCGTGGAACACGACATCATACAGAGGTACCGGTTGAACTGGCAGGCCATTCAGCAGCTGCTGCGAAATATTGAACAGCTGTTGGCCCCCACTTTGGTGACACCCCGCACCATCCCAACAGAAACCAAGCTGCTTGCCATACTTCACATGCTGGCAAGTGGCTCATTCCAAACAACTGGTGCCCTGGTTGGCGGAATATCACAACCATCATTCTCTGCTTTTTTGCCCAAAGTACTGGACGCCATCATTCGACTGACACCCCGCCACATATGCTTCCCTAACACACTGCAGAAGCAGCAGGAAACAAAACAGGGGTTCTGCGCAATCAGTGGCTTCCCACACGTCCTTGGTGCAATCGACTGCACACATGTGCGCCTTGTGCCACCTGCTGCAACTGAACACCTCTACCGCAACAGGAAGCACACACATTCCATCAAAGTGCAGGCCATTGTCGATCACCAGGGATTGATCACCAACATCGTGACTAAATATCCTGGGAGTGTACATGACTCATACAACTTCCGTCACTGCACCATCAATTAACACTTCCAGGATGGACGGTAAGGCAATGGACTACTTGTTGGTAAGTACAAAAACCTACTTATATACACTCTGCACAGCAACCCTCTAGGACACACAACACATACACAACAACAGTAACATGTCAACAGGAACACACTGAGGTCGTGACTTCACTAGCCATGTTTCTTAAGTCAACATTGAACCTGTCACACATTTGAATTTACTGTACAGCCCAATGTGAAGACGTCAATGAGTGTGGTTGCCGAAATGTCACCTTGCAAATTGTAAGTGTCCCAATGACCTTCACATTAAAACATTGCATAAGTCTAAAGGTATGGGATGTCCAGGGTACTTTGATATGGACGTGTTAACAACACTTTAAATTTTAACTGTGCATGGAACTATCATCTCACCCCCAGTGAAGACACACGGACACCTGTATCACAAGTCACAATGCTAAGGAGGGCACACTGTACTGCAAATCCCAAAACATACTGCTGACAAAGGGTTAGCAGACAAACACTCATTCAGCCAAGGAAACAACACAATGCAGATGGTATAGCCTACAAGCATAGGATGTCACATTAGTACACAAAAGACTCACAGACAACACAAGACAACTACTGCCATGAAAGGTCTTTTCAATAGTGCCAGCTACATCAACATGATCCCATTAATTTTCTCTTGCAGCTGATCAGGGGTATGGCATCCAGCCATGGATTATGACACCATTTGGCAACCCGAGTACAGCTGCAGAGCGTGCATACAACGAGGCCCATAGGAAGACACGTAGCATTGTCGAGCAGACCTTCGGCATCCTCAAATCAAGGTTCCACTGCCTCGACATCACTGGTGGTAGCCTCCCATATTCCCCCAAGATGGTCTGTACGATCATCCTCACATATGCAATATTGCACAACATTTGTATCAGAAGAAACATTCCCCTCCTGGAACCAGAGCCACACATGCCTGAAGAGGAGGAAGAGGAGGATGCTGGCCTGCAACAGGAGGGGGAACTACAGAACACAGCTGCTGGTATACGCAGGCGGCAACAGATTGTAAATAATTTCTTCAGAATATGATCACCTTCACCACTTTAGTTAACTAATTTAAATAAACACCTATTCTAATCACCATATCATGGTCTGGCTATTCCTTTTTGCACACCTTCATCTCTACTTATCAGAATAAGAGTGTTGCCTCACGGAGCATTGCTGAGATACTGAGTAGGACACGGAACATACCAGAGCTAATGTGATGCCTAACATACAATGGTCACATACACACACACTCTCAATGACATATATCATGTACATATCTCCTTTGAAGGCCAATAGCAGAGGACCACAACTATTTCACACATACATGTTGAAAGCAAGGTCCAACGCAGCATTTGGCACACAACTATGACACCATCACTCAATAAGGGGAAAACAAGCGTCATACATGAGGCAGTCAATGTGCTTTGGCATCACTAACAGGAATGTCTGACAAGACCCTTGACAGCAGTTAGTCCAACTGCATCCAATATTTGCAAGGAATATCTGTGACTAGAGTTCCATAGAAGCAGAACATAGACAGCACAAGTGCCACACATATGACATGCACTGCGCACATGACATTCCATGCACATGTCAGCCCATTTCCTAATTCCTGACACACCCATGCACCTGGTCACAACCCACCTGTCGGAAGAGGTCCCTGGAATACTAAGATGTGTACCCTGATAATACCTCCTCTACACACACAGACCAACATTAGCAAACCAGTGTGCTACACCCTTTCCTAAGGTATGCCATTGTCATATAGCATCTGACTGCATGGACGTCAGGTCAATTTATACACTGTCTTCTAGTTTCAAAGCCCTGTTAGCACATGTAGATTGCTTCCCCTTGTGAAAATGTCTGTTGGCCGTTAGAATGCAAGTCTCACCTACAGGACTGGTGAGAAACAGACGCAGCCCACACCTGTGATCACCTCCATGCACACCACCCATTTCAAAAAGCACTGCCCCTGATGATGCCTGGAACAGCATAGGAGTTGCCATTATGTCAAATACACCGTTAACCATTGATACTAATTAAGCTGTGTAACACAGCCCTTGGGTTCATTTGTCACCTTCAAAAACACAGGACGTACACAGATTGACATGTCAACTGTCCAGTTTGTCCTCCAAACAGTCTCAGTCAGACCACTGATTATGTAACTTGTCCAGTAGCTGGCTTCTGAATCACCTTGCATTCTGTCAGCCTGACTGGCAACTGCCTGTGCGTCACACTAAAGTATCCCTGTGTCTACCTATGTACCACACTTGCGTTAGCAAACCTGCCATTCATCAGGGGGCATTGGGCATGGGCTTCTTCCATGCATACACAAATACATTGTAAAGCATCATCTGCCTTTTAACTGTACCATTTGAGTTACTTCCTCTTGGAAATGCAAAATTCATGGCCCATCCCTTGTCTGGGTTGCATATATGCATGAATGACAAAGTGTGACAGCGTCCCAGGGTCATAGGCAGGGATTGGGTACGGGGCTTTCAGCACAACCAGCAACCTGTGATAATGTACATGAATAATACACAAATGTCAGAACCATGACAATTCACACACAGCATCACAGTGCGCACAACATAGTGATGGGCCGTGTGTGGTGAATAGCTGCGAGAATAAAGAGCACAGAGGCTATGATGTTCCCAGATGCAGTGGGAAGTGCAGAGGCCAACCTGTGTACAAATGTTGTAATGACACCTGCCGGAACATGACAATTGAGACATTATCTCACTCAGCACACCAAAGTTGCCCAGTTGACTGTCTCATTACACGTCTTTAGTGACAGGGTGGGACCATCCACATGTTGGTTCACATGTCCACATCTACTTTACTCACATTGATCAACAAAGGATACTCAGTAGTTACAGGAATAGCTGCCACTGACTTATGATGAGTCCTGGTCCGAACTGTGACAAATTACACCCCAAACAATCTACAGGATCATCATTGGACCACACACATGAACAAGACACCTTGTGCTGGAAATATGTGGACACGTGCTGTCTTGTATGCTGGTCCACAACAGCCACTTGATAGTTGGGGCTTACTTCTATGGCCTCAACTGTGGTGTCATCATACATATGAGATTGACCCTTGTCTGTCTGTGCAAACAACATGGTACCCACTTCCTCAATGCATGTGTATGACTCACTGTGGGATTCATCAACTAGTGCCTAGGAAGCTCTTACCAATACTCTAGGTCATAGGATGTAGAAAATGTGGACCATTGACATGAACATGCGTCTACAATCCATCTGGTGCATGCTATGTCACATGTGGTGTCTACGTGACCCTAAAACTTGGAAGTATACTTTACGGGTGTTGTTAAATGTATGATTAACACATGCCCTTGCTCATTCCAATTTTGACTTGCATCTTAGGATTGGACACATGGACGTCACATTCATACAACCATATGTACAATAATGCTTCATGTGATATGCACACACACTTGGTCAACCAACAAATTAGTTGTCAAAGCACACACTTTGAGCCAAAGGCATTTAGGTATTGTACATATGTGCGTCACATTGCTATCCTCTCCTTAAGACAAACATGCACAATTTGTGCCACACATATATGTAGGCCACACTTATGACCATCTATGACCTCAGCCAACTGTAAACATACTGTGAAGGGTGTAGTGCATGATGTTCCGCTGCAGTATGATGTCACACATGTGAACATACACCGTCAACACCAAATGTAAAATAACCAAAAAACAAGTAAAAATGCCCCAAACCAGTTAATGCACTGTAATTTTGACGTCCCTAGTGGTGTGCGTCCTTTTTTGTTTACCAAAACTGTATTTGCATAATTTTTTTTGACGCACAGGAGTGAAATTTAGTCCACATCCAGATATTTGTCCAGTCCATGTATCATTATGTGGATGCGGGTTAAAATTCACGTCTGTGCGTCAAAAAAAAAGACGCAAATACAGTTTTGGTAAACAAAAAATGACGCATAACGCAAAAAAGGTGGGACTTTTCATACAGGAAGTGATGTAATAGGATATCCTGTTTACAGATCATGTACAGTGGGTGTACTTTCACTTTCACTTTGCAGTCTATGATCCTTCTAGACTGTGTGGCTGTGTAGAGAGTGTTGTCCAGAGATTTTGTGCTGTATTTGTCCTGTGTGCTATCTGTAAAGTCCTTTTGTGAAATAAATATTGTTTGTGTATACTGTAGTACTATGTTTTGTCTACATTTGTCCATTTATCTTGTGTATTTCTTGTTTGTGGGAGTCTGTTGTGGGTAGTGTTAGTTTGGGGATAGTTGGGCTCTTTTAGTGTTTAGGTTTACTTTTTTTCTGTCTTTTTTCCCCTACTTTCACCCATTTCCCCTTTCTATTTCTTTTACCCCTATTCCTTCTCTTCAACTATAAGTATGTCTGGTAGGCCACGTCTTGGCAGGATGGGGGAAGAGGAGTTGGGGGGCTTCATCTGGCTGGTGACACATTTCTTGCCACTCATGATCCAGGCAGAGGGCAGGGTCATACAGAGGTACCCGACAGAGGCGCGCAGAATCCGGGGAGGAAAGGTGCTGCATCACCTGCAGCGTGTGTATGCCAGCCAGAGGAGTGACCACCAGCTGAAGCACCGGTGGGCTGACTACATCACCAGGGAGCAGGATCTCTTGGACCACCTGGGAATCATGATTGGTGGCACTGTTGGTGAGTACGACTATTGTAATTGTGCACGATTCAATGCTCTGTAGTGACATCAGGGGATTAGTGCAATGTCTGCCAGCTAACGTGCTGACTGTGTGTAATGCTGGGGAAATATAAGGGGATCATTGATGCACTATGGCAAGGATCACAATTGCTAGCTGTCAGGTAGCACGTGCTCAGCAAACTTACAGGTAACTTTACCATGAAGGAAACTTGTGCGGCCTTTTTGTCAGCACAACTAATAAAATAGGAGCCAATCATGTCTATATAGGGTATTATTGACAGAGAAGTACAGATGTACCAACATTTAGGCCAACTATGTTGACGCAATTGCTAGACTGACTTTAGAATCACTACATGATGCTGAAAATTAGCGCTGCCTTCACGTCAAATGATAATAGCAAAGTGGCTCAAACATTGGTCTCATGTTAGTCTGGTGAGTGTGGAAGGAAAGCGTTCACAGAAGTACTATGAATGTGTGGGATTATTGTGTTTCTTGATCTTTTTGGATACATGTCAGTTCATGATTTGAAAACATTGTGAAAAGGTGTAAGGTGCCCTCAGCTAACATCTCAAGATGTTTGTTGGAATTGGTTGAGCCACAATCCAAATATGGATGGCAGTCCAAGTGTATGCACATGGCTTCACATCTCCATGGTTAGTGCAAATCACCATAGCTGGGCCACATCAATTGACTATACTGTAACAACAGGATGGCTTACAGGGGTCCCTGCCCCTCCCTCTGTACATTGGGCCTATGTGCACTAAATGTGTCATGGCCACAAGGCATGTTTGACTGGTAATGCAGTCCTCAAGTAACCAGGCGTTGGATGTTTCTCTTGGATGCACATGATGAGACGATTACACTCCATATTTTTTAGTGCTCACCAATTATGGGGCAAGTTTGCAACCACATGATAGTTAGGGCCAATGTATGTGTGCAGATATGTGTGTAACTGTCACAGGAGACCCATGCTATGTACAAGTTGGCTGTGATATATCAGATGCAGTACCATCATGTCTGAATGGCTGCTATGTCCTTATTCAGCCTACACATTGTAAATGATAATGAAATTGTTGCACTGTGCACATATTTTGAGCACATTTCTTCCTTCCATACCTTACAGGTGGACCGGCACCCTACACTGTGGGAGAGGTGGGGACATTTGAGGACCCGACCACTCCAGTAAGTGTTGATATGTCTGTTATGTGTTGTGTTTGCTGGTTATGGACTCGTGTGAGTTGGACGCATAGCAATGTGTGATGCGTTGGGCAAGTTTTTCACTTGTTCCATGAGTGGGAATACAGTTCTCACATGTTTTGAGTTAGCCAATGCGTATCCAGTGGTATCATGTAGGGATTGTAGGACATCCCTGTAGGCCCCACTGTGAGTACAGGGGATAGTCATGTGTCTGACACTTGTATCACCAAGAGTCGCAATGGAAGTCAGCCCCTATTTAGTCAGCCTGTCAGACCCACATTCTCTAAGATTGGTGGAGCTAATAGCTTCCCAATAGACATCTGCTTCACTATTTACCGACGTAAGTTTGAAACAGTAGGTAGAACCTCCTAGCAGCATGTACTTCCACATGTAGTGCATCAAGTCTGTGGAACCTGAGTGTGATGGCCTAGGTGTGCATGCAATTCATGATCATGGGTGTTCTAGCAACTCTGTGTCTGATGTAAGTCAGGCCTCACTGGAAGTATATGTTGTGTACTAAGTTCTGCATTTCCTGACATGTCTGACCCGATGAGTGCTCTAGGGTTTGCTGACTCCAAATTGTAGATAGACCTTACCTGTGGTGTGTCTGTAGAGACAAACATGTGTGGAGTTGCCTATACACTCCTCGGTGTACATGTTGTTGGCAAATTATAGTTGTGTATCCACCGCCCCCCCTCAAACACGTCCATGGGTTTGTGAATGGGGTACCTAGTATTGATGCTACCAGTATGTTACCCATACCTGTGAATAAGTGACGGTTTGGTTGCATAGTAGTATACACACTCAGGTTTGGCACTTGGTACCATACTGGAAAGTCCAGTTACAACTTGCAGACCATGTGGCTTTAGTTTTGCTTTCCGTACACTGACATTTGTAGCCCAGCTCTTGGTGGAGGATATGCAGCATGATTCTTAGATGTTAACTGTCAGAACTCAGATTGCAAGTCAAGACCAGTTGTTACCCATCTTGTGGGTTATGGATGTGCTTTGTGTGATGTCACCTTTGTTGTCTGGCCTGCCATATACTGTCACGACTCACGTGCTGCTTGCGCCTGGAATTTGCAGATCTGGTGGCGTGGATCTTCAATGTTCGACTTTGGCCCAAAAAGGGGCGACTCTTTCTGGTAGCCACGGTGCTGTAGGCAATGGAGACGCCAAGAACAGACCTTGCCCTTCAGAAAATAGCGCCAGAGGGAAAAAAACCCTTAGAAAAAGGGGAAAAACCTCCAAACAGGAAGATTCCTGGAAAAAACAAGAACAAACAAACAGGAATCCAAAAGGAGCAAAAGTCAGGAAACACAGAATGCGGAAATCCAGAACCAAAAGGTGAGGAAATCAGGAGCGAAGACACTAACTGAGCAGAAAGTGTTGCAGCGCAAAGAAAGAAGAAAACACAGCCCTTATATACTAAAAAACAGGAAGTGACCCACAGGAAGTAAAAGGACACCATCTTAGACAGGGAAACAACACATAGAACAGAATAGAACAGGAACCATAGAGAATAGGGAACAAGGAATGCTGGGAAAGAACAGGAATCTGGGAAGGGGGAAAGGACATAAAGAAAGGCACAACAAAAGACTGCAGAAAAGAAGAAAAAGAAGAAAAAAGGGAAAGAAACGAAAAAACAGGTAAGAGGGGTCATAGACCCCTAGTATAGTGGAAAGCAGAAGGTAGAACGAGGCCCCATGCAAGTCTGGGGCCTCGAAATGCGCAGGAGAGGCTGGGGGCGCGCCGCGTCCTAGCAACGCGGTGCGCGGCCCAAGCCGAACGCCCGGCTTGAGTCGAGCTCTCGGCTCGCGCCGCACTGCGCGGCGCGACATATACTTCCTCAGGGACATTCAATGCTCTGTATTGTGATATGAGCTGTTACAAGTACAGTAGAGATAATGTCTGATTAACTTGCTGTGCCATTTCACACAATGCAGTTACTAATGTGGCATATCTGTATTTGTCTTCACAGCAGCTAACATGACTCCAGACCAGGTCCGTGAATTTCAGCGTCGGGCCATGTGATACCAGCACATCCTGCTGGTGGAGTCGGGGTTCCGGAGGATGGCCCGGCGATATCGCCATGAACGGGACTCCGGGGCCTGGCGAGCCTTCCCACAGGGTGGGCCTACTTTGCCCACCACAGCCACCACAGAAACAACCACCAATCAGAGCCAGGTGGCCCCACCCACAGCTGCCTCTGTTGATTCAACATCTGCTGGACTTCCTGGCCCCAGCATTGCCACCAGTGCAGGACAGCCCACACAGATCTCCTCCACCAGTACCCAGACTGCCACTGCTCCAGCTGTTGACCCTGCAGCCTTCAATAGACTTGAACACAAGATGGACAAAGTGCTGCGCAAGGTGAGCCACCTGAGCTGGGACGTGCAGCACATTAAACGGCGGGTCAAGGATATAAAGAGGACCCTCCGGAGGGCCAACCACTAGACAGTTGAGTTGATGGACATGATACCCTCCCCTCCCTCCTCTTTCCTTGTTCTTATAGTTAGTGGGCTTAGGGGGCTTAGTGTTAGGTTAGTATAGGCTGTTAGTTTAGTTAGTGTTAGTGGGTGGGGGTAGGGGGTCCTGCTTGTTTCTTTTTGTGACGTATTACATGTGTGTGTGGGTGGATGGGGGGCTATGTTGGGGTTCTTGTGTGTAAAAAAAAAAAGAATACCAAAAAAAGACAATTTTTTTTTTTTTTTAAATACCAAAAAAATATATATTTGTTTAGGATAGTATAGTATGTGTTTAGGTTAGTATGTGTTGTCCTCAATGTGTCCCGTCTCATAAGGGGGGGTGGGAGGTGGATGTTTAGAACGTTTCATTACATGTGATTAGTAAGTGTAGATAAGGTTAGTTAGGGACAATTGTGGGTAATGAGTAGTCAGGGTAGATTAGGGTAGGTAAGATTTTTCCTTCAGATTCCTCATCTATGGTTAGCTTTTAATAAACCTTTGGTTACCCCTTAATAGTATGTGTTGAATGGTACTTGATCGTGGGTTTGGAGTCAGTGTACATCTCTTTTGTACTATAACATCTGTGTCCAATGCTACAAACAAATCCCAACTGAGCTGTACGATTGGCAGCTAACCCAGAGCTACCTTGCAAAGTGTCTACCCTTTGTTGCAACCACCAATCACAGTTAATATGGTTCCCAATGTGTTTCTGTTGATAAGTGTGCTTTCAAAGTCACTAAGAGTGCTTCCAGACTTGATATTGAGGAAACAGTTTTAGGTCTGACGGCAGTGTGATGATCATGCACACCCTTATAAGATGAGTTCTCATTGGCAATCTTGTATTCTTGTCTTCATGACCCTCATACATCATTTGTGACACAGTTCGGCATGATTACCTATTTGTATGTTAACTCAGACACCTTCATTTGTGCAGTTTTTCTTTTTGTATTGTTGTATGTTGACAACATTTAGCGGGCACTATTTGATGACTTACTTATCCCCTGAGGAAGGATTCTTCTGTCCTACACAGCATGGTGGTGTATGGTTTCTCACTTCATCAGATTATTCCCTCAGGATGGGCAGAGTATGATGCAATCATGGTCACTGTGCAGATTTCTCTAACTACATAATATCTGGACAGTTGTATTGACAAGCTACGTTATTTGACAGTAGGCACATTTCAGTTATCTACTGCACAGTTGATATGTCACATTACCCAGAGACAAATTTGTTGTGTAAGTGTTATTTATTGCAAAGTGCTGTAGTGCTATATGTACATTGTCCATGATTGTGAGTCCATTATAGTATATCTTCCATTGTGAACCAACACAAGGGTTTACCTAAATGCTTTTGTCATGCTGGGGTTGCTGTTTCAGACAGTGCAGAGGAACAGACTTAGCCAATGAGTAGGAGAGAGACAATCACTGGGCTGGGAGACAAGATATACAGTGGTTAGCAGAACAGTGCTTGAGTACAGTTGTTGTAAGACTGTCATGTTTCAAAACGCAGGACTTTGGTAATAGTTGGCCAAGTGGCAGGGACTAGTGCTTCCGGGTACTTTTCCTTGTGAATGTGATCTGTTCCATGTCTTCTTCTTCTGATGTGTGTGTTGCCTGCTTTGTCCTTGTTGTTGTTGGTTATGAAGGGGCAACACACACCTCAGTGTTAGAAGATGTGGAGTCAGACATCCCGGTGGCTGCTCCCTGTGAAGGTCTTAAGGGCAGTACTGCTTCAAGGAGGGCCTGCTGGTTCTTGAGAATAGCAGCCACATCACGATGGTAGGCAGCCAGGTCGGCCCAGAGGGGTTCAATGTTGCATTCGTGCACGCGTTGACAGGATTGCTGTTGTAGGTGTTGGGTCAACTGTATTACAGCTGTGCTGATTTCCTTCTGGGTTTTCTGCAGTTCCTGCAAGACAGATGTTAGGGCTTGCATAATTCTACCTGATCTGCAAACGTCATCATGCACGAACGCAGCCCCTCAAGGCTGGCTGCCATATTTTGCATCCCCACCCGCACCTTCTTGGCCAGCTCCCGTTGTACTCCAACTACAGTTCTCTCAAAGCTGGTGCCAGTGTCGTCTGAGTCCTCAGCTGTATTGGAGCTGCCAGGTCTTACAATTGGGGTGGTGGGTGGTTCCTCTGCGATGGCTGCTTGTTCTGTGCTGCTCCTTGTGACAGAAGGTGGGGTCCGGAGGGTTTCAAGGACCTTTTGGATAGTCTCCTGGGGAATGTTTATCGGCACGTCATCCATGTCATCAGGGAAATCTGGGACAGGCATATCGGCAGGAGATCCTTCTTCCTCTGCAATGAAACATGGTACAATTAGTGTGTCTGTGTTTTGACAATTTTGATGTGACGTGCCTGCCTTTTGATGAATTCCCTTTGTGATCTTGTTTTGTGTTAATATCTGCAGTCCTTCAGATGGGCATTGTTTCAGTCCTATGGCCCACCTGTGTGTCACATGTATGTTATTGAGTTATTAGGCTTGTCAGCCTCATCACCTCTAGGTGTTGATTTTAGCCAAATAGAGAATTGCCACCTTCTTGTCCTACTCGACCCTCCGTGTACATCCATTCTCATGGTGAGACCTTTCACTGGCTGTGGGTGTTCTGATGGCCCTGGCAGCACACTTAACAATCTGGACCTGCCCCAATCCCTGATCGTTCACATCGACTTAAATGTAATTGACATGTGGCATATCCTATGCATGGCAATGTTATGATCTGATATGGATGTTGACATTGTTAATGGGTCCTGCTGATGTTGGGTAATGTGTGTTACATTGGATTGCCCTGATAGTCGTATCAGTGTCCTATTTCCTCCTCTGACTGTGCAGGTGTATTTCAGTGACCAGTTACATGTGTCCCCTCCTCAATGCTGTTTTCTGAGCAGTATGACATTTGGGATGTTGCCTTGTTACCCAGGCACAGGATGGACCCTGACATATGCAGCATAGGTGTGTCCTTAGTGCTGTGTCGCTCCTATTGTTGTTTACTTTGGCTGATGTTTGTGACAACTATGGGCATTGACATTTGAGTGTACTGGGGCCTTTGTCTTGTTTCAGGGAATTGTTGCAGATGTCATCCTCACCCCCTAATTTAGGTGTGTATGATCCATGGGGAGGTTACTGCCATTGGCTACTTGAGCTGCACACAGATCAGAGGTGGTAGTGGCAACTGTTGTCGCAGTTAAATTGCAGTTGTCGGTTTAGCTAGAAGATTGCTAATAGGGCCCTAGTTAATGTAGGAGGTATGTTGGCTGACGAGTGCCAGGATGTAAGTTTGACGTAGTGGCCTTCCCTCCTGTCGTGGCTTTCCCTTTGCTATATCGTTGGCATGACAGCATGCCCCCATGGGACTGTTGTTGGTGTAGTGTAATGGTGTACCCCAGCTTCTGTCAGTGCAGGCCATGCCCCAATGTCATGCCCCTTTACCCATGCCACTCCATGTATATGTTGACTTCCATGCATTTTGTGGTCGGTATCCCCCCGCTTGCAGTTAACATTTGTGCATTTTAATTCTCCATGTGACTTACCCTGCATGTGTGTTGTCTCCTGGTAGTCTGCGCTGTCCTGTCCTTGAATCCCTGTGACGATCTCCTCAGGGATGACGGCTGCGACCATCTCCTCCATGTGGTCCAGGGCCTCCTGGTGTGCTGGACTCTTACCTCCAGTCTGCAGTGCTGCATTCCTGTTCCTGGCCATCTTTTCCTTGGTCCTGCGTTTGCAGTCAGGCCAGCGTTTCTTGCACTTGATGACAGTTCTGCGTACTTCAGCCACACTGTTAATCTTGTCGACAATTTGTTGCCATATAGCCTCTCTCCTACTGATTGGCAACTTTGATGTGACAAACAGTTGGTGCTGGTGTTCCGTCACCTCTTTAACCAGGATTTCCTGCTCCTCTGCACTGAAGCAACACTTTCTTTTCTTCTTAAAAGTGTCCTGGTTCTTGTGTGGGTCCTCCTGGCTGGTTCCTGGTCTGCTGTCATCTTCCTGGGGTCTGTAGTGGCATCTGGGATCCATTTTGGCTCTCCTTTGGTGAAATGGCTTTGTTCACTGTATTTTTTGACGCTATTGCGTAAAAAAAAACAGCGCACATCCGGTTTGCGGTGTCGTAAATCGTCGCACAGTCATTTCCACCGGGTTAACATTGTTTTCCTTTACGACTTGACGCCGCGGTGTGCGTCAAAAATAATGACTCCCACCTGTTGTTTGCACCGCCATGCTTCAATGTATAAATATGAACCCCGCACGGCGCACCAAAATGGCGTGAACCGGCAGTAATATTTTTTACGGAAAACTGCGCCGGCGCAGTTTTGCATCAAAAAGTATAAATATGGGCCTTGATATCCACAGATATCTTTACGTCTCGTAGCTTCAGCTGGCATGGAGATACAGGAAATTTGGAGATTTACTGCATCTTTCAGGCCAGGCATTTAAACCACAAAACTCCTAGAGATTATTATACAGAACTGTAGTACCATGACCACAGTACAATTCTAATATTGTGTTGATTCTCTTGCAGAGCCGCTGGTGCAGATCTAATTCAATGAGCAAACGTCTGGGAGTGCAACAGGGTTTCCTTGCCAAAATAGCAAATTCGAAGGGACAAACCTGTTTAAACAGGTTTGAAAAGTCCCTATGCTCTGGATGTGCTATTCTTTAATTTACTACTAAGTTAAGCTTATCACAGTGGCATAACAAAACTTGACGGGGATCCCCCTGCAAAGAACATGGAGGCCTCCCCTCTCCAAGACCAGGTCTGATCTCTCAGGCCCGGGGCTGGCCCTCCTCCCATGCACAGTGCCAGATGTGCTGAGGGGGACCCCAAGAGCTCAATGCCTCCCCCCTAGCATCGAGGTGCCTGCGGAGTGAATGTTACGCCAGTAATGTGCACAATGTTTTCAAAAGACACAGGCTTTGAAATTATGATAACAGCACTTTTGCCATGCAAGGAGAGCTCAGAGTGTGTGAGAGCTCTCTTTCACATACCTGAAGCAAGATCCACAAAGAATGTCAGAAAAGGGTGAAGATCTTATTCTCTGCCTCAATGTAATTTTCTTTGACTTTCTGAAATTTGCAAGCATTCTCTCCTCATGTTAACAGCTGATACACAATGTAAAAGTTGTGTCATGTAAAGTTTTCCTGCTGTACTTCATCAGGGGTCATGAGTCAACCACAGCAGGATATATTTGCAACTGTGCAGTTTTCTTCATAGTGAGGAGCTCTTAGGGGGAATAGGCACAAATGATTTTTTTTTTACTGTGCATGCTTTATATTTTTCTCCAAAGGCGAAATCCCTGCCAATGCACCACCAGTAAATCTTGTGGTGATCTATTCTCTTTCCCGTGCAAGGGGTTGTATGCTCACTCCACTGTTTCCAGGAGGTCCACAAAAGTACTTTTTTGTAGGTGTTCACAAACATATATGGCTAACCGCACCTTGGAACTAGTGCTTAATATGAGCCTGTGGTTTCCTGTGCTTAGCTCTGGCACTTAATTTTCAAAACCAGCACTTATGACATTCTGCCACATGGTGGTCTGACTGTTTTATTTAGAGATGAACACAACAATGGATGTTTATGAATTCAATATAAATTGGAAATGACTATAACCAGCCAAGCAAGTCCTTCCTATAGCTTTGAGGGCCTGGATTAGCCTGAATAATCACTCTTTTAGGAATGTAATGGTTAATAGTTATACTGGTCCTGTCATTGGCAGTGTTGGCAAGGACAATAAGTGCAAGCTGCAGTTGGCTCCAAGTTCCGATGAGGGCCCTGGTACTTATTTTTATTGAAAATCAACACTGCTTGGAGCACTCATTTTTACGTCCTTGAGTAGGATTTACAGGCGGGACAGCTGCAAGTTTGTGGCAGGGATCCCTGCATACATAAATGGGTTTACACTGTTACAAATCCCTTGTGAATTTCTGACAGATGAAAATCAGGTAAATTTGGTTATAAAGTTGAGTTTACCACCGAATTTAATATTTTGAATAGGGCCTAACGTGCATGGAAGTGCGTATTTAATCATTACAGTTTCGCTGGTGAATGTAGAAAACACACTGATTGCACAAATATTGGTCATGGTTTGTGTTTGTGCAGCATTTGTTGTACACACAGGGTATATTTTGCTCTACCACAGAATCTCGTGTTGAAGTAAGAAGGCTTGCCTTCTTATCTTTAGCACCGTCCTTCGGGAATAGTCAACCCCATCACTTGAGTTTCAGCCCGTCACTTCAGCACTTTTTCATGTGTTCTTTTTTTATTTGTTTCCCAGTGGGGCTAAGCCTGTGCTTCTAATCACCTTTAATAATAAAAACATTAATATAAATAATCAAGTCATACACAAAATTATTTTTTCCAATTTTTCTATTCGCAAATTTAAAAAAAAAAACTCTTTTGTGTATGTTTTTTTAATGTGTTAGTGTTCTGAGATGCATTCAGGTATTTATTTCAAGATGTAGTTAGCTCTGCAACAGCTGTGTCATTATTGAATAGTAACATAAGTTCTTAAATATAGATATGTACTTTCACTGACACCCAGGAACAGTTCAATAGATGAGAATGCGGGCTGTGGCAGACACCACGTCACATTTGGAGTCAACATATTCTGAATACCAAAGGTCGGAGATAGTTGATATATTGCTAAGAAGTGGCATAGCATCTATATTAATACTAGGTAAAATTCCAAATTTATGGTGTTACGATCCAAGTATAATTAATGACGAAGAATAGGAGCTCAAAATTGTTCATGCTTAGAGCACGCATTTCTCATGGCGAAAGAGAGCTACCACTGAATGGATGAAGCCAAGTATAATATGCTACTATTTGGAGGATCACAACTTTACTCACTGCCTTTACTTACCTCTTAATCTATCAACACCTCTCTTCTCCTCACACTCTGAAATCTTTCTTACTCAAGAAGTCAGTTCATAAAGCTAGGGTGTCAAGTTGCAGCTCTAATTTATCTGAGAAATCCAACTCCCCTGACTAGGCCTTGGACTGCTCTACTACCCTGGGAGAGTTAAGTGCTACAACTGGTATTTGGTTCACAGGAAGAGGAAATTGTGAGCGTATTTCTTGCACAGACCTCACATCCTGTACAACTAATAACCCAATGTCCTACAATTACATTAAAGGGTTTGTATGGGTCGGGTAAGGGTAGTGTTAACGGGTTTGCATGTTTCAGGGATGGGTAGTGTTAAGAGGTTAACAGTAGAGGGCAGTAATAATTGTATATGTTGCAGAGATAGGTAGTAGTAAAGCGTAGTGAGGTTTTTAGGTGTCAATGAAGGGTAGCATTAAAGCATAATAAATTGTTTTAGGGCTCAGGGATAGGTAGCGTTATGGGGTACTAAGGAGCTTTATGGTTCAGGAATGGGTAGCTTTAACAGGGGCTATTGGTGTGCATGGTTAAGGGAAAGGTAATGTTAAGAGGTTTTAAGGAGTGTTATGGTTTAGAGATAAGTGGCATTAAAAAGTAGTAAGTGGTTTTAAGGTCTTCAGGGATAGGTAACAATAAGGGTAGTGAATTGTTCCAGTTCTGGGAAGGGTAGCTAGGGTTTTCAGGGTTCAAGAATGAGTAGCATTAAGGGATAGCAAGGGGTTTGTTGAGTTCAGGAAAGAGTAGCATTAAGTAGGTAGGGTTCAGAGAAGTGCAACTTTAAAGGGGAGTAAGGGCTTATTAGGGTTCAGCAATGGTAGGATTGAGAGGCAGTAATGTATTTCTAGAGTTTAGGGAAGGATAGCATGGAGAGATAATAATAAGATTTTAGGGTTCAAGCAATGGCAGTTGTATGGGTTGTTAAGGTTCAGGGATGGGTAGCGTTAAGGGGCAGTAAGTTCAAAAAAGAGTTTGTGTTCTAAATGTTTTACTTTTCAGTATCCTGACTACTTTGTTTGGGTGTGCCATTGTTCACATCTTTCGATTGATTTTATTTGTTTTTAGGGTTCAGGGATTGGTAACATTAAGACGTAGTAACCTTTTTTAGGGTTTGGGGAGGGTATATTCAAGGACTAGCAGGGAGGTTTAAGGGCTCAGGTAGTGAGGGGCTTTTAAGGTTCAGGAATGGGTAGCGTTAAGGGGTGGTAAGGTTTTCCAGTTTAGAGAAGAGTAGCCTTATGAGGTAATATGGATTTATTAGGGATCAGTGAAGGGTAGTTGTCAGGAAGAGTAAGGGTTTCATAGGGTTCAGAGATGGTAGTATTATAGGGTAGTAACTGAATTTTTAGGTTACAGAATGGTAGAGTCAAGGGATAGAAAGGGGATTTTAGGTTCAGAGAAGGGTAGTCTTAAGCAATAATAATTGCTTTTAGGGTTCACAGAAGGGTGGCATTAATGGGTAGTGAGGAGTTTTTAGGGCTCAGTGAAGGGTAGAGTTAAGGCGTGATAAGGGATTTTCAGGGTTCCGGGCAGGGGTAGTTTTAATGAGTAACAAGAGTGTTTAGGGTTTACCAAAGATTAGTGGGAATGGGTAGCAAATAGTTTGTAGGGTTCAGGCAAGAGTTGCGTTAAGGGCATTAAGGGGAATTTATGGTCAAGGGAGGCTAATTTAAAATCCCAGTATATTAAAAAAGTAATTTAATGTAATTTATTGTATTATATAAAATGTTTAGTTTGTCTGTCCAGCTCATACATATCAAAACTAGGTATTAGAAAGAAGAAAACACTATTTAAGGTACTGCTGAAATTGACAATGGAAAGAGCATGACTGGGGTAGCTGGGATGGCAATAAATACAGTAACACATTCCTCCTGATTTCCAACCTTCCACTGTCATGCCCTCTGCTTGACGTGAAGGTCAAGCTCTGTTGTAACACAGTGGCTAGACTTCATAAAGAGAGCTGGTTCATGCAACCTGCAGTGGCCCGTCCATATGGGCTGAGGGGCCATGCCCCCCCACACACTTTTCCCCTAACGTGAAGATTTCTGTCAGGTTGAACAAAAGTCAGCCTGACAGACACTCTTCTGGTTCACATCAGGCAGCCAAAAGCTGGACATGCGCTAAATGTGCAGACTTCTCACTGCCTGAGCTGATCTTTGCTGGGCTGAAGAAGCCACAGCTCCTATCGGTATGACCTCGTCAGCCTGGCAAAGGTGCCCCAAGGCCCTCCACCTCAAAATGAGCGGGAACGTCACTGATTGCTTCGGACCTGAGCACTTCAGTTTTAAGCCCTGAAGTGCCCAGGACTAAGTGTTAATCAGTAACACCTTGTCAAAGAGTGGTGTTAGTAGTCTCACTGTCCCCATCCCACTCTGTGACGAGACTGGGACTGCTGCCTTCCCACATTGGCTGATCTTAGGTCAGCCAAAGAGAGAAGGCAGCAGTCCCAACCCTCCTGGAGCCTTAAGGCTGGGGACTGCTTCCTTCACTCATTGACTGGGAAGGCAGCAATTCCAACCCTCCTGTGGCCTTCGAGGCTTACCTGTCAGAGCGAGCTGCTGCTCTTGAGGTAAGTTTTATTTATTTTTTCGCATGTTTGGTGTGTGCGTGTATGAATGTATGTGTATTTGTTAGTGAGTGTTGTGAATGGGTGTGTGTGTGAATGAATGGGTGTGAGTGAGGTACATATAAACATGTGAAACTTCCCTACCCTAACCCCCTCCCTCGTAAAATTATCAGTTGCCACTGCGCGCACCACGATAAACAAATGATTACAGCTTTTGTAGGACACACACTTTTTCTGTGGAAGAAGACATCCTCTCCCCAATCAAAACACGGACGTCTTCTACCCAACATGTGGATGGAGGCAAAGTCCCTCTATGTAGCATTCCTGAAAACTCTTTTGAGATCTGGCAGTAGCCAAGACCTTTTGATTTTACTAAAATGTGTACACCATGCTTACATATAAGGGTTTTCTGCCACCTCTCTTCATCCATTGGTCTGTTGTTGCGTCATTCACATTTTGCTTCTACCCACTACAGCATATAGCATGGGGCAGTGGGACCAGGCTACATAAGCCATTGCTTACATGCTGTTTGAATGATTGCATTTCGCTCTCTCCCTAGAGACACATCCACACAAGATAGTTCACTTCAGTCACAGTGTTTTTTTTTTTACTTTGTAATTACTTTAATGTTGCCTTTGTATTTAGAGCCTGATGTGGTAGCAGGCCACTTCTGATGCATAGTCAATCTTTATAATATCCCATCTCCTGCAAATGTTGTTGTAAATTCCTTCATGAATGTTTTGCTTTTCTGACTGATGCTATGTTCACTGCATACCATATTGTGTGTATTTGAAACTGTTCTGTATTGTTATCCCCTTTTTTACTTTCCTTCTTTTTCTTAGAGACATTTTTTGAAGCAAGAGTAACCCAAACAGAACTGAGATTATGACTGAAGAATATCAGATAAGGTTTACAAACTGCTACTGATTGGACTTTACTCTACCTTTCCCTCCATTCACCTTAGTCACGTAACACAGTGCTCTGAAGTGATACAAACGGAAAGTACAATAACAAAGTAAACTGCTAAAACAAAAATACAATAAATAGCAATAACAGGTAAGCAAAAAAGGACACTTCCCAGCAGTGACAGGAACTAAAGAAAGAAGAGTGGTATCAGATATCAGGTTAAAGCATATTCAATCAGCATCACTTCCAATTTAACACATGACCCATTATTATTATTTTTAGTCCATAATTGTGAGAAAGTAGCCTCTTTCTAGCCTTGTTACCCCCACTTTGGGCCTGTTTGTGAGTGTATGTCAGGGTGTTTTCACTGTCTCACTGGGATCCTGCCAGCCAGGGCCCAGTGCTCATAGTGAAAACCCTATGTTTTCAGTATGTTTGTTATGTGTCACTGGGACCCTGCTAGTCAGGACCCCAGTGCTCATAAGTTTGTGGCCTATATGTATGTGTTCCCTGTGTGGTGCCTAACTGTCTCACTGAGGCTCTGCTAATCAGAACCTCAGTGGTTATGCTCTCTCATTTCTTTCCAAATAGTCACTAACAGGCTAGTGACCATTTTTACCAATTTACATTGGCTTACTGGAACACCCTTATAATTCCCTAGTATATGGTACTGAGGTACCCAGGGTATTGGGGTTCCAGGAGATCCCTATGGGCTGCAGCATTTCTTTTGCCACCCATAGGGAGCTCTGACAATTCTTACACAGGCCTGCCACTGCAGCCTGAGTGAAATAACGTCCACGTTATTTCACAGCCATTTTACACTGCACTTAAGTAACTTATAAGTCACCTATATGTCTAACCTTTACCTGGTAAAGGTTAGATGCAAAGTTACTTAGTGTGAGGGCACCCTGGCACTAGCCAAGGTGCCCCCACATTGTTCAGGGCCAATTTCCCTGACTTTGTGAGTGCGGGGACACCATTACACGTGTGCACTACATATAGGTCACTACCTATATGTAGCTTCACAATGGTAACTCCGAATATGGCCATGTAACATGTCTATGATCATGGAATTGCCCCCTCTATGCCATCCTGGCATAGTTGGCACAATCCCATGATCCCAGTGGTCTGTAGCACAGACCCTGGTACTGCCAAACTGCCCTTCCTGGGGTTTCACTGCAGCTGCTGCTGCTGCCAACCCCTCAGACAGGCATCTGCCCTCCTGGGGTCCAGCCAGGCCTGGCCCAGGATGGCAGAACAAAGAACTTCCTCTGAGAGAGGGTGTGACACCCTCTCCCTTTGGAAAATGGTGTGAAGGCAGGGGAGGAGTAGCCTCCCCCAGCCTCTGGAAATGCTTTCTTGGGCACAGATGTGCCCAATTCTGCATAAGCCAGTCTACACCGGTTCAGGGGACCCCTTAGCCCTGCTCTGGCGTGAAACTGGACAAAGGAAAGGGGAGTGACCACTCCCCTGACCTGCACCTCCCCTGGGAGGTGTCCAGAGCTCCTCCAGTGTGCTCCAGACCTCTGCCATCTTGGAAACAGAGGTGCTGCTGGCACACTGGACTGCTCTGAGTGGCCAGTGCCACCAGGTGACGTCAGAGACTCCTTGTGATAGGCTCCTTCAGGTGTTGCTAGCCTATCCTCTCTCCTAGGTAGCCAAACCCTCTTTTCTGGCTATTTAGGGTCTCTGTCTCTGGGGAAACTTTAGATAACGAATGCAAGAGCTCAGCCGAGTTCCTCTGCATCTCTCTCTTCACCTTCTGCCAAGGAATCGACTGCTGACCGCGCTGGAAGCCTGCAAACCTGCAACATAGTAGCAAAGACGACTACTGCAACTCTGTAACGCTGATCCTGCCGCCTTCTCGACTGTTTTCCTGGTGGTGCATGCTGTGGGGGTAGTCTGCCTCCTCTCTGCACTAGAAGCTCCGAAGAAATCTCCCGTGGGTCGACGGAATCTTCCCCCTGCAACCGCAGGCACCAAAAAGCTGCATTACTGGTCCCTTGGGTCTCCTCTCAGCACGACGAGCGAGGTCCCTCGAATCCAGCAACTCTATCCAAGTGACTCCCACAGTCCAGTGACTCTTCAGTCCAAGTTTGGTGGAGGTAAGTCCTTGCCTCACCTCGCTAGACTGCATTGCTGGGAACCGCGACTTTTGCAGCTACTCCGGCCTCCGTGCACTTCCGGTGGAAATCCTTTGTGCACAGTCCAGCCTGGGTCCACGGCACTCTAACCTGCATTGCACGACCTCCTAAGTTGTTCTCCGGCGACGTGGGACTTCTTTGTGCGACTTCGGGTGAGCACCGTTTCACGCATCCTCGTAGTGCCTGTTTCTGGGACTTCTCTGGGTGCTACCTGCTGCTAAGAGGGCTCATTGTCTTGCTCGACGTCCCCTCTATCTCCTGGTCCAATTTGCGACCTCCTGGTCCCTCCTGGGCCACAGCAGCATCCAAAAACGCTAACCGCATGATTTGCAGCTAGCAAGGCTTGTTGGCGTTCTTTCGGCGGGAAAACACTTCTGCACGACTCTACCAGGCGAGAGGGATCCGTCCTCCAAAGGGGAAGTCTCTAGCCCTTTGCGTTCCTGCAGAAACCGCAGCTTCTTCTGTCCAGTAGAAGCTTCTTTGCACCCGCAGCTGGCATTTCCTGGGTGTCTGCCCATCTCCGACTTGCTTGTGACTTTTGGACTTGGTCCCCTTGTTCCACAGGTACCCCAGATTGGAAATCCAGTGTTGTTGCATTGTTGGTTTGTGTCTTTCCTGCATTATTCCTCTAACACGACTTCTTTATCCTTAGGGGAACTTTAGTGCACTTTGCACTCACTTTTCAGGGTCTTGGGGAGGGTTATTTTTCTAACTCTCACTATTTTCTAATAGTCCCAGCGACCCTCTACAAGGTCACATAGGTTTGGGGTCCATTCGTGGTTCGCATTCCACTTTTGGAGTATATGGTTTGTGTTGCCCCTATCCCTATGTTTCCCCATTGCATCCTATTGTAACTATACATTGTTTGCACTGTTTTCTAAGACTATACTGCATATTTTTGCTATTGTGTATATATATCTTGTGTATATTTCCTATCCTCTCACTGAGGGTACACTCTAAGATACTTTGGCATATTGTCATAAAAATAAAGTACCTTTATTTTTAGTATAACTGTGTATTGTGTTTTCTTATGATATTGTGCATATGACACTAAGCGGTACTGTAGTAGCTTCACACGTCTCCTAGTTCAGCCTAAGCTGCTCTGCTAAGCTACCATTATCTATCAGCCTAAGCTGCTAGACACCCTATACACTAATAAGGGATAACTGGGCCTGGTGCAAGGTGCAAGTACCCCTTGGTACTCACTACAAGCCAGTCCAGCCTCCTACATTGGTTGTTGTAGGAAAGTACCATCTTGCCTGGCATGTTACCCCCATTTTTCACTGTATATATGTTGTTTTAGTTGTATGTGTCACTGGGACCCTGGTAACCCAGGGCCCCAGTGCTCATAAGTGTGCCTGTATGTGTTACCTGTGTAGTGACTAACTGTCTCACTGAGGCTCTGCTAATCAGAACCTCAGTGGTTATGCTCTCTCATTTCTTTCCAAATTGTCACTGACAGGCTAGTGACCATTTTTACCAATTTACATTGGCTTACTGGAACACCCTTATAATCCCCTAGTATATGGTACTGAGGTACCCAGGGTATTGGGGTTCCAGGAGATCCCTATGGGCTGCAGCATTTCTTTTGCCACCCATAGGGAGCTCTGACAATTCTTACACAGGCCTGCCACTGCAGCCTGAGTGAAATAACATCCACGTTATTTCACAGCCATTTTACACTGCACTTAAGTAACTTATAAGTCACCTATATGTCTAACCTTTACCTGGTAAAGGTTAGGTGCAAAGTTACTTAGTGTGAGGGCACCCTGGCACTAGCCAAGGTGCCCCCACATTGTTCAGAGCCAATTCACTGAACTGTGTGAGTGCGGGGACACCATTACACGCGTGCACTACATATAGGTCACTACCTATATGTAGCTTCACCATGGTAACTCCGAATATGGCCATGTAACATGTCTATGATCATGGAATTGCCCCCTCTATGCCATCCTGGCATTGTTGGTACAATTCCATGATCCCAGTGGTCTGTAGCACAGACCCTGGTACTGCCAGACTGCCCTTCCTGGGGTTTCTCTGCAGCTGCTGCTGCTGCCAACCCCTCAGACAGGCATCTGCCCTCCTGGGGTCCAGCCAAGCCTGGCCCAGGATGGCAGAACAAAGAACTTCCTCTGAGAGAGGGTGTGACACCCTCTCCCTTTGGAAAATGGTGTGAAGGCAGGGGAGGAGTAGCCTCCCCCAGCCTCTGGAAATGCTTTGTTGGGCACAGAGGTGCCCAATTCTGCATAAGCCAGTCTACACCGGTTCAGGGACCCCTTAGCCCCTGCTCTGGCGCGAAACTGGACAAAGGAAAGGGGAGTGACCACTCCCCTGACCTGCACCTCCCCTGGGAGGTGTCCAGAGCTCCTCCAGTGTGCTCCAGACCTCTGCCATCTTGGAAACAGAGGTGCTGCTGGCACACTGGACTGCTCTGAGTGGCCAGTGCCACCAGGTGACGTCAGAGACTCCTTGTGATAGGCTCCTTCAGGTGTTAGTAGCCTTTCCTCTCTCCTAGGTAGCCAAACCCTCTTTTCTGGCTATTTAGGGTCTCTGTCTCTGGGGAAACTTTAGATAACGAATGCATGAGCTCAGCCGAGTTCCTCTGCATCTCCCTCTTCACCTTCTGATAAGGAATCGACCGCTGACCGCGCTGGAAGCCTGCAAACCTGCAACATAGTAGCAAAGACGACTACTGCAACTCTGTAACGCTGATCCTGCCGCCTTCTCGACTGTTTTCCTGCTTGTGCATGCTGTGGGGGTAGTCTGCCTCCTCTCTGCACCAGAAGCTCCGAAGAAATCTCCCGTGGGTCGACGGAATCTTCCCCCTGCAACCGCAGGCACCAAAAAGCTGCATCTCCGGTCCCTTGGGTCTCCTCTCAGCACGACGAGCGAGGTCCCTCGAATCCAGCGACACCGTCCAAGTGACCCCCACAGTCCAGTGACTCTTCAGCCCAAGTTTGGTGGAGGTAAGTCCTTGCCTCACCTCGCTGGGCTGCATTGCTGGGAACCGCGACTTTGCAAGCTACTCCGGCCCCTGTGCACTTCCGGCGGAAATCCTTCGTGCACAGCCAAGCCTGGGTCCACGGCACTCTAACCTGCATTGCACGACTTTCTAAGTTGGTCTCCGGCGACGTGGGACTCCTTTGTGCAACTTCGGCGAGCACCGTTTCACGCATCCTCGTAGTGCCTGTTTCTGGCACTTCTCCGGGTGCTACCTGCTTCAGTGAGGGCTCTTTGTCTTGCTCGATGTCCCCTCTCTCTGCAGGTCCAATTTGCGACCTTCTGGTCCCTCCTGGGCCCCAGCAGCGTCCAAAAACGCCAAACGCACGATTTGCGTGTAGCAAGGCTTGTTGGCGTCCATCCGGCGGGAAAACACTTCTGCACGACTCTCCAAGGCGTGGGGGATCCGTCCTCCAAAGGGGAAGTCTCTAACCCTTGTCGTTCCTGCAGTATTCACAGTTCTTCAGCCTAGTAAGAGCTTCTTTGCACCAACCGCTGGCATTTCTTGGGCATCTGCCCATCTCCGAGCTGCTTGTGACTTTTGGACTTGGTCCCCTTGTTCCACAGGTACCCTCAGTCAGGAATCCATCGTTGTTGCATTGCTGATTTGTGTTTTCCTTGTATTCTCCCTCTAACACGACTATTTTGTCCTTAGGGGAACTTTAGTGCACTTTGCACTCACTTTTCAGGGTCTTGGGGAGGGTTATTTTGCTAACTCTCACTATTTTCTAATAGTCCCAGCGACCCTCTACAAGGTCACATAGGTTTGGGGTCCATTCGTGGTTCGCATTCCACTTCTGGAGTATGTGGTTTGTGTTGCCCCTATCCCTATGTTTCCCCATTGCATCCTATTGTAACTATACATTGTTTGCACTGTTTTCTAAGACTATACTGCATATTTTTGCTATTGTGTATATATATCTTGTGTATATTTCCTATCCTCTCACTGAGGGTACACTCTAAGATACTTTGGCATATTGTCATAAAAATAAAGTACCTTTATTTTTAGTATAACTGTGTATTGTGTTTTCTTATGATATTGTGCATATGACACTAAGTGGTACTGTAGAGGCTTCACACGTCTCCTAGTTCAGCCTAAGCTGCTCTGCTAAGCTACCATTATCTATCAGCCTAAGCTGCTAGACACCCTATACACTAATAAGGGATAACTGGGCCTGGTACAAGGTGCAAGTACCCCTTGGTACTCACTACAAGCCAGTCCAGCCTCCTACATTGGTTGTGCAGCGGTGGGATAGGTGCTTTGAGACTACTTACCACTCTTGTCATTGTACTTTTCATAAGAGAAAAATATACAAAACAAGGTCAGTGTATATACACATAGCCAAAAAGTTTTGCATTTCCTCTTTTCACTCTTTTCTAAGTGCTGAAAAGTACTTCTAAACTTTCAAAAAGTTCTTAAAAGTTTAAAAAGTTTTTTCTGTCTTTCCAAAAAGTTCTGAAAACTTTTTTCTCTTTGTCTATCACTTTAACTCTCTCTAAAAAATGTCTGGCACAGGCCAAAAAGTTGAACTGTCCAAACTTGCATATGATCACCTTAGCTGGAAAGGAGCAAGGAGTCTCTGCATAGAGAGAGGTTTGAGTGTAGGGAAGAATCCTTCCTTAGAACTGTTAATTAATATGCTTAGAGTACAGGATAAGGCCATAAGTGCCCAATCTGTAGAAAAAGTAGCTAATGGTTCTCAATCTGATCCAGGGACTCCCCCAGGAAAAGGTTCAGGAAAGAAACTTCTCAGCCTGCCCATTACTAGACAGTCTAGCATAGTTGGTACAGAGGTTGAATCACATCATACTGATGATGTGCTCTCACATTATACTGGTAGCCAAGCTGTTAGGGTGCCCTCTGTAAGGGACAGGTCTCCTTCTGTTCATTCCCATCATACCTCTGTATCTAGAAATGTCCCTCCCACCCACCCTGATGACAGATTGTTGGAAAGGGAGCTCAATAGATTGAGAGTGGAGCAAACCAGACTGAAGCTCAAGAAGCAACAGCTGGATTTGGATAGACAGTCTTTAGAAATAGAGAGGGAAAGACAGAAAATGGGTTTAGATACCCATGGTGGCAGCAGCAGTATTCCCCATAGTCATCCTGCAAAAGAGCATGATTCCAGGAATCTGCATAAGATAGTTCCCCCTTACAAGGAGGGGGATGACATTAACAAGTGGTTTGCTGCACTTGAGAGGGCCTGTGCTGTACAGGATGTCCCTCAAAAGCAGTGGGCTGCTATCCTATGGCTATCATTTACTGGAAAAGGTAGGGATAGGCTCCTTACTGTAAAAGAAAATGATGCTAACAATTTCCAAGTTCTTAAGAATGCACTCCTGGATGGTTATGGCTTAACCACTGAACAGTACAGGATAAAGTTCAGAGATACCAAAAAGGAGTCTTCACAAGACTGGGTTGATTTCATTGACCAGGCAGTGAAGGCCTTGGAGGGGTGGTTACATGGCAGTAAAGTTACTGATTATGACAGCCTGTATAACTTGATCCTGAGAGAGCATATTCTTAATAATTGTGTGTCTGATTTGTTGCACCAGTACTTGGTGGACTCTGATCTGACCTCTCCCCAAGAATTGGGAAAGAAGGCAGACAAATGGGTCAGAACAAGAGTGAACAGAAAAGTTCATACAGGGGGTGACAAAGATGGCAACAAAAAGAAGGATGGTAAGTCTTCTGACAAGGGTGGGGACAAATCTAAAAATGAGTCTTCATCAGGCCCACAAAAACACTCTGGTGGGGGTGGTGGGCCCAAATCCTCCTTTAATCAGAACAAGGAAAAGAAACCATGGTGCTATTTATGTAAGATAAAAGGCCATTGGACAACAGATCCCAGTTGTCCAAAGAAAGGCACCACAGCTCCTACCACTACAACCCCTACTGCTACACCTAGTGTCCCTACTAATAGCAGTGGTGGTGGGAGCAAACCTACTAATAGCCAATCCAAGGGAGTAGCTGGGCTCACTTTTGGTAATTTAGTTGGGGTTGGTCTGATTAGGGAGACCACAGAGGCTACTTTAGTCTCTGAAGGGGCTATTGACTTAGCCACTTTGGTTGCTTGCCCCCATAACTTGGAGAAGTACAAGCAACTAACCCTAATAAATGGTGTTGAGGTCCAGGCCTACAGGGACACAGGTGCCAGTGTCACAATGGTGATTGAGAAACTGGTGCACCCTGAACAACACATACTTGGACACCAGTACCAAGTAACCGATGCTCACAACATAACACAAAGCCACCCCATGGCTGTTGTAAATCTCAACTGGGGGGGGGGTAATCTGGTCCAAAGAAAGTTGTGGTAGCTTCAGATTTACCTGTAGACTGTCTATTAGGGAACGATTTGGAGACATCAGCTTGGTCAGATGTGGAGTTGGAGGCCCATGCAGCAATGCTGGGCATCCCAGGGCATATTTTTGCTTTGACAAGGGCTCAGGCCAAAAAGCAAAAAGGACAGGGAAGCTTGGATCCTGGAACAATGGACCAAGTGCTCCCTAAAGCTAGGGCTAGTAGAAGCAAACCACTTCCTACTATCCCTCCCTCTACAGTGGATTCTACTTCTGAGGAAGAAGAATTCCCTCCCTGTGCAGAACCTACACCAGAGGAGCTGGAAGCAGACACTGCTGAGCTTTTGGGTGAAGGGGGGCCTGCCAGAGAGGAGCTGAGTGTGGCACAGCAAACCTGTCCCACATTAGAGGGTCTCAGACAGCAAGCTGTCAAACAGGCTAATGGGGATGTCAGTGACTCACACAGAGTTTACTGGGAGGACAACCTCTTGTACACTGAGAATAGGGATCCTAAACCTGGAGCTGCCAGGAGATTAGTGATTCCTCAGGAGTACAGAAAGTTCCTCCTAACACTGGCACATGACATTCCCTTAGCTGGGCACCTGGGTCAAATGAAAACTTGGGACAGATTGGTACCACTGTTTCATTGGCCTAGGATGTCTGAGGACACAAAAGAATTTTGTAAGTCCTGTGAAACCTGTCAAGCCAGTGGCAAGACAGGTGGCACTCCAAAGGCACCCCTTATCCCACTGCCTGTGGTTGGGGTTCCCTTTGAAAGGGTAGGGGTTGACATAGTTGGCCCCCTTGACCCTCCTACTGCTTCAGGCAATAGATTTATCTTGGTGGTAGTGGACCATGCCACAAGATATCCTGAAGCTATTCCTTTAAGGACCACTACAGCTCCTGCAGTGGCAAAGGCCCTCCTGGGAATATTTTCCAGGGTGGGCTTCCCAAAGGAAGTAGTATCAGACAGAGGCAGCAATTTCATGTCTGCATACTTAAAGGCCATGTGGAAGGAGTGTGGTGTAACTTACAAGTTCACAACACCCTATCATCCACAAACAAATGGACTGGTGGAGAGATTTAATAAAACTCTCAAAGGCATGATTATGGGACTCCCTGAAAAACTCCGCAGGAGATGGGATATCCTTCTACCATGCCTCCTTTTTGCCTACAGGGAGGTACCCCAGAAAGGAGTGGGCTTCAGCCCCTTTGAACTTCTTTTTGGACACCCTGTTAGGGGTCCACTCACACTTGTAAAGGAGGGTTGGGAACAACCTTTAAAAGCTCCTAAGCAGGATATTGTGGACTATGTACTTGGCCTCAGATCAAGGATGGCTGAGTACATGAAAAAGGCCAGTAAAAACCTTCAGGCCAGCCAAGAGCTCCAGAAGCAATGGCATGATCAGAAGGCTGTTTTGGTTCAGTACCAACCAGGGCAGAAAGTGTGGGTCTTGGAGCCTGTGGCCCCAAGAGCACTCCAAGATAAATGGGGTGGTCCACACACAATTGTTGAAAAGAAGGGTGAAGTCACCTACTTGGTTGACTTAGGCACTGCCAGGAGTCCCCTTAGGGTGCTCCATGTCAACCGCCTGAAACCCTACTATGACAGGGCTGATCTCACCCTGCTCATGGCAACAGATGAGGGACAGGAAGAAGACAGTGATCCTCTACCTGATCTCTTCTCTTCCACAGAACAAGATGCTCTTGTGGAAGGTGTAGTTTTGGCTGATTGTCTTACTGCAGAGCAGAAAGATAATTGCATAAATCTCCTAGGACAATTTTCAGAACTCTTCTCCATTGTGCCAGGCACCACTTCTTGGTGTGAGCACACTATAGATACTGGAGACAGTTTACCTGTCAAAAGTAAGATCTATAGGCAGCCTGACCATGTCAGGGACTGCATAAAGCAAGAAGTTCAGAAGATGTTGGAACTAGGAGTGGTTGAGCACTCTGACAGTCCATGGGCTTCTCCTGTGGTACTGGTACCAAAACCCAATTCTAAAGATGGAAAGAAGGAAATGAGGTTTTGTGTAGACTATAGAGGTCTCAACTTGGTAACCAAAACAGATGCTCACCCTATACCCAGGGCAGATGAGCTAATAGATACACTGGCATCTGCCAAGTATCTAAGCACTTTTGATTTGACTGCAGGGTATTGGCAGATCAAAATGTCAGAAGATGCTAAACCTAAGACTGCATTTTCTACCATTGGAGGACATTACCAGTTTACTGTAATGCCTTTTGGTTTGAAAAATGCACCTGCCACTTTTCAGAGGTTGGTGAACACAGTCCTGCAAGGGCTGGAAGCTTTCAGTGCAGCATATTTGGATGATATAGCTGTCTTTAGCTCCAGCTGGGATGATCACCTGGTCCACCTTTGGAAAGTTTTGAAGGCCCTGCAAAAGGCAGGCCTCACTATCAAGGCTTCAAAGTGCCAGATAGGGCAGGGTAAGGTGGTTTATCTGGGACACCTTGTTGGTGGGGAACAGATTGCACCACTTCAGGGGAAAATCCAAACTATTATTGATTGGATTCCCCCTACCACTCAGACTCAGGTGAGAGCCTTCCTAGGCCTCACTGGGTATTACAGGAGGTTCATTAAGAACTATGGCTCCATTGCAGCCCCTCTTAATGACCTCACATCCAAGAAAATGCCTAAAAAGGTATTATGGACAGCAAACTGTCAGAAAGCTTTTGAGGAGCTGAAGCAGGCCATGTGCTCTGCACCTGTCCTGAAAAGCCCTTGTTACTCTAAAAAATTCTATGTCCAAACTGATGCATCTGAATTAGGAGTAGGGGCAGTCCTATCACAACTTAATTCTGAGGGCCAGGATCAACCTGTTGCTTTTATTAGTAGAAGGTTGACCCCTAGAGAAAAGCGTTGGTCTGCCATTGAGAGGGAGGCCTTTGCTGTGGTCTGGGCTCTGAAGAAGTTGAGGCCATACCTGTTTGGCACTCACTTCATTGTTCAGACAGACCACAAACCTCTACTTTGGCTAAAACAAATGAAAGGTGAAAATCCTAAATTGTTGAGGTGGTCCATATCCCTACAGGGAATGGACTATACAGTGGAACATAGACCTGGGAGTAGCCACTCCAATGCAGATGGACTCTCCAGATATTTCCACTTAGACAATGAAGACTCATCAGGTAATGGCTAGTCTTATTGTCCTTCGTTTGGGGGGGGGGTTGTGTAGGAAAGTACCATCTTGCCTGGCATGTTACCCCCATTTTTCACTGTATATATGTTGTTTTAGTTGTATGTGTCACTGGGACCCTGGTAACCCAGGGCCCCAGTGCTCATAAGTGTGCCTGTATGTGTTACCTGTGTAGTGACTAACTGTCTCACTGAGGCTCTGCTAATCAGAACCTCAGTGGTTATGCTCTCTCATTTCTTTCCAAATTGTCACTGACAGGCTAGTGACCATTTTTACCAATTTACATTGGCTTACTGGAACACCCTTATAATCCCCTAGTATATGGTACTGAGGTACCCAGGGTATTGGGGTTCCAGGAGATCCCTATGGGCTGCAGCATTTCTTTTGCCACCCATAGGGAGCTCTGACAATTCTTACACAGGCCTGCCACTGCAGCCTGAGTGAAATAACATCCACGTTATTTCACAGCCATTTTACACTGCACTTAAGTAACTTATAAGTCACCTATATGTCTAACCTTTACCTGGTAAAGGTTAGGTGCAAAGTTACTTAGTGTGAGGGCACCCTGGCACTAGCCAAGGTGCCCCCACATTGTTCAGAGCCAATTCACTGAACTGTGTGAGTGCGGGGACACCATTACACGCGTGCACTACATATAGGTCACTACCTATATGTAGCTTCACCATGGTAACTCCGAATATGGCCATGTAACATGTCTATGATCATGGAATTGCCCCCTCTATGCCATCCTGGCATTGTTGGTACAATTCCATGATCCCAGTGGTCTGTAGCACAGACCCTGGTACTGCCAGACTGCCCTTCCTGGGGTTTCTCTGCAGCTGCTGCTGCTGCCAACCCCTCAGACAGGCATCTGCCCTCCTGGGGTCCAGCCAAGCCTGGCCCAGGATGGCAGAACAAAGAACTTCCTCTGAGAGAGGGTGTGACACCCTCTCCCTTTGGAAAATGGTGTGAAGGCAGGGGAGGAGTAGCCTCCCCCAGCCTCTGGAAATGCTTTGTTGGGCACAGAGGTGCCCAATTCTGCATAAGCCAGTCTACACCGGTTCAGGGACCCCTTAGCCCCTGCTCTGGCGCGAAACTGGACAAAGGAAAGGGGAGTGACCACTCCCCTGACCTGCACCTCCCCTGGGAGGTGTCCAGAGCTCCTCCAGTGTGCTCCAGACCTCTGCCATCTTGGAAACAGAGGTGCTGCTGGCACACTGGACTGCTCTGAGTGGCCAGTGCCACCAGGTGACGTCAGAGACTCCTTGTGATAGGCTCCTTCAGGTGTTAGTAGCCTTTCCTCTCTCCTAGGTAGCCAAACCCTCTTTTCTGGCTATTTAGGGTCTCTGTCTCTGGGGAAACTTTAGATAACGAATGCATGAGCTCAGCCGAGTTCCTCTGCATCTCCCTCTTCACCTTCTGATAAGGAATCGACCGCTGACCGCGCTGGAAGCCTGCAAACCTGCAACATAGTAGCAAAGACGACTACTGCAACTCTGTAACGCTGATCCTGCCGCCTTCTCGACTGTTTTCCTGCTTGTGCATGCTGTGGGGGTAGTCTGCCTCCTCTCTGCACCAGAAGCTCCGAAGAAATCTCCCGTGGGTCGACGGAATCTTCCCCCTGCAACCGCAGGCACCAAAAAGCTGCATCTCCGGTCCCTTGGGTCTCCTCTCAGCACGACGAGCGAGGTCCCTCGAATCCAGCGACACCGTCCAAGTGACCCCCACAGTCCAGTGACTCTTCAGCCCAAGTTTGGTGAAGGTAAGTCCTTGCCTCACCTCGCTGGGCTGCATTGCTGGGAACCGCGACTTTGCAAGCTACTCCGGCCCCTGTGCACTTCCGGCGGAAATCCTTCGTGCACAGCCAAGCCTGGGTCCACGGCACTCTAACCTGCATTGCACGACTTTCTAAGTTGGTCTCCGGCGACGTGGGACTCCTTTGTGCAACTTCGGCGAGCACCGTTTCACGCATCCTCGTAGTGCCTGTTTCTGGCACTTCTCCGGGTGCTACCTGCTTCAGTGAGGGCTCTTTGTCTTGCTCGACGTCCCCTCTCTCTGCAGGTCCAATTTGCGACCTTCTGGTCCCTCCTGGGCCCCAGCAGCGTCCAAAAACGCCAAACGCACGATTTGCATGTAGCAAGGCTTGTTGGCGTCCATCCGGCGGGAAAACACTTCTGCACGACTCTCCAAGGCGTGGGGGATCCGTCCTCCAAAGGGGAAGTCTCTAACCCTTGTCGTTCCTGCAGTATTCACAGTTCTTCAGCCTAGTAAGAGCTTCTTTGCACCAACCGCTGGCATTTCTTGGGCATCTGCCCATCTCCGAGCTGCTTGTGACTTTTGGACTTGGTCCCCTTGTTCCACAGGTACCCTCAGTCAGGAATCCATCGTTGTTGCATTGCTGATTTGTGTTTTCCTTGCATTCTCCCTCTAACACGACTATTTTGTCCTTAGGGGAACTTTAGT
Organism: Pleurodeles waltl; assembly: GCF_031143425.1. Lineage (NCBI taxonomy): Eukaryota > Metazoa > Chordata > Amphibia > Caudata > Salamandridae > Pleurodeles > Pleurodeles waltl. The sequence continues at coordinate 870,972,716 of NC_090444.1, read as the reverse complement.
GCACTTTGCACTCACTTTTCAGGGTCTTGGGGAGGGTTATTTTGCTAACTCTCACTATTTTCTAATAGTCCCAGCGACCCTCTACAAGGTCACATAGGTTTGGGGTCCATTCGTGGTTCGCATTCCACTTCTGGAGTATATGGTTTGTGTTGCCCCTATCCCTATGTTTCCCCATTGCATCCTATTGTAACTATACATTGTTTGCACTGTTTTCTAAGACTATACTGCATATTTTTGCTATTGTGTATATATATCTTGTGTATATTTCCTATCCTCTCACTGAGGGTACACTCTAAGATACTTTGGCATATTGTCATAAAAATAAAGTACCTTTATTTTTAGTATAACTGTGTATTGTGTTTTCTTATGATATTGTGCATATGACACTAAGTGGTACTGTAGTAGCTTCACACGTCTCCTAGTTCAGCCTAAGCTGCTCTGCTAAGCTACCATTATCTATCAGCCTAAGCTGCTAGACACCCTATACACTAATAAGGGATAACTGGGCCTGGTACAAGGTGCAAGTACCCCTTGGTACTCACTACAAGCCAGTCCAGCCTCCTACAGTTGTGCAGTGGTGGGATAAGTGCTTTGAGACTACTTACCACTCTTGTCATTGTACTTTTCATAAGAGAAAAATATACAAAACAAGGTCAGTGTATATACACATAGCCAAAAGGTTTTGCATTTCCTCTTTTCACTCTTTTCTAAGTGCTGAAAAGTACTTCTAAACTTTCTAAAAAGTTCTAAAAAGTTTTAAAAGTTTTTTTCTCTGTCTTTCTAAAAGCTCTGACAAACTTTTTTCTCTTTTTCTATCACTTTAACTCTCTCTAAGAATGTCTGGTACAGGCCAAAATGTTGATCTGTCCAAACTTGCATATGATCACCTTAGCTGGAAAGGAGCAAGGAGTCTCTGCATAGAGAGAGGTTTGAGTGTAGGGAAGAATCCTTCCTTGGAACTGTTACTTAACATGCTTAGAGAACAAGATAAGGCTAAAAGTGCCCCATCTGTTGAAAAAGTAGCTAATGGTTCTCAATCTGATCCAGGGACTCCCCCAGGTAAAGGTTCAGGAAAGAAACTTCTTAGCCTTCCTATTACAAGACAGTCTAGCATAGTTGGTAATGATGAAGAGCCACACCATACAAATAGTGTTGTCTCACATCATAGCAAAAGCATTTACTCACACCACAGTGGTACTGATGTTTCTGTTAGCCAAGCTGTTAGGGTGCCCTCTGTAAGGGACAGGTCTCCTTCTGTTCATTCCCATCATACCTCTGTATCTAGAAATGTCCCTCCCACCAACCCTGATGACAGATTGTTAGAAAGGGAACTCAATAAGTTGAGGGTGGAACAAACCAGACTGAAGCTTAAAAAGCAACAGCTGGATTTGGATAGACAGTCTTTAGAATTAGAGAAGGAAAGACAGAAGTTGGGTTTAGAAACCCATGGTGGCAGCAGCAGTATTCCCCATAGTCATCCTGCAAAAGAGCATGATTCCAGGAATCTGCACAAGATAGTTCCCCCTTATAAGGAGGGGGATGACATTAACAAGTGGTTTGCTGCACTTGAGAGGGCCTGTGTTGTACAGGATGTCCCTCAAAGGCAGTGGGCTGCTATCCTATGGCTATCATTTAGTGGAAAAGGTAGGGATAGGCTCCTTACTGTGAAAGAAAGTGATGCCAATAATTTTACAGTACTTAAGAATGCACTCCTGGATGGTTATGGCTTAACCACTGAACAATACAGGATAAAGTTCAGAGAGACCAAAAAGGAGTCTTCACAAGACTGGGTTGATTTCATTGACCATTCAGTGAAGGCCTTGGAGGGGTGGTTACATGGCAGTAAAGTTACTGATTATGACAGCCTGTATAACTTGATCCTGAGAGAGCATATTCTTAATAATTGTGTGTCTGATTTGTTGCACCAGTACTTGGTGGACTCCGATCTGACCTCTCCCCAAGAATTGGGAAAGAAGGCAGACAAATGGGTCAGAACAAGGGTAAACAGAAAAGTTCATACAGGTGGTGACAAGGAGAACAATAAGAAGAAAGATGGTGAAAAATCTCAAGATAAGCATGGGGATAAGGGTAAAACCAAAGATCCCACTTCAAATCTTAAACACTCTTCAGGGGGTGGTGATAAAACAAATTCTTCCTCTTCTTCTCAACCTACACAATTTAAAAAGCCTTAGTGCTTTGTGTGTAAAAATAGAGGCCATAGGCCAGGGGATAAGTCCTGTCCAGGTAAACCCCCTGAGCCTACCACCACTAATACATCAAGCTCTAGTGCCCCTAGCAATAGTGGTACTAGTGGTGGGACTGCTGGCAACAGTCAAGTTAAGGGTGTAGTTGGGTTCACTTATGGGTCCATAGTAGAAACTGGGGTAGTCAGTCCCAAGACAGTTTCTGTCACACCTAGTGGCATTGGCCTTGCCACACTGGCTGCTTGTCCCCTTACAATGGATAAGTACAGGCAGACAGTTTCAATAAATGGTGTTGAGGCCTTGGCCTACAGGGACACAGGTGCCAGTATCACTTTGGTGACTGAAAACCTAGTGCACCCTGATCAACACATCATTGGACAACAGTATAAGATTATTGATGTCCATAACTCCACTAAGTTTCTTCCCTTAGCTATAATTCAGTTTAGTTGGGGTGGAGTTACTGGCCCTAAGCAGGTGGTGGTATCACCTAGCTTACCTGTAGACTGTCTCTTAGGTAATGACCTAGAGGCCTCAGGTTGGGCTGATGTAGAGTTTTATGCCCATGCAGCCATGCTGGGCATCCCTGAGGAATTGTTCCCTCTCATTTCTACTGAAATGAAAAAGCAAAGGAGAGAAGGCCTGAAAACTCAGGATCCCTCTCCATCAACAGGTAAAAAGGGTATCACAGTATCCCCTAACCACCCTACCATTCAGGATACCATTCCTATGGTGGGAGAAACCTCTCCTGGGGTGGCACCTGTTCCAAGGGAATCATCAGTTGGCAAAACTGTACTCCCTGAGGTGGAAGTACCTCTCTGTGGGATAACTAACATTGGTGAGAAAAAGAGCACCATTTTAGTTAACATGGAGCATCCCTCCAACCCTCCCAGAGAAACTTTAGTGCAGAAACCCTGCACTGCCTCACAACACTTAGGACAGCATCCCTGCCCTAGTGTGGAGCTCATAGGACAGCATCCCTGCCCTGCTCCAACTCAAGAGAAACAGCATCCCTGTTCTCTCTTCCAGCCATATGGACAAAGTTTTTGCCCAGCTATGGCTTTTCTGAGACAGCATCCCTGTCTGGCATTTCCATCATTACAAATAGGTTCAGTGGACAATTCCCACTGCTCTAAACTAAAACTTACTGATAGAAACTCTGAAAATACATCTTCACATTGTTGCTTAGCTAAAAAACTTCAAACAGGGTGGTTTACATCCCCACAGGGAAGTAACCATATAGTGGATGATAAAGGGAGTAACCAATCTATTGCAGAGCTACTCTCTACTTATCACCACTTAGACAATAAAGTCTCAACTGGCCAAGGTTAGCCTTATTGTCCTTCGTTTGGGGGGGGTTGTGTGAGAAAGTAGCCTCTTTCTAGCCTTGTTACCCCCACTTTGGGCCTGTTTGTGAGTGTATGTCAGGGTGTTTTCACTGTCTCACTGGGATCCTGCCAGCCAGGGCCCAGTGCTCATAGTGAAAACCCTATGTTTTCAGTATGTTTGTTATGTGTCACTGGGACCCTGCTAGTCAGGACCCCAGTGCTCATAAGTTTGTGGCCTATATGTATGTGTTCCCTGTGTGGTGCCTAACTGTCTCACTGAGGCTCTGCTAATCAGAACCTCAGTGGTTATGCTCTCTCATTTCTTTCCAAATAGTCACTAACAGGCTAGTTACCATTTTTACCAATTTACATTGGCTTACTGGAACACCCTTATAATTCCCTAGTATATGGTACTGAGGTACCCAGGGTATTGGGGTTCCAGGAGATCCCTATGGGCTGCAGCATTTCTTTTGCCACCCATAGGGAGCTCTGACAATTCTTACACAGGCCTGCCACTGCAGCCTGAGTGAAATAACGTCCACGTTATTTCACAGCCATTTTACACTGCACTTAAGTAACTTATAAGTCACCTATATGTCTAACCTTTACCTGGTAAAGGTTAGGTGCAAAGTTACTTAGTGTGAGGGCACCCTGGCACTAGCCAAGGTGCCCCCACATTGTTCAGGGCCAATTTCCCTGACTTTGTGAGTGCGGGGACACCATTACACGCGTGCACTACATATAGGTCACTACCTATATGTAGCTTCACAATGGTAACTCCGAATATGGCCATGTAACATGTCTATGATCATGGAATTGCCCCCTCTATGCCATCCTGGCATAGTTGGCACAATCCCATGATCCCAGTGGTCTGTAGCACAGACCCTGGTACTGCCAAACTGCCCTTCCTGGGGTTTCACTGCAGCTGCTGCTGCTGCCAACCCCTCAGACAGGCATCTGCCCTCCTGGGGTCCAGCCAGGCCTGGCCCAGGATGGCAGAACACAGAACTTCCTCTGAGAGAGGGTGTGACACCCTCTCCCTTTGGAAAATGGTGTGAAGGCAGGGGAGGAGTAGCCTCCCCCAGCCTCTTGAAATGCTTTCTTGGGCACAGATGTGCCCAATTCAGCATAAGCTAGTCTACACCGGTTCAGGGGACCCCTTAGCCCTGCTCTGGCGCGAAACTGGACAAAGGAAAGGGGAGTGACCACTCCCCTGACCTGCACCTCCCCTGGGAGGTGTCCAGAGCTCCTCCAGTGTGCTCCAGACCTCTGCCATCTTGGAAACAGAGGTGCTGCTGGCACACTGGACTGCTCTGAGTGGCCAGTGCCACCAGGTGACGTCAGAGACTCCTTGTGATAGGCTCCTTCAGGTGTTGCTAGCCTATCCTCTCTCCTAGGTAGCCAAACCCTCTTTTCTGGCTATTTAGGGTCTCTGTCTCTGGGGAAACTTTAGATAACGAATGCAAGAGCTCAGCCGAGTTCCTCTGCATCTCTCTCTTCACCTTCTGCCAAGGAATCGACTGCTGACCGCGCTGGAAGCCTGCAAACCTGCAACATAGTAGCAAAGACGACTACTGCAACTCTGTAACGCTGATCCTGCCGCCTTCTCGACTGTTTTCCTGGTGGTGCATGCTGTGGGGGTAGTCTGCTTCCTCTCTGCACTAGAAGCTCTGAAGAAATCTCCCGTGGGTCGACGGAATCTTCCCCCTGCAACCGCAGGCACCAAAAAGCTGCATTACTGGTCCCTTGGGTCTCCTCTCAGCACGACGAGCGAGGTCCCTTGAATCCAGCAACTCTGTCCAAGTGACTCCCACAGTCCAGTGACTCTTCAGTCCAAGTTTGGTGGAGGTAAGTCCTTGCCTCACCTCGCTAGACTGCATTGCTGGGAACCGCGACTTTTGCAGTTACTCCGGCCTCCGTGCACTTCCGGCGGAAATCCTTTGTGCACAGTCCAGCCTGGGTCCACGGCACTCTAACCTGCATTGAACGACCTCCTAAGTTGTTCTCCGGCGACGTGGGACTTCTTTGTGCGACTTCGGGTGAGCACCGTTTCACGTATCCTCGTAGTGCCTGTTTCTGGCACTTCTCCGGGTGCTACCTGCTGCTAAGAGGGCTCCTTGTCTTGCTCGACGTCCCCTCTACCTCCTGGTCCAAATTGCGACCTCCTGGTTCCTCCTGGGCCACAGCAGCATCCAAAAACTCTAACCGCACGATTTGCAGCTAGCAAGGCTTGTTGGCGTTCTTTCGGCGGGAAAACACTTCTGCACGACTCTCCCAGGCGAGAGGGATCCGTCCTCGAAAGGGGAAGTCTCTAGCCCTTTGCGTTCCTGCAGAAACCGCAGCTTCTTCTGTCCAGTAGAAGCTTCTTTGCACCCGCAGCTGGCATTTCCTGGGCATCTGCCCATCTCCGACTTGCTTGTGAATTTTGGACTTGGTCCCCTTGTTCCACAGGTACCCCAGATTGGAAATCCAGCATTGTTGCATTGTTGGTTTGTGTCTTTCCTGCATTATTCCTCTAACACGACTTCTTTATCCTTAGGGGAACTTTAGTGCACTTTGCACTCACTTTTCAGGGTCTTGGGGAGGGTTATTTTTCAAACTCTCACTATTTTCTAATAGTCCCAGCGACCCTCTACAAGGTCACATAGGTTTGGGGTCCATTCGTGGTTCGCATTCCACTTTTGGAGTAGATGGTTTGTGTTGCCCCTATCCCTATGTTTCCCCATTGCATCCTATTGTAACTATACATTGTTTGCACTGTTTTCTAAGACTATTCTGCATATTTTTGCTATTGTGTATATATATCTTGTGTATATTTCCTATCCTCTCACTGAGGGTACACTCTAAGATACTTTGGCATATTGTCATAAAAATAAAGTACCTTTATTTTTAGTATAACTGTGTATTGTGTTTTCTTATGATATTGTGCATATGACACTAAGTGGTACTGTAGTAGCTTCACACGTCTCCTAGTTCAGCCTAAGCTGCTCTGCTAAGCTACCATTATCTATCAGCCTAAGCTGCTAGACACCCTATAAACCAATAAGGGATAACTGGGCCTGGTGCAAGGTGCAAGTACCCCTTGGTACTCACTACAAGCCAGTCCAGCCTCCTACAATAATGCATTGCTAAACTGATGTGCTCTGCTTAAAAAAGGCACACAGCACCACCATGTGGTGGACAGTCATGAATAAAGCTCAGGCTTTAATTAAGTGCCGGTGCAAAGTACTAGCATACATCAGCACAAATTAAGCACTGCTTCCAAGTAACTAATTGCAACTACAGTAGGACTTAGTGCATATCTTCACTATAATTGTGCATGTGACATAGATGCTGTGAACAAGCCAGAACAGAAACATATTTTGTTCCATTGTGATACTTGCTAACTAGCATTAACTAACAAATGATGTAATTTATGTGTTAAACATGATATTCTTTTTGATCTACAATTGAAAAGTATTATGTTATGGTGGTTGGTCCCCCTACTAGCAAAATTAAAATGTTTCTCCTAGGCATTCGTACTTTACCGAAGACTAGGGTAATCTCATACTTAGATATATTGTTCAGTCATTCTTTGAATTGGCCCTCCTGGTTAATAAGAAAAAAGAGGAATCTGTTCGTGCTAATGCTGCTGTGTTTAAATTTGCTACTCACGTGGGGAAAATACATTTGAGGGCTATGCTTCAAGTGTACAGAGCCAAATGTGTTTCTAACATGATATGTGGGTGTGAAGTGTGGGGTTACACCAAGCATGCTGAGTTACAGACAGTGGAGAACTCTTTCTTGTGCCATCTTTAGGTTGTCCTTCAAGGTGCCCCACCTTCTCTGTGCACGAAGAATTGGGAGAGGGTTATATCACGGATAATATAGCATTTCGCCCCCTCTCTTATTGGCTGGCTATGTAGTCTAGGCCAGAGGCCAAGTTGAATAGGAAACTCTCAAAATATTGTTTATCCCTTTATTATAGTCATCGTATTCCTTGGGTCAGGTATGTTAAGGATACTTTGCATACCTTAGGTTGGAGTGAACTAATCCATACACTGGAGTGTATAGTTAAGGCGGACCAGCTGTGCCTTAGAGCCCTTTCCCTACAGCATAGTGCCCTTGCTAGAGAACAGTCTTCGTTAGCGAAGCCGAAAGTCCGTACCCATTTCTTGCTGAAAACAGGCCCTGATGTGGAGCTCTATCTATCAGTGATGGCATACACTTATGATCACTTTCTACTCATGAGATTGGATATATTGCATTTTTTATTAAAAGTCCCTTAAGGGTGTATAAGGAGACAGATTTAAGGGCCCTGCAGCTGCGACGGTATGTCTCCGCAGGACACCCTCCATTTTATGGTGTTTTGTAAGTTTTATTTGACCCTTAGAAGGATATATATTATCCCTATATTGAAGCGAGAAAACTTTATTCAAATGCATCCAGCACTCATGTACCTTCAGATGCTCCCTGATGAAATTATTTTTAGGGTGGTTAACTTCTTAAAAGCCGCAGTAAGATTGAGAAACCGCTATGAATAATAAAGTGCAATTTATCAGATGGATTTTATTTTGTCTTTTTGTCTGTGGAATTTGGAAATGGATGGCTTTTTATTGTGTTTTAAAAACTTTTTTATTGTGCCCATGTGATTTTAGCTGTTTAATGTATTGTTTTGCGGATGGATTCTTGCTGGCAAGTACTAGTTGCGCTGACTTGTATGGCGATGCTTTTATATTTGCATTTGAGAGAGTGTAATCTAAACATTATCTATTTTAGATGTGAAATGCTTATACTTAACAATGCTGCATTAATAATATTATACATTGAAACTTATTTTAAAACGTGGAAAATTATTGTACGCATATACTAATGTCATCTATAAGAAATGATTGCTTATATTATGAATTAATCGAATACATTAACATTTACAAAGATTGCATTTTATTAGAATCCATAAGCCTTAAGTTAGCGTGAGCTGAAGAATTAGCTATGTAACTCTCATATTAAAGCATATTTTCCTGTTTCTCCAGTGTGCTGACTTGCAAAAGGGCCATGACCCAGAATTTGTTCTCTTCTTCGTTTTTGCAACAATGCTAGTTTTTCTCATCCGCATGCTAGCTGCTTTAGTATAAAGTTTAGACGCTTTGCAACAAAATATGGAAACTTTCAAGGACATTCGACCATGGAAAAGAGAACTTTTGACCTGAAGAACGTGCCAGAGAATGAAGTAACCCCGGATGTGCCACCTACGAAAAACGTCAGTTATAAAGACCAATCAAAGTGTTATGAACTATCGTGAAATGACAAATGCATTACTTAATGTATAATTTGATAGGTTACAGATAGTGGGGTGAAATGACTATCCAATAGAATTTTTGGGGAAGGTATCACGAAAAAGGGATAAAAACTCATGACACAGGAGACTCGAGAGAACTAGGTAGGGAATGATATTGATTGCATCCAGAAACTCTGTCACTCTGTTTGGTGACTTGAGACTTAATAAAACCATCCTCACCCTTAGTCGCCCCATTACACTTTCTTCCTTATGAGGGAAGTGTCCCCTGTCCTTAAACTAGATAGACTGATGACGATCCAACTGATGTCCTGAAGACGAAGTCTGAACCTGTATGCTGACTCATTCCGAGGAGGGTAATTATGACCATTGCTATTGTGACTTGTCTAAGTGCTTTTCCTTTCTAGGTACCAACTGCTGTATTTTGATTAGAGACCTTAGTTAGATGTTTTTCCAAATTGATGTTCTAAATTGTTTTTGCATGAAGTCCAACATGCTGATGCTAATTAGTGGTTAGGATAGGGTTCATCTTGACTGACGCAACGAACGTGACTGACATTGTGCTATGCTGAACTGAGACATACATGCTATTCTACTTATTTGATTTCTGCATATATCATATATTAGTGGCTTAATGATTGTCATCTTCGCATTGTCAAAATCTTATCACAATTGCCATATCGTGACTATGCTCTTTTGCTTCTTGGTTATGAGATTAATACATCTGCTATTAGATTGTAATCAATAGGGAATAAAATTCACAAAACTTCAAAAGGTGTGGTTATTCATGACTGAAAGGTCATGGTTGCGCCGACAGTTTTAACAAATGTCTAAATTGAGATATATTGTGGTGATATATGTTGACGATATTATTGATATATTGCTTGATATATTGATCAGTTACCTCGTCTTACGGTGTCTCACCACTGGGTCAAAAGATTCATCATCCTAAAACGAGTCCTAATGTGTATAAATTAACATAGAAGGACGTGTTAACACATTAATCGAATAAAGCTTATTTGATTTGATAGATTTTGTCTATGAGAGCCATACATATCAAAAAGAATGTAAAGCATGGAGCATGTCTCAGTGAATCCTTTTTATATAATCAAATATAATAAAGAACCCAGTCAGTACCCACCAAAGTAGATGAGAAATATAATCAATCCAGTGGGGCAACCAAGTAGGAGCATCCATTTCAATCTCAGCATTCAGAGTCTCGTACCCAGCTAGATCCGGGTTTTAAAATACAAATAATATTTCATCTCAAAGGGGGGCTATGGGCTGTTTCTGTTTAGATTCATGATCTGCAATTTTCTGTACACATCTTGCACATCATCCCAGAGCTGTTGACACTAATATATTAGCTCCCACAAGCTTCCTTTTGGGTTCATGCAAGTTGGATGCTAGCTCCTCACCAGTCACAGCTCGCACACCCACCCCATCTTGTATTGTAACCTTCCATTGAACCATTTGATCAACCAATGGATCAGTGCTGTCAAATAATATAATTTAAAGTTGGGGCAACCCAAACCACTCTCTGCCAATGAGAGCTGTAAGACTGTGATGGACACCCTATGTCTACTGCAGGTCCAGATAAAAACCCTCACTAATGCTGTCACTGATCAAAACCAGCTCACCAGGACCCAGATAGGCATATTCCAAAAGTAATGAACAGTCTTTCAGTGCCACCTTTTAAGAAGGCCAATTTGACCCCCAAACTATAACTGCAGACTACACTAAAAATACATAGTGGACCATAATCCCCTTAGTGCCAAAAACTGGTTGCCCTCAACCAGATCTCAATAATCATGATAAATTTGTACCCCAAAATATTGGATCAGCTCTCTGACCCAGGGTAATTCCTCATTGGAAAAATAAAGATGTCTATCTTTGCATCTCTGTCCACCGGAATGCACAGGTCTGGGATTAGTAAACAATTAGTTCTGGGAGGTCAGAAAATCCCTGTATTGTTTTTATTATGAGAGCAATACTCTAAGCCGAGTCCTTTAAAAAGAGTAACATCTGTGTTGAGGAATATAAAATGAATCCCACCCACCAGCTAAATATATCTGTCCAAGGCCTTGATGCTCATAAACTCTGTGAAATGCTCAATCAGAAATCACAAACAGGAGAGAAAACAAGGGACAACCTTGTAGGCCTGAAAGTTATCAGAAATAGTCTTACTGGGTCAGACTCCTGCTGAGGGTCCCTTATACAACAACATGACCAACCTTATTCAGTCCTTGCCCATATCAATTTGTTGCAGTACAGCATATGTCCCAGGAAAGCAAAACAAAGGCCTTCTCTACATTTATTGCAAACACAGCATCACAAGGCAGGTGATCGTCAGGGTCTTATGAAAGTCCCACGGCCTGCAACAAGTATTAAGGGTTGTGTTGTGAGAAGGGATAAAACTATTCTGGTCCCTGTGTATTCTGGTCCCTGTCGATTTTGGTTGTTGCATGCAGTTGAAACCTAGAAGCTAACATCTTGCTAAGAACAGTGAAGAGTAGTCATCCATAAGGGGTCTGTAAGAGGTACAATCAATTGGAGCCAAGTCATTTTCAGGGATACAAATCATCATACGCTCTAAAGAATTCTCATGGTAGTCCATCAGCATCTGGGGTCTTTCTGCTCGACAGCTCTTCAAGGACCAAATGGACTGAGATTGGGACCTGGATCTATTGTCACCTCCCTCAGAACCCTGCACAAGTTTAGGCACTCCAAAAAGGACAAGATGTCACAAGTAGAAGCTCTTTCTTGTGACTTATAAAGTTCAGGTTAAGACTGAAAAAAATCATGGTTGATACCATTCTGATCCTGGTATAAATTACAGATTTCAGAAGGCAGTTCGTCTCTAGGTTCTCTGAGATAGTCGTCAAACATCCCAAAGCGTCCACTTCCAAGATGGGCCTGGATCAGATAGCATGTGTAATCATGTGATCGTGGCAGCATAATCCTTCCACTAAGACCTCATATTTTTTCTGAGTGTGACAAGCTCCCAGTCTCCATATGTGGAGCTTGTTGTTTCCCACAACTAAGGAGACTTATAAGGCAAGATCTGCCTTAGTAAGAACCTGCTTTTTCTGCCAGTCTTAAAAGCCTTCCATTCAACAATGGGTCCTAAAGGAGACCCTTAAGTTTGAAAAACCTAAATTGGCTGCCTGGGTGAGTCATTAAAAACCTGATCATCCAGCATTGATGTCTGAAGTCTTCAGCTCAGTATAGGGGCTAAACTCTTACTGCAAGAAAGTTCCATTAAAGTAGGATTATTGTAGGACAGTGTTATTCCCAAACACTCTAAATTGGACACATATTTGGCCATCTCTGTGGTGCACATAAGTCTTCTCAACCACCCATGGAGATTGTGAACAGGGGAATAGAACAATTATTCTTTAAGATTATAATGGGCTTGTCTCCAGACATCCGTCAGGCCCCATTGGAAAAGCTCTAAAACCCTTTGCTATCTTCAGGCGGGAGAATTAGTTAAAGGGAGGCATGGACATATCTAACTGAATACCCAATAATGAATTTGTGTCCCTATCAAGTATCATAGGGATGTCTGGGCATTGTTGACGGTGAGTGGTCAAAAAATGAAAGTTGGTCAGAGTTAAGGGTATAAACATCGTTACAACCACATCCAGCCTCTCGAGTCAGCAATGGATTATGGCTAGCTTCCCGGATCATCTATGTCCACCTGAAGTGGGGAAAATGGGACCCCGTGGTAAAGTCAAATAATGGTGCCCCTGGCAAAGGCAGAAAACTATCTAGCAAGGAGTTGTTCCCCTCCATCGATTCTGTAAGCAGATTATTTCAGGAGCATTTAAATGAACCAGAATTCCATCTGCACCCTTATGCTTCAAATAAATAAATATTTTATAGCACCTAGACATGGAGCCTAGGCCCCTCATATTTCCAGGGAGGAAACTGTAATTATTCAGCACAACCATTTTATGCAGAGGGAGCAGTCCAGGCACTCTTGTGCATGCCCAACTTCTGACATAATGATGAGGCCACAGGCACCACCCCATTCTGCTACAGGAATTTCTAGCAGCGACTCAAGAGGACTTGTAAAATAGCTGGATTAACAATTAAAAACATTAAACAACACAAACCACCCCCGAAAGGATCAAAGCACAATGATGTTCTGTCCAAACCATAACATCAAACATGTTAGATTGATAACAACCTTCTGAAACTTGAAGCAAGTGAGGAGCTTTAGGGAGTAGCACATTTTACGCTTTTACATTAGCATGCTCACTGTTGACTACCAAACAGCCCCTTGCACAATTCCAAAATCAGAGATTACACATGATACTTAGCCTCCAAGTGAGCCCCCATCCTCCCCTAAAGCCAAAATATCATTGAGGACCCCCCGAGGGCCTCCTGGAGACAGCAGCCAAACTGGGAGTAATGTCAGCTAGATCTACAGGGTCAGAGTCAAATTGGTTAGCGTGGGAACCCTCCATTGTATCCTTTTGGGAGGATGCCTTGCCTTACTGCATTGCTTCCTCAATGTAGCATCTCCATCAATGCAGATATCTCCTTTTGCATTTCCTGTTGTAAAAGAGGTTTGGGCAGACCAGTTACTAGGTGCCGGCACTACTTTTGTTTTCCTTCTTATTTAGGACATTGCTATTTTTCACCATCTTCTCCAGTTTGGCATATCTCCAGCTACTTCCACACCTTTGAAGAGTGGATAAAGAAAAAGGATTTATCCTCCACTATCAGTCTGAGGGAGTCCAGGAAGATATTCATGTATAAGACGCCAACATGGTGAAGGGTTCTTTTAGCTTTGGAAAAAGAGGAGCGTTTAAACTTAAGTGCCCCTGTGAAGTCATGGAAAAAGGACACTGAGCAATTTTCAATCTGGAAGGAACTGAGCTTCCTACCTGCCTGAAGAACTGTATCTCTGCCCCTAAAGTGAAGCATGCCTGCAACAATAGGTTGAGGAGGAGAACCGGGAGGCTGATGTCTAGTTGACACTTTATGCTCTTTCACCAGTGTGCACATATTGAACATTCCAGATGGGACAGCTGTCTTTGAAATCCATTTCTAAAGAAATACCACTCCATCCAACCCACTGAGCCATCAGGTAGGCCCACTATGCATATGTTATTCCTGCGGTTATACCCCTCAGACTCAGACCCTCTTTGTAAGCTCCTGGACCTGTGACTGCAAGTTTCCTGGGTGGATTTTAATGTCAGAAGCATCTTGTCTAATTTGTCTGGCGGTGTTGGCTGGGGGGGCACTGAGCTTTGCAGACTTGAACCCCCAGAAGGGTTGTCAGGAGCAGATCGACACAGGTTGTGTGACAATCTAACCATTAAATGGTTCTTGGTGCCTCTTGTGCACCACATTAAGGGGTTTGATGTCTCCCCATTCCACAAAAGGAGAATTCCAGTTGAGGGAATGAGAGAATAAACTCCACAAGGAGTTGCACCCATGTGATCCATCCAGGGCCTTTAAGGGAAAAATGACCTGGAAAAGCTGGGACCACCCCCCTCCTCCCGGGCAGCAATAAACAACTGCCAGAAAGTCTATAGTGCAGGGCTGACCTAGCCCAGCATATCAAAATTCTGTCTATGGTGCAATACCCAGTACGACGTGTACCAGGAAAGAAAGAAGAAAACAGGTGTGCACTCAGTCCTTAAATCCACCTCCTCGAGTCTATGGGGTCCATTCCTCAGGTGCCACTCCAAAGTGCAGAGTCCAGGATGCCTACTGTACAACTGGATCTTACCCCAACAATGCAGGCAGCCAGGAGCACCCACCTTTGGACAGTCATGGCACCAGCACTAGAGCAGGGGATTAAAGCCATAGCTACAGGGCAAGGCCCTGGTGATTAATCCATTATGTAAAGAAAATTTAATTTGAGTGTTCATAAATGAACTGATGTTGCAACAGGCATTCTGTCAGCAGTGTCAGCATACCAAGAATTAATTTTACTATCAACAAACATGTGAACTCAGGTTGTGCTTATGCATTTTTACCTCTGGCATTCAGTATTTGTAGACTAAATTTACATTTCTCTTAAAGTTGTTGTGCATCCAAATCACACACATAATCACTCCTGCTTGTAAAATGTTCTAAAATTTGCACCAAAGCTATACTTTCACCAGGTAAGTACACCATAATTCAGCTCAAATTTGCTACCTTAAATGTCTTTCTCAGTCGAATCTGCACATATCCAGAAATGGTAAATTGGTATGGCTAGTCGACACCTAAATGGTATTGTTACCTATCATGTGCCTGCTATTCCTTCTGTTGCTGCTTGAGCCAAGGGGGAGATTGCAACTTTTGTTTCAATTGCTCTGGGGGCTTTTTTGTTCAATAGAAAACTATTTACTCCTTTTATAAAGCGTTATTTTTTATTTTACCGAAGCCTATTATAACATTTGTGATCACACAGAGACAGGGGTTGTGGAAAATTTGGAAACCTCTCTGCAAAAAATATTGAACTCTTATGGAAAAGAGGTGGTTATTGTGTGGGTAGGACATTTGAATATTGAAACTTGTGTTTATGGAGAAGCTTCATTGTGTGGTATTGGTGATGAGTTTGAATATTCCATTGCACATTTTAAACACACAGCTTAAGGGGACTCTTTGAACAGGGTGTTCCTTGGTCAAAATCTGATACCTCTTTAGATTACGTCCATTTGGGCAAGCCTAAACTCCTCACTTTTATGGTTCATAACTCACACTCATGTATTGCTCATGGGTTGATTTCTAGGATGCTTTTACCGGCAGCTGTAAGATGTGAAGTTAAGGCCATATATCTGAGTGACCATAATCCACCTATTGTCGACCTCAGGCAAATCCCCCTAATGGAGAACTTCAAAACTTCTCTGCCTCAAATCGACTACAGTCATAACAAAGGCTTGAACATCAAATGGGATAAGGTTGACAAGGAAGCTTTTTATAGAGACTTGATCTTGTGTAATCATTCAGACATAGACGTACTTCTGCAGGAGGACCCTAATCCCCCAGATGTTATAGCTGCATATGTACGGTTATCTAACTATATGGCAGAGAAGCTGGTCAAAGCTCCACCTAAGTGTAGAGTTAACCCAAAGTGGTTCAATAGGGCCTCTTCTAAATCCCATAAGTTTTAAAACTTGCATTAAAGAAATGCCTGTGGGATCACCTATAAGCAACCCAGGCAAGGCCATTACATAAAGAGGCTGTATGTAACAAGGAGGCCGAAATCAGGACAAAAGCATGGAAAGATTTACAAAAAGCTTCTGCCCTGAAGAACTCCTGAGGATTTTGGCAGGTTGCTAATCTGTACAACCCTTTAGGTGAGGTAGCATCAACAGTTGACTGTGTCATCTCTAGCACTGTTTGGGTGACTCACCTTTCTAAGGTTTTTGGTCCAAAAACGTCCCCGTTTCATCAGGGCCCTGATAAGGATATCATTTGTGAAGTGAATGTGAGTCAAGCACTTTGTAGGGCCATTACAGTCTCTGATGTTACCACAGTTATTAAGAGTTGTCATTCAGGAAAGGCCCCGGGTCTGATAGAGTCCCAGCAGATGTTTATAAAACTCTTCCCAAGTTCTAGGCCCCTGTGTTGTTGAATGTTATTCATTCAGCTATTTCTGGACCTTTGGTAGAAATTTGGCAGGAGGCTATCAGAGTCCTCATATTTTAGGGGCAGATCTAAAAGAAACTGGCACTGTGCAGTGCTGTGCCAAAAATAGCAGTGCCACACCAGTTTTGAAGCACAGGGATGCACCGTATTTACGGCGCACCCCTGCATTTCCCCCTGCATTTCCTCCTGCACAAGCACTAAATTAAGCAGCCTGCACCAGCACAGGCATCCTTGCACCATAGTGCAACGGTGTCTGCGTTGTGGAGAGTAATTGTTTATGTGCAAAAAGGTGTCCCTTCCTGCACATAAACAATCATTCATGGCCTTTTGCTCTTTCTTTGTGTACTGCAGAATGCAGATCACACAGAAAAAGCAAAAACGTGGAGGAATAAAAGTATTCCTCCTTGCTGGGTAATGTTAACACCACCCCTGGCAAGGCATTAGTTTTTGGTGCTGCCACAGATTTATGGGCCCATATTTACAAGCAGGTGTTAAGCCACAAAAGGTGGCTTAACGACTCCTTGTAAATATGGTGCAGCAAAAAGCGCCACCGAAGCCTCACTAAAAGTGAGGCTCCGGTTGTGCTAGGGCCTTGTAAATCTAGCCGGTAGTGTCCAAATTGGAAACCTGGGCACAAGAGACACAGGCCTTCTCAGAGATTTATGGTTTGGTTTTCTCACAGGCTTGGGAACTGTCGAGCAGGCCCTAAATCTTTCTTTAATTATTCAGAAGTACACCTTCGTCAAGAAAGGCACTGTCCATCTTGCATTTATGGACTTAACTAGCGCTTTTGAGACAGTGGAACGCCCAAAGCTCTGTTCTGTTGTGTTGGATATGGGGATTGACAGTGCCATTGTCTTCCTTCTGTGTAGACTTCATGATCATACTACAGCTTGGGTGGGTTATAGTAGAAGAGGGGATCTTTCAGAAGAGTTTTTATCACCCAGAGGGGTCAGACAAGGTTGCACCTTGGGCCCCCTTTTTATTTATTGTTTATATTAATTCCCTGGGTGATTATTTGTTGTGGGCAACATGAGATATTCCTAAATTAAATTCCAGAAAAATCCCCGTCCTGCTTAACGCGGACAATGCTGTTCTTATAGCACATACACAAATGCGCTGCAGCTTCTTTTAGATCCCTTTAACAAATTAATAGAGAGCCTGGGACTATAAGTAAAATGCACAAAATCCTTTGTTATGAAGTGCGGATCCAAACTGTCAAAAACAAGAAACTTTTTACTTGGCCAGGAGGACATTATGAAAGTCCCCCATTTTATGTTCTTGGATATGCCTTTTGATGTCGTTCTTAATTGGAAGTTTTTAATAAATTTGAGAATCATGCATTTTCAATGGTCACTAGATGCTGCTTTTAGATTTTCTAGGTGGCTAGGCCATAAGCCGGTGAGGGAAATCCTTTGCATTTTTAAAAGTAAATCTGTACCGGTGGCTACATTTGGGGCAGGAGTCTGGGTATATGTAAATCGTAAAGCTTTAGAAATAGTTGAGAATAAATTCTTAAGAAGACTGTTAGCTGTTTCACAGTCCACTCCTGCGTGGTTTTGTTACAATGAGGTGGGAATTTCCAGTATAGCAGATTATGTTAGGCTGCAGCCTTTGTTATTATTGTATATGATATGGACCAACCCGGAAGCGCACTTTTGTAGTACTATAATCATGGACTGCATGAGTCTCGATAGATGTATTGACATCCCCTGGTTGAGGTTCATAAAAACAAGTTTTAAGAGTATTGGTAGGCCTGCTTTTTATTATGACCCTTATAGTTTAGCTCCTATTTCATCTAAGCATATTAAGGATATTTTTATGCAACATAGTAGCAAGCCCTGCGTTGATACTTTGCAGAATGATATAGGGAGCATTCCAGGTGGCTTTTTAAGATTTCAGGCATCTTATTTGCCGATTATTGACAATGAGAGACGTAGTTTTATTGACCAGGTTTCTCTGCCAAACAATACATCTTTTGGAGGCTTTTCCGCATAAAAGCACATGGTTTTGTTCGCTGCCTGCTTGCCATTGTGAATTCCTGTCAGAACAGAGCACAATGCACTTTATGTTGTTTTGCACTTTTTACACTGCTCAAAGAACACTGGGGCATATTTATACTCCGTCAGCGCCGAACGTGCGTCAAAAATTTTAACGCACATTCAGCGCAAACCTTGGCCCATATTTAAACTTTGACGCCGTGCCCGCGGACGTCAAAATCCCGCTGTTTGCATAATTTTTTGGATGCAGCAACCCCCCTTGCGTTAATCATATGCAAGGTAGTCGTTCCCATCCAAAAAATGACAAACGGCTGTGCGTCGTATTTATGCTTTTGGGCAAAAATGATGCACGGCCGGGAGGCGGAGCCGGAACATGACACACAGCCTGATTTGCGTAAAAAATTAACGCCTGGGTCAGCGCAGGCGTTAAAATGGGGCAAACATACCTGTATTTAATCAGAACACACAGAAGCAACAGCCGAGCAGCAGAGCAGCCAAAGGGAGGCCTGGAGGTGCTTCTCATCCAGCGTGCACGCAGATGCAGAGCCCAGCAACAACAACAGCAGCTACCACAACGCCAGCAGGGACCCCAAAGGCAGCGCAGAAGGCAGGAGAGGATATTCCGCACCAGAACAACTCTTCAGGGCGTCAGGGAACATGACATCATCCAGAGGTACAGGTTGTACTGGCAGGCCATTCAGCAGCTGCTGCGCAACATAGAGCCACAGTTGGCACCCACCTTGCTGACCGCCCGCACCATCCCAACAGAAACCAAGCTGCTTGCCGTACTTCACATGCTGGCAAGTGGCTCTTTTCAAGCAACTGGTGCCCTGATTGCCGGAATAACACAGCTATCATGTTCTGCCTTTTTTCCCAAAGTACTGGATGCCATCATTGGACTCACACCCGCCACATCTGCTTCCCTAACACACTGCAGAAGCAGCAGTAAACAAAACAGGAGTTCTACCTCATTAGTGGCTTCCCACATGTCCTTGGTGCAATCGACTGCACACATGTACGCCTTGTGCCACCTGCTGCAACTGAACACCTCTACCGCAATAGGAAGCACACACTTTCCATCAATGTGCAGGCCATTGTCGATCACCAAGGATTGATCACCAACATTGTGGCAAAATATCCTGGGAGTGTCCATGACTCATTCATCTTCCGTCACAGCACCATCAATCAACACTTCCAGGATGGACGGTATGGCAATGGACTACTTGTTAGTAAGTACAAAAACCTACGTATATACACACTGCACAGCAACCCTCTAGGACACACAACACATACACCACAACAGCAACATGCCGACAGGAACACACTGAGGACGTGACATCGCTAGCCATGTTTCATAGGTCACCATTGAACCTGTCACACATCTGAAATTAGTGTACAGTCTAATGTTAAGACGTCAATGATCACAACGTTTGGAGTGGGTTGCCTAACTGTCACATTGCAAAATGTAAGCGTCTCAATTATGTATACATTAATCCATTGCATACGTCTAAAGGTATGGGATGTCCAGGGTACATTGATATGAACGTGTTAACAACACTGTCAAATTGAACCTGTGTATGGAACTATCATCTCACCCTCAGTGAAGACACAGGGACACCTGTATCACAAGTCACAATGCTAGGGAGGGCACACTGTACTGCAAATCCCAAAACATACTGCTGACAACCGGTCAGCAGCCAAACACTCATCCATCTAAGGAAACAACACAATGCAGATGGTACATCCTACAAGCCTAGGATGCAACACAATAACTCAAAAGAGTCACAGACAACACAAGACACCTACTGCCATGCAAGGTGATTTTAATGGGGCAAGCTACATCAACATGATCCCATTCATTTTCTCTTTCAGCTGATCAGGGGTATGGGATCCAGCCATGGATTATGACACCATTTGGCAACCCAAGCACTGCAGCAGAGCGTGCCTACAATGATGTACATAGGAGGACACGCAGCATAGTTGAGAGGACCTTCGGCATCCTCAAGTCGAGATTCAAGTGCCTCGACATCACTGGTGGTAGCCTCCTATATTCCCCTGAAATGGTCTGTAAGATCATTCTAACATGTGCCATCCTGCACAACATTTGCATAAGAAGGAACATTCCCTTCTTGGAACCAGAGCCACACATGCCTGAAGAGGAGGAAGAGGAGGATGGTGGCCTGTAACATGAGGGGGAACAACAGAACACGGCTGCTGGATTGCGTAGGCACCTACATATCGTGAACAATTTCTTTTAAAAATAATCACCATCACCACTTTATTAACTAATGTAAATAAACACCAATAATAATCACCATATCATGGTCTGGCTAATCATTTTTGCTCACCCTTATCTCTAACTATCAGAATAATAGTGTTGCCACATGGAGCATTGCTGATATACCGATCAGGACACAGAAAATTCCAGAGCAATTGTGATGCGTATCATACAACAGTCACATACACACACACTGTAAATGACATATATCCTGTACATTTCACCTTTGAAGGGCAATAGCAGAGGACCACACCTATTTCGCACATACATGTTGGCAACATGGTTCATTGCAGCATATGGCACACAACTAAGACACCATCAATCAATAAGGGGAAAACAAGCCTCATACATGAGGTAGTTGATGTGCTACTGCATCGGTAACAGGAATGTATGGCCAGACCCTTGACAGCACTAAGTCCAACTGCATCCAATCTTTGCAAGGACTATCTGTGACTAGAGTCCCATAGAAGCAGAACATAGACAGCGCAAGTGGCATACATATGAGCATCATTGCACACATGACATTCCATGTACATGTCAGCCCATTTCCTAACTCTTGACACACCCATGCACCTGGTCACAACCCACCTGTCTGAAGAGGTCCCTGGGATAGTAATATGTGTACCCCGATATTCCCTCCTCTACACACACAGACTAACAATAGTAATCCAGTGTGCTACACCTTTCCTATGGTATACCATTGTCATAGTACATCTAACTGCATGGACGTCAGGTCAATTCATACACTGGCTTGTAGTTTCTAAGCCCTGTTAACACCTGTAGATTGCTTCCCGTGTGAAAGGTACTGTTGGCCATTTGAATGCAAATCTCACCTAAAGGACTTGTGATAAACTGATGCAGCACACACCTGTGATCACCTCCATGCACACCACCAATTTCAACATGGACTGCCCCTGCTGATGCCTGGAACAGCATAGATGTTGCCATTTTGTCAAATACACCATTATGCATTGCTAGTAATTAAGCCGTGTAACACAGCCCTTGGGTTCATGTGTCACCTTTAAAAACACAGGAAATACACAGTTTTACATGTCAACTGTCTTGTTCCTCCTCCAACCAGTCTTAGTCAGACCACTGATTATGTAACTTGTGAAATTTCTGGGTCCTGATTGACCCTGCATCCTGTCAGCCTGACTGGCACCTGTCTGTGCGTTACCCTAAAGATTCCCTGTGGCTACATATGTACCACACCTGCTTTACCAAACCTCTCATTCCTCAGAGGGTATTTTGTCATGCGCTTCATCAATGCATACCCAAATACATTGTATAGCATCATCTGCCTTTCAATTGTACTATGTTGGTTAAATTGTCTTTGAATACCAAAATCAGGGCCCATCCCTTGTCTGGGTCTCATGTATGCATGAACGACAAAGCGTGACAGTGTCCCAGGGCCATATGCAGGGATTGGGTACGGTGCCTCCAGCAGAACCAGCAACCTCTGATAATGTCCATGAAAAGTCCACACATGTTAGGACCCTGACAGTTCACACGGTGAATCACATTGCTCACAACATATTGATGGGCCGTGCGTGGTGAATAGCTGCAAGAATAATCAGCACAGAGGTTATGATGTTCCCAGATGCAGTGGGAATTTCAAAGGCCAACCTGTGTACAAATGTTGTTATGACACCTGCCGGAACATGACACCTGAGACATTATCTCACTCAGCACACCAAGGTTGCCCTGTTGAGAGTCTCATTACACATCTTCAGTGACAGGGTGTGACCATCCCCATGTAGGTTCTCATGTCCTCATTGACTTTGTTCACGTTGATCTCCGAAGTATACTCAGTAGCTACAGGAATAGTTGCCACTGACTCATGATGAGACCTGGACGTAACTGTGACAACATACATCCCTAAAAATATACAGGATCAACGTTGGACCACACACATGAACAAGACACCTCTGTGCAATTGATCACTGGAAAATTGTGGACACGTGCTGCCTCATCTGCTGGTGCACCACAGCCACTGGAGAGTTGTGGCTCAATTATATGACCTCAACTGTGGCGTCATAATACATTTGTGGTTCACCTTTGGCTGTCTGGGCCAATTACATGGTACCCACTTCATCTATGCATGTGCCTGACTCACTGTGGGATTCACCAACAAGTGCCTAGGAAGCAGTTACCAAAAATCTAGCACATGGGATGGCGAAATTGTGGACCACTGACATGAACAACCGTCTGACATCTATCTGGTGTATGCTTTTCCATTTGTGGTGTCTACGTTACCCAAAATCTTGGAAGTGCACACAACGGATGTTGCTACATGTATGACTAACACATTCCCTCTCTCATTTCCACAATGACTTGCATCTAAGGTTTGGAAATATTGACTTCACATTCATACAAGCATATTTGCAATAATACATCTTGTGATGCACACACACTGGGTCAAAAACTACATTAGTAGCCACTGCACACACATTGAGCCATAGGCATTGAGGTATTGTACTCATGTGCGTCACCTTGCTATCCTCTCCTGATGCCAAACATGCCCAAATTGTGCAATACATATATGTAGGCCACACATATGGCCATCTAGTGCGTCAGCCAAGCTTCAAAATCCTGTTCCGGAAGTAGCGGGTCATGGTCCGCTGCAGTATGATGTCTAACATGTGAACATACACCATCAACACCAAAGTGGGTGCAATCAGCCTATCTCAGTTGTGTCCCAAATGTAACATAACATTAAAATGAAAAAAATGCTCAAAACCAGTTCATGCCCTGAAATTTTGAAGTTTTCAGCGTTATGCGTCATATTTTTTTTCACCAATACAGATTGTGCGTCATATTGTTCGATGCACAGGAGTGAAAATTAGGCCGCATCCAAATAATTGTAAAGACTATTTACTATTATTTGGATGCGGCCTCATTTTCACCCCTGTGCGTCGAAAAATATAGCGCACAATCTGTATGCGTGAAAAAATATGACGCATAACGATAAAAACGGCGGCCATTTTATGCAGGAAGTGATGTAATAGGATATCCTGTTTACAGAATATGTACAGTGGGTGTACTTTCACTTTCACTTTGCAGTCTGTGAATCTTCTAGACTGTGTGGCTGTGTTCAGAGTGTTGTCCAGTGATTTTGTGCTTTGGTGTCCTGTGTGCTAATTTACATGTTACTTTGTGAAATAAATATTGTTGTTGTAGCCTGTCTGAGTGTGTTTTGTTTACAATTGTCCGGTATTGTAGTGTATTTGTTGTTTGTGGGAGTCTGTTGTGGGTAGTGCTAGTTTGGGGATAGTTGGGCTCTTTTAGTTGTTAAGTTTACTTCTTTTTTTGTACTCCTACTTTTCCCCTTTTCTCCTTTCTTCTTCTTTATCCCCTATTCCCCTTTTCAGTGCTGAGATGTTGGGTAGGCCACTTCTTGGCAGGATGGGTGAGGAGGAACTTGGGGGGGTTTATGTGGCTGGTGTGCCCTTTCCTCCCACTCATGATCAAGGCAGGGTGATACAGGGGTATCACACTGAGGCACGAAGAATCCGGTGGGGAAAGGTGCTGCATCACTTGTAGCACGTGTACAGGAGCCAGAGGAATGACCACCAGCTGAAGCACCGCTGGGCTGACCTCATCACCAGAGAGCAAGATCTGCTGGACTACCTGGGAATAGTGATTGGTGGCCCTTGTTGGTGAGTACAAATCATGTAAATGAGCACAATTAAAAGCTCTATAGTGACATCAGATGATTTGTACAATATCTGCCGGCTAAGTTGCTGACTGTGTGGAATGCTGCGGAAACATACAGGGTCATTGATGGACTATGTGAAGGACCACAATTGGTAGCTGTCAGGAAGCACGTGCTCTGCAATCTTACAGAATACTTTTGCTTAATGTAATTTGGTGCCGCCTTTGTGTCAGACAGCAACACAAAATAGGAGCCAATCATGTCTATATAGGTTACATTTGCCAGTGAAGTATAGATTTACTAAAATATTGGCAACTTTTGTTGACGCAATAGCTAGACTGACTTTAGAAACACTACATGATGCAGAAAATGAGTGCTGGCTTCACGTCAATTGATGATAGCAATGTGGCCCAGACATATGTCTCATGTGTGTCTGGTGAGTGTGTAAGGATAGCGTTTTTGGAAGTTCTATGAACGTTAGGGATTATTGTGGTACATCATCTTTTTGGATACATGTCAGATCTGGATTTGAGAACATCGGGAAAAGGTGTAAGGTGCCCTCAGCTAACATCTTAGACTGTTATTTGGAGTTTGTTGTGCCACATTCCAATTAGGGATGGCAGTCCAAAGGTATGCACATGGGTTCATATCTCTATGTTTGGTGCAAAACACCATTGCTGGGCCACATCAAATGAAGAAACTGTAAGAACATGAGGGCTTACAAAAGTCCCTGTCCCTCTGTACATTGTACCTATGTGTCATAAATGGGTCATGGCCACATAGGCTGTTTGACTGGTAATGCAGTCCTCAAGTAACCATGCTTTGGATGTCTCTCTTGGATGCACATGATGAGACGATTATACACCATTATTATTTCTGCTCACTAATGAAGGAGCATGTTTGCCACCACATGATAGTTAGGGCCACTGCATGTGTGCAGATATGTGTGTAATTGTCACAGGAGACCCCTGCTATGTACATGTTGGCCGTGATATATCAGATGCAGTATCATCATGTCTGAATTGCTTTCATTACTTATGTCATCTTACACATTGTTTTTGTCTTTGAAATAGTTGGTCAGTGCACAGATTCTGAGAACATTTCTTCCTTCCATGCCTTACAGGTGGACCGGCACCCTACACTGTTGGATAGGTGGCTACATTTGAGGACCCCGAACACTCCAGTAAGTGTTGATATGCCTGTTATGTGTTGTGTTTGCTTGTAATGTGTGATGGACTCCTGTGTGTTGAACACATAGCAAGGTGTGATGCGCTGGCCAATCATTTGTCATGTTCCATGAGTGGGATTACAGTTTCTTACAATTTTGAATTGGCCAATGCTTATCCTATTGTATTATCTAGGTATTGTAGGTCATTCCTGTAGGCCCCGCAATGAGAACTGGGGTGAGTCACGTGGATAACACTTGTATCAACAAGAGTCGCACTGGAACTCATCTCAGATTTAGTCTGCCTGTCAGACCCACATTCTCCCAGATTGGGACTGCAAATCACTTTCCAACAGACTTCTGCTTCCCTATTCACCAAAGCACATAGCAGCATGTAGTTCCACATGTAGTGCTACAAGTATGTGGCACTTGAGTGCAATGGCCTAGGTGTGCATGCAAATCATGATCATGGGTGTTCTTGCAACTCTGTGTCTGTTGTAATTCATGCCTTACTGGAAGTATATGATGTGGACAAAGGTCTGCATTTCCTGACATGTGTGGCGCTAGGATTGGTCAAGGGTTTGCTGTCTCCTATTTGTTGATAGACCTTACTTGTGGTGTGTGTGTAGATCCAAACACGTCGAGCTTTCTATAGACTCCGAGGTGTCCATATTGTTTGGAATTGTTAGTTGTTTCTCCACCCCCCCACCCTCAAACACAGGCATGGGTTTGTGAATAGGGTACCTAGGACTGATGCTACCAGTATGTTACACATACATGTGAATAAGTGAATGTTTGGTCGGAACCTAGTATACACACTCAGATATGGCACATGAGTACTAACTAGCAAGTCCAATTACAACTTGCAGACCATGTGGCTTTAGATTTCCATCCCGTACACTGACATCTGTAGCCCAGGCATTGGCGAAGGATGTGCAGCATGATTGTTAGCTGACAACTGGCCAAACTCAGATGCCAAGTTAATGCCAGTTGTTACTGATCTTGTAGGGTTTGGATGTGCTATGTGTGATATGACCTTTGACTAGAGGTTGTTAATTGGGCCCTAATTAATTTAGGGGGTATAGTGGCTGACGTATGCCGGATGTCAATTTGACTTTGTGCCCTTCCCTCCTGGCGTGGCTTTACCTTTGCTCCATAGTTGGCATGGCAGCATGCCCCCATGGGACTGTTGTTGGTGTAGTGTAATGGTGTGCCCCAACTTCTCTCTGTGCAGGCCATGCCCCCATGCCAGTCCCCTTTATCCATGCCACTCCATGTATATGATGACTTGCATTTTGTGGTCGGTATCCCCCCCGCTTACAGTTGACATTAGTGCATTATAATTCCCCATGCAACTTACCCTGCATGTGCGTTGTCGCCTGGTGTCTGCACTGTCCTGTCCTTGAATCCCCGTGATGATCTCCTCAGGGATGACGGCTGCAACCATCTCCTCCATGTGGTCCAGGGCCTCCTGGTGTGCTGGACTCCCACCTCCAGTCTGCAGTGCTGCCTTCCTGTTCCTGGCCATCTTTTCCTTGGTCCTGCGCTTGCAGTCATGCCAGCGTTTCTTGCACTCAATGACTGTTCTGCGTACTTCTACCACACTGTTAATCTTGTTAACAATTTGTTGCCATATAGCCTCTCTCCTACTGATTGGCAACTTTGAGGTGACAAACAGTTGGTGCTAGTGTTCCATCACCTCTTTAACCAGAATTTCCTGCTCCTCTGCACTGAAGCAACACTTTCTTTTCTTCTTAAAAGTGTCCTGGTTCTTGTATGGGTCCTCCTGGTTGGTTCCTGGTCTGTTGTCATCTTCCTGGGGTCTGTACAGGCATCTGGGATCCATTTTGGCTCTCCACTGCTGAAATGGCTGTGTTTGCGAGGAATTTTGACGCTATTGCGTCAAAAAATGCTGCATTTCCGATGTGCGGTGTCGTAAATCGGCCCACAGTCATTTTCCACCGCATTAACGCCATTTTGCTTTACGACTTGACGCTGCGGTGTGCGTAAAAAAAAATGACTTACAACAGTGGTTTGCGCTGCCGTGCGTCAAAGTATAAATCTGACGCCTGCACGGTGCAAAAAAATGGCGTTAGCCGGCGGTAATATTTTTGACGCAAAACTGCACCGGCACAGTTTTGCATCAAAAAGTATAAATATGGGCCACAGTTTCTTGCCCTGTCTTGCAAGCACTAGGTTTTAAATCGCATGTTGCTGCTTTTGCATAATTGCACCAGTGGGGCAATAAAAGGATTTTTATACAATTTTATATTTTATAATAAGTTCTTTGAAGATATGCTCCTGATATTGATAATTGTGTGCTATTGTATTTTATTTTGCTCTTATTAGTTTGTGTGTTTTTTTCTGTGACTTTTATGGCTCAAATGAGTCAAATAAAGTTTGAAAGAAAGAATATTTATTTAAAGGTAGAACACGTATTTTGAGACAATACTACTGCCTAGCAAGTGCAGCACATTTTGAATTGACAATTGTTTCGATTCGTTTTTGTTTCCTGCGTTGTTAGGTTCTAGCGGACTACAAGCTTGCAAAAAGAATAAAGCTTTAAAACGTCCTTCAATATTTAATGTAAAGTGTTCTTATCTGTGAACCCAAGAATATTAGGAACAGCTTCTACCGCTAAAGTTGAGACATTGATATCCCTATAGTGGATGATTTGAGAATAGGTACACATTTTAACCTTCTAAAATAAGCTGTCAGAAGGAGGGACATATAAAACATTGGACAACTTTCAAGTAGTAGATCTGAATTTGACATCAAATAAAGTGAAAGACATACTGTTGTTCACATAATATTTGTTTAACATGTAGCCATCTGGAAATAAGAAGAAGTAGATATTTACTAATTGCCTTTGAAAATCATGAGCAAGTTACTGTGCATTTTCAGGTGAAAGCCAAATCACATATCTTAAAGGAAATTTTCATTTTGCCTAAAGCTATTGTTTGCCTACACTTTGGAAAAACAAATACATCTTTTCACGCGGGGCTTAAGTGTATCATGAAATGATTGAATTGAATTGACAAAATTAATTTGCATCAAACACCTTTATAACTCTAGAGTTTTTCAGATTTAACTATTAATACTAAGGGGCTCATTTACTAGGCCTTTCTCGTAACGCTCCAGTGGCGCTGTGCCCATTGCCATATTTACAAGGCAGTGTTAAGCCACATTTTTTGTGCCTTTACGCCACCCTGTAAACATGGGCCTCTCCGATACAGTTTTCTGTGGCAGAGGAGCGTGCAATGGGTGTTACTGTGGGCTTTTCAACACAACACCCATTGCTTTTGATGCTGCCCCAGATTTCCGTGAAATCGTAAACCTGAGGCAGCGCCAAAAAATAACGCTACCTAGGGGTGGCGTTAGCATGGTGCAAGGAGAAGAAATACTTTTATTTTCTCCTCATTATTTGCTCTTTCTATATGTGCTGCATTCTGCACCACACATGGAAGGAGCAACCCACCATCTTTGTTTGAAATTTAAAAAAAAGAATGAAAATTAATTTACTTTAATTTCTTATTTAAAATGTTTTTAATATAATTGTTCAAGTTAAATAAACTTTTTATTTTTTCTGTGTTTTACCATAGGGAGATTTCTGTTCCAACTGCAGAGTCTCCCTTTAGTAGAATAAAGAGGAAAAAACATTTAAAATATTTTGGCATTAAGAACAGGACTATAGAGACAGACATGATCATTTACAATCATTTGTGGATATTGACAGCACTAGGATGGGGGACTTCTATTACCTTATAATGGCAGAGAACAAAGATCTTGAGAGAAGTCATTTATAACCATTTAAGGCACATTAATCATGAGTCATGAATGGAAGTGGGGAAACTGGAGAGAAAGGAGTACATAGCAATTATAGGAAGAGCACACTAGGTGAAAGGAGCATGATTGATGTCATTATAGGAGCATATTTTAGCTAAGCTGTGGGAGGGGAAAGAAGGCGGGGTAATAGCAGAGAAGGAAGGTTTAACAGGGATCATAGGAGTTATTTCAACAGATCTAGGTGAGGGGTAAACAACATAGTTGCAAGGAAATTAAATGGACAGGAGCAAGAATAAAGAGGTTGGGCAGAGTTTACGGAAGAAAAGATGTAGAGTGGTAGGACAAAGAAAGAGGCATAAAAGTGTAGAGACGAGGTCAGAGGGTAAGGGAGAATAAAATGTCAGCTAGGACAGACACGAGGGGAAGTGGAGAGGCATGTGGGATTTGGAAGGCAAAGCATCAGAGGGCAGAGTTGTAGCAGAATTAAAGAAAGATGACATAGGATCTAAGTCATCTTTGGCTCGTGATCCATGATGTGTTTGACAAGAAATGTTTCAGGTATTTGTAAAATGTTGGTACATTTCAGCTGGGAGTGAGTTCCCAAGAAATGAGGCTGCTCCACAAAATTACCAGGTGTTGGCTTTTAGACTCAAGCTGCAGAATTTATTTTTGCAGTTTTCTCGAGAAATTGTTGCTGTGGAGCTTAGGTAACCTGACTGGGTCTAGTGTATGGCACTGTATGTTATCCTGCCAAATGTAGGATATCAGTAAGAGGGAAGACTGCTGATTTGGGGATTTCAATGAGAGTGAAATTGCCATAATCAATCCCCTTAGTGACTAGGGATTGTACTACTGGTCAATGTCATTTGGCAGGGGGAGAGCAGATATTTTATTTAAACTACCAATGGTTATTTGTGTGTTTAAGTTAACATAACTAGGCTCCTAGAAAATCAATTAGTCCTTTCTCATTTTGCATTTACAGTTGAATACAACATGGCTTTTAAAAGTGCAATAGGAAGGTTTTCTTTGGGCATGTTTTTCTCTATGCAGTGCTTTCCTTTTCAAAAAGGGTCCAATTCGATATATTCTGTGGTGCTGTGCCAAAACAAAATACAATTTCTTTTGTAACTTCTGCTGAAGTCGTGTTCTAACTGTACCAATGCTGATAATAGGTCAAGAACTTCTGTTTCTGCAGATGCCTCTGTGGATTCCTTGTATATAGTGCGTGCGGAGATGTTATGTTGTTCTCTTGTTTTTAGGTTAAAGGTTAGTATTAATTATGCATTCTGAATACTTTTATAGCAATGTTGCAGTTATCATATGTTTATGAAAATATGTTGGTTGTTGTCATTATTACTTAATTTTATAATATGTCTAGAGTGTGACTTTCACTGTTTGAAAACATATAAAACTGTTTTTTTTTCTGGAATGTTGCAAGCCATTTCTTTGCTTTCCTACGAGGCAGACCTTATGTTGGTCCTCTTGCTGATCCTATACTTAAAATATTCTATTGACTCATGATTTTTATTGACTCTGGTTGGAATTGATGATGCAATTGCAATTGCCTTTTGCTTTCTGAAATTATTCCTAATTAAAAAAAACCTTTATGGTTTGGATATTGAATCTTGTTTTGTGTAAGTTTTTCTCTTTGCCTTGGGCCCTCATCTTTTGGGACACATAGGCCCCCAAAATGCCAGCATTAGTGAAAAGGATTCAAACTTTTCAGGGAGAGTAATATCACTCTGGTGAATGATATAGTGTGGTGGATTTATAAAGACATAGAGAATGAGCTTTCCAGATTCCAAAATATGTAATATAAATGTTTAGCTAAGGGCTGTAGCCATATAAATATTGTTCATTACACCATTCCCTTCTGGAGTTCTGCTGTTGTTTTCACCAGAGAACAATTTGGATATCTTTGATGGACTTGGTTTCTGGGTGGATCTATGTGTTATTGGTGTACTGATGTACCATTACACTTATCTTCTCCATTAGGTTTTCAGTAGTTTCATGTGGAGTCTGAACATGGCAGTGTCTGCTGCAAAGTAAAGCAGTTGTGTGCAGTCAGGTACTGTGATCTACTGGATGTAACTTCATAAATCCAATGTCGTTCTTTAAGTGTGCAGTGTACTTCCATATACCACTTAGAGTCTGCTGGACATCAGTATTCGCTACCAGATGGAGATATGGGGTTCTATGACAGACTAGTTAAGGCAATGTCATGCCATTCTATATTGGGTGTAGTAAGAAAAAGGGTGCATTGTGTTTTTCTGCTTTATGTGCTTTTCAAACTGTTAATTAAATATTCACAATAGACAGCATGTAATGTAATTATTTATTTCCCAATGTGAATAGCACATGAAGGAGGAAAACTAGGGTGGGGCAGCCCCTCTGCCCAAAGAAAGCAGCCACCTCTGCAATCATTGACTCAGTCAGTCAGTCATCAATACTTTATTCAACTCTATCGAGCCATAAAAGTTTGCTGTTAAACAATACAGTGCAAAATTATGCAAACAATTAAAATCATTAAACAATTAAAATCATTGAAAAATAGTTATTCTTAATATTTACTAAAATTCATAATGCACTTAAAATAAAATCCAGCATAAATTACATCAGTGCTTCCCAAGTGGTGTGAATAAGCAAGAGCCAACTCATAGGATTGAATCTCAGACGCCATTAACACAGGGCAAAGAAACTGCCTCCTCTGTGTAACATACAAAATGCAAAATAGAATAGAGTGCTTAGTGCTCTGAAGTGCAAGGGCAACTGAGGTAATGAGGAGAACCATGAGGCATATTTATAAAATAATGAAGCAGTGTGGTCACACAAGTCATCCTGCAGCGCCGAGCAGTGCCATTAGGAAAGTGCAAGGATGTGTTGCATTTGCAGCAATATGGTGCATCCCTGTAATTTTCTCACCACTGGCGCACAATTGGAAGTCTAGCGCCAATTCAGGCACCCTTGCACTGTGGTGCAAGGGTGCCTGGGTTGCAGAGAGGGGCACATTCCTTCGCATAAACAATCATTAATGAAGTGTTCCTCCTCCTAGGTTTGCTGCAAAACAAAGAGGAAAAAAATGAGGGGATATAAAGATATTTCTCCTCATTGCGCCACTTTTACACTACCGCAGGGGTGGCATAGGAATCTGACACATTCCCAACCTTGTAAATATGGGAATGTGTCAGATTCCATGGGTGTTGTGTGGGAATAACCACAGCAACACCCCTGCAATGCCCCTTTCACACACAGTAATATGGTAAAGGGAGCCATATTTACAAGGCCATGAAAAGCCATGCAAGGTGGCTTTGTGTGGCCTTGTAAATATGGACCGGCACACTGTGCCACGAGCGTAAAAAAAGTGACACTAGGGGCGTGTCAGGCGTGTCAATATGCACCTCTGTTTCTTGAACAGGAAAAGTCTTTCACTCACACTTGCTTACTTGTTCTCACCCGCTTGCTCACTCTCTGACTTCCACTGATCTTGCCTGCTCCGAAGTAGATAGTCTATTGAGCTCAAGATCCAAGAATAAATGTTTCATTA
Source organism: Pleurodeles waltl (assembly GCF_031143425.1). Lineage (NCBI taxonomy): Eukaryota > Metazoa > Chordata > Amphibia > Caudata > Salamandridae > Pleurodeles > Pleurodeles waltl. The sequence continues at coordinate 870,939,888 of NC_090444.1, read as the reverse complement.
CTAAGCATGTTCCAAAAGGACCGAGATGAGAAATAACTAGTGAAAGCCTCAGTAGTAGATAACAAGAAACCGTGGGCTATAAATCTAGTGAGGAATCTTGCTTATTTGTTTCCTATGCTTTTTAGCTAATTGGTTTAGATTCTCCAGAACTCTAATCTGTACATACTGAATTTGAACAAACTGGGTTAAATGTGCAGTTATTGTTTGACTATATATCTAGAACATCTTTCACAGCAACATTTGCTTGCAGTATCTCCCATGACTTTGGGCCCATATTATATTTTTTTAGCGCTGCATTTGCGTCATTTTTGACACAAAAGCAGCGCAAACGTACAAAATACAATTGTATTTTGTACATTTGCACCGATTGTGCATCAAAAAACGACGCAAATGCAGTGCTAAAAAAGTATAAATATGGGCCTTGGTTTCTAAGCTAGTGCATGCTCCACATAAAGCCGTGCAAGATTTCTGTACAAACCAGTCTCCCACTGCTGTCTCATGTGATTTTCTCATCTGAGATGTGCACTCACTTAAAAAAGTATTAAACACCATGAGTTATGCAAAATTGTGAGAAATGTATTTTGTTGCAAGGTGGCTTAGTGGAAAGGCGCAATGATTGGTAGGATCAATTTTATAATAAAAAATGCACTTTAAATCTCCAGCAATGATTACCTTCTCCAGTTATGATGGTGAGTTTGAGTCTCTTCTGCTGAATGAGTTGAAATATATCCTTAAATGATGGTTAAGAAGTACAGGTAGTCACACATAATTCTGCCATCACTCTGGTAAATATCATCAAATCTTTTGCAACATCCAAGGGTGATTTGTCTCCCCCGTAGAGGGACCCTGCTGAAGGCAGTTTGATGGTAGATCCATTGCTGATTTAGCTGTCTGACTGGTACACAGCTGCCAAGCTGTTAGAGCACATCTTTTTATGCTCCAATGAATGCTTCAGTTGATGCTCCATTTCTGTAAACTGTGCTCCTACTCTATGGAATAGTTCTGACCAAATCCCCCTTTCTTCTGCCTTTTGACCTTTTTGCTCACTCCAGCTTCGGGATGTGTTGAAGTGTGGGTTAATTAATCAAGTTGGGAGGATGGGTTAGATTTAGATAGTCTGATACTGTAAGAAAGTGGGGTATTATGTGGTGTAGGGGTTAGTCCTCACCATGTAATACTCTCACAATACACCAAAGATGGTCCTTGGTTTCACACCAATAAATCCTTAGCTCAGTTCTGGTAGTGTGACAAAGAGCAGTCAGGCTTTACTAGAGGAACATGTGTTTAAGCATTTCAGAGCACCAACATGGACGATAAGTAACTGACACAACTCAAAAGAAATCAGACACTAATTTATAAAAGAAGAGTTTATTTTGTATCTTATTTTAGACACCAAAATGAACTGAATTGCATCAGTACATCTGGAGTTATAGATGTAAAAAGCAAAATTAAATCACAGTAAAAATGCACCTTGAAAACTTAAAGTTGTAGTCAATGGGAAAAACCACTAGTGACAATTGGTCACTTCAAGATTGAGTTAATTGGAATCCTTATAGGGGTAAGGTGTTATGGGCCATAGGACAAGGCCAGGACAATCAGTTCAATTGTACTTGGTTTGTGGAGTCCAGGTTCAGAGTTGTCTTGGCAGTCCAGGGTGCTGAACGGGACACGTGCTGGTGCTGAATTTGCTACTCACATGGTACTGAAAAAAGACAAGAAGCAAAAACACAGCAGGGGCTTGGTTGTTGCAGCATTGAGTGTGGGGTCAGCTACCCGATTGGCAATCAACAAGCTTTGGCAGTGGTAAACACAATCAAAAGCTTTAGGAACTTCACAGGGTCCATGGAAGTGACATAGTCACCTGAAACTTCAGGGCAGGTGAGACTACAACTCCCAGAAGACTCTGGTTTGGGTGGTCCCATGGAGGGCCTCATGGCCAATGAATCTTTGGATCCTGCAAGTGTTTTTACCTGCTGTTTGCAGGGGACTAGTACCACTAGCCCAAGGGAGTCTGAGGGTACTTCTGGTGTACACAGAGGTCCCTCTGGTTGGGAATGCTGAGTTTGAACCAGGGACGAGGGTTGATCACGCAGTTCCCAGTCTGTTGCCTCAGGGACAGAGTATGCCTCTTTTGCTTTGTTACAGTAGGCAAAGTTCGGTTGTTGGTGACACAGGGTTCCTCTTGGTCCTTCTTCAAAGTCAGTTGTTCAGATCTGAGATTCTGGTGTCAGGGGTGTCTCTTAAATCCTGGATTTATGGGAGTTAGTGGTGTGAAGGCTAGTGGCTGATGGGAAGCTAGCTCCTGCAGCTAATCTGCCCCTGAGGTGATCACATCCAGTGAAGTAGGTCACCTTCTACTACCCAGAACCCTCTATTCTGCCACTCCTAAGATTGAAGAATTAAAATTTTAGTGTACAGAATGGGGTGCGCACCTTAAAGGTGTGGCCAGCCTTCTAGGGGCGTGCACTACCTACATACCTAATCTCCCACCTATCCACGAGCAAATGTGCCTGAGGCCAGGGGGGCCGGCTGTGGCCTCCTCTGGGGGGCAGCACAGATTCCTTTCAGGGTCACGAAGCCTTTAAGCTCACCGTCCTGAAGTACCAATTCATTAGCCTGACTGGGGGGTGGGAGGTGTGACCTCCTTTCTGCCTCAGCCTTTATTTCTGACTCCTGTGAGTGTTCACAACTTGGCAGCAGGTCAGAATCCAGTCTTGGCAGCAGCAGTCATAGGAAAGATGGGCTTACTAGGTAGAGCACAAAGATGTTGGGGAAAACAGGTTGGTAACCTCAAGGTGCCAACTAGGTACATGCGAGTCATCCCTCAACACCAGATTATTATCAGGGGAGAGAAGGCATGTTGTTTGACACCAACCCCAACATATCTAGGCAGTACCATAATGAAGCTAGCAACCTGAGTCTGCCAGGGTGCAAGTCCTATGTTATCCTAAGGAATGGCTGTCACTTATACTGTACTCTAATGGTAGAGAATCTATAGAGACATATAAGCTCATACTTACATTTCTATACCTTGAGGATAATGCACCGTGCTTCCCAGGCTGCAGAGGCCTTCCTCAGGGGTGTCTGACATATATGAAAGGCAGTGCATGGGACTATGCCACACGTGGTGAGGGCACAGTCGAGATCAAGCAGTTTGCGCTGTTCCTGCAGTCTGTAATGGCAGGCCTGTTATTAGTAGTCTGTTTGGGTCACCCGGGTTGGCACACAATTGTGCTGCAACCCTGGGGACCCCTTTACCACCTGTGCCCTGGGTACCCCACGTACCATTTACTAGGGACTTATACAGGGGTACCATTTTGCCAATTAGAGAATTACCAAGATGACAAATCAGTTGTGGGAGAGAGTATGAGCACTTCCTCTGAATTGAGATTTTGTGTCTGATTCAGAGTTCGGTGGATGGGTTACTCCATCACAAATGTGATGGGCATCCAGTCAGAAAGAGATATATCATATAACGTTATATGTAGTTATATACATTACCTACCAGTGGGTCGCTATAGTTAGGACCTAGTTTCTGTAGAAAAAGGTTGTGTTTTTTGCTTGGCTGCATCTTTGGTGTCTCTTGATGAATCTTCACAATTTTTTCCCAAACAAATCTACACTCACATGAGCTGCTGGCTGGAAAATGTTGTGGTGATCCGTCAATCAGGGGTCAAGATAATTGGAGGGGGTGAATTTAGAGCATTTCCAATGGTAATTCCCGTAGGAAAAATTGAAGAGCAATAGCACAAAAACCACTGGATGTAATTACACCAAATTTGGCAGAAAGGTAGCTCTTGATCCAGAAAGAGCCTTTTTTTGTTATTTGGTGTAAATCCGTTCAGTAGTTCTTGAGAAATGTAAGGAAATCCAAATTTGATTATATAGAGACCTGAAGGATTCATGACCCCTCCGGATCTCATGCAGACCCCGTGGACCCCCATCACCCGGACCTACACTGTATTTTGAACAGTGGGGCAAATACTTAAAAAAAGAAAAGGGGTCCCTTGGGACCCCCAAGCCCTGGGTACCACCACCGCCCTTGCTATCTCCTGCTAATTACCCCACAAAGTACGGCACTCATGCAATCTTTCATACCATCATTGATAATATCAATGTAACATTTGCAGTAAACATTTTTGACAAAAAAACTGTGCATGGCGAGGGCGCAAGTTATAGATACTTGAGGTAACTCTAACTGGTGAATTTCTATGGTTTTGTAAGTTTAAAATGTGAGCCTAACTATAAAGTCCATGTAACCTTTGGTATTTTCAGTGAGTATATATATATATATATATATATGTATACATATACACATAAATATACTGAAAAACTGAGGGGCAGATTTAAGACCACTAGCGCCTCCTTGGGGCACAGTAGCGTATGTTTTTTTAACGCTAATGTGGCCCAACAAGGCCAAAATCACAGCACCAAATTTACAAAGTGGGGCAATGCATGCATTGCGCCAATTTGTAACCCTTTGCGCTACATTATGTCTGATCCAGGCATAATGAATGCTCAGGAGGCATTCCCCAGTTAGTGTGGCGGAACAAATGGCGCAAAGAAATCTAAGAGATTTCTTTGCTTCATTTATTTCAGTACTTTTAACGCCTCAGAACAGGCATTAAAAGAAAGCACACCACTGTTTGCAATGGGCCTCAATAGCCATTTCAGGATTAGCATCAACATTTTTTATGCTAATCCTGTGAAGCTCCAAATTGCATCAAACATTTTGAGGCTAGTTCCCTAACTACTGCTATGGTGCACCGTATCTTAAATACGGCACACACATGGTGGCTTTAGGGGGAAGTTTAGGGGCTCAAGAAAAGTGGCGCTGAAATGAGTGCAGCACCACTTTTCTTAAATCAGGCCCTAAAGGTTACAGGGATGTTATAGTTAGGTCTAGATTTTATAAGCACAAATTCATAGAAATGCAGCTATTATAGTTAGAATAATTTCAAGTGACTATGATTCAGACCCTAAGGTATCTATAAATCACGCTCTCACCATGCACAGTTTTCTCATCCATAATTTTACTGCAAATGTTACAGAGATGTTATCAATGATGTCATAGAAGATGTTATGAGTGATGTAATATCTGAGGTAATTAGCAGTGCATGACGAGGGCAAGAGTTATAGTTACCTAAGGGCACAAGTTATAGTTACTTGAAATACCCCTAACTATAACAGCTGAATTTTTATGGTTTTGTGTTTGTAAGATCTGAACCTAGCTATACCGCCCCTGTATCCTTTGGTTTTTTAGTGAGTTTCTACATTTTAGAATTATATTTTCTAACTATAATGTCCCTGTAACCTTTGTTTTTTTCATAGAATTTCTAGTTGTTGTTTTTTTAACATTAAGTAAGATGCCCATCCAATGCATGTTGGGGGAGGTGGGTTGGGCGCAGGGCTTAGCCTGGCATTGTGTTGCCCCCACCTAAGTTTGTTGCACTTGCCTCCCTGCTCCTTGCCATCCAGTGTCCATGTCCATGCCCCTGCTCCCTCATTACTGCCCTGTGTGGCTGTTGTTCTGCCAATGCCCTTCTCACCTGCTGTGAATAGTTAGCTTATTGACCGATCCACCTCCTCCCTACCCTCTGTTGTCCGAGCTCATGCACCAGCCCCCTCCCTCCTGCCCTGCATGGTCTGATGTGCTGCCACTGTGCTTCATTTAGCTTACTGTCCCTACCTTCCTTCCCCCTGCTCTTTGATATCTGGGTGCATGCCCCTGCTCCCTCTTTCTTGCCCACCATGTTTCATGAACCTGCCACTGCCCCTCTTATCTACCCCAAGTTTTTTGCTGAGCTGCTACAGCCCCTCTTACCTGCCCTGTGTGGTCCGATGGCTGCAGCCTGTCCCTACCACCTCCACCCTGCCTGCCCCTGCCACCTCCACCCTGCCTGTCTGAGTTCCATACCCCTATCCCCTCCCTCCTGTCCTCCATGGTCCAAATTGCTTCCACTCTCTTCTGCCCTCCATACTCTATTGTGCTGCTACTGCTCCACCTGCCTGCCCTGCGTGGCCCGTTGTGAAGCCCTTTTCCCTGCCCTTTTCCAACCCCTATCCCTCCCTTCTGCCCTCCATGGTCCTTTATGCATGCCCCTGCCCCCTACCTCTTGCCCACCATGGCCGTTGTGCTGCCACTAGCCCTCCTTATTGCAATGCATGGTAAAGTGTGCTGTCACAGCCCCTCCCACCTGCCAGTGTGGTCAGCTTGCTGCTCCTGCTCCTGACCCCCACACCTTCCCTCCTTTGTCTGTATGTATGCCATTATAGTCTCATTGTTACCCGCCCTGGTGTGCTGCGCTTCCAGTGCCCCTGCCGCCTGCCCTCTATGGTCAGCCTGCTGCTCCTGCCCTGACCCCTTGCCATTTATTTTTCATGTGCAGGCCCTTATCCCCTCCCTCCTGCCCTGTCTGGTCCATTGTCATACCCCTGCCCCCCCGCCCTTCATAGTCTGTTATGCAGCAACTGTCCCTCCTGTCTATCTGGTATGGTCAGCTTGCTGCCCTTACCTCTTTCCCCTCTGCTCTCTGTTGTCCATGTTCTCCCTATTGCTTTCCATGGTCCGTTGTACTGCACTGATGTCCTGCTTGCCCTGTGTGGTGTATTGTGCTTCTGCAACACCTGACGCCTGTCCTGTAAGGTCAGTTTGGTACCCCTGTCCATCTCCCCCGCCCTCTGTTATCCGAGTCAATGTCCCTACCTCATTCCTCCTGCCCTCTGTTATCTAATATACCATACATTTTTACCAAAATTTTGAACTTGGTAAGAGGGAGATTTGGGGAAAAAAACCTGGGAAGTTGATTTTCCCCATTGACTTACATCGAAAAAAGGAGAATTTAGGCAGGAGATGTAGCCTTTTTGGACTTAAAAACATTGTAGCTCTCCTGCCTGAATCAATTCTGTTGGCATGTATGGGATGTTTGGTTGCACTGCCTCTTTCTTCTGCCCTCAATTGTCTGTTATATTATCACTGCCTCTCTTACCTGTCCTGCATTGTTGGTTTGTTGCCCCTGCCCTCCATATTCTGTTGTGCTGCCACTGCCCTCCCGCCTGTCCGGCGTGGTTAAATTGTTGCCTCTGCACACTCCTCCCTGCCCTCAGTTATCCGAGTCTGTGCTCCTGACCTCTACCTCCCCACAGTATTCTAATGAACAATTAGATTCAATTAGATTGTTAACATTCTATATTTGTTACAAAAATGCCTGACGTCATCTTTATATAAAGAAAACTGTAATACCTAAAGCATTTCCTTTAGACACATATGTGTGAGTGTGTGTATGTGTGTGTGCTTGTGTGTGTGTATATATATTTACTGAAAAAAATAAAGGTTACAGGGATGTTATGGTTAGGCTCACAATTTAAACGTACAAAACCATAGATATTCACGAGTTATAGTTAGAGCTACCTCAAGTAACTATAACCCGCGCCCCCACCATGCACAGTTTTTTGGTAAAAAAATGTACTCCACATATTACAGTGATATCAATGATGTTATCAAAGATGTCATCAAAGTAGTGCATGGAAAGAGCGCTAGTTATAGTTACCTTAGGGCACAATCAGTCTTTCTAAAGGAATATTTGGGAACCAACAATTCATCCCTATTGCTCGACCAGACACTGTTGATAGCATCCTCTACTATGCTTCGGGAATAACCTCTCCCCATAAATCTTTGACACATTTCTGTTGCTTCATGTGCAAATGCATTGTCCTCTGAGCAATTTCTCTGGGCTCTCAGCAGTTCTCCATATGGGATACTCCAATTTAGGGACTTTGGGTGTCCATTATTCGCATGGAGTAGATTTTTGCAACTTGTGGGTTTCCTATATAACTTACTACACATTCTATCATCCTTTATATACACCAGTAGATCCAAGTATGTGACTTTGGTTGCAGTATCGTCATAAGTGAATCTCAAGTTATAAGGATTTCTATCCCACGATTTTATGAAATCAATTAGTTCTTCTTCACTTCCATGTCAAATCAGGACTATATATCATCTATGAAGCGTACCCACAATGCTAATTTATCAAAGTGGTCCCTGTTGTCATCTATCCATATTATCTCTGCCTCTCATTGGCCCATCCTCAAATGTGCGTATGTCAGGGCGAATTAAGTACCCTTTGCTAACCCACGGGTTTGTAGATATATTTGTTGTGAAACAGAAACATATTGTGAGTCAGGCAAAACTCTAGCATCTCAAGTAACATCTCAGTATGTTCAAGAAGGTTAGTGGAAGGTGACATAAGATAATACTTGCAGGCCTTGATGCCATCTGCATGGTCTATCGATGTTTACAGGGAGACAACATCTACTGTTGCCATTAAGTGGCCTCACTTCCAAGAGATCCCGCTGATACGGCTCAAGAAGTACATGGAATCCCTAATGTATTATGGCAAAGATAGTACATATAGAAATAGAAATGTATCTAATATTCTGGATGTATTTTCCAATGGGGATCCTATGGCACTATCTGTCACTCAGGTGGATTACTCTTGTTTTTATATACCTTGGGCAAGAAATAAATGATGGGCATTGTTGGATGATTATTCCTCAAGTGGGCATATTCTTGATCATCCAGGAGATCTCTTTCATGCCACCCTCTAAGCTTCTGAGGGTAAACCATGGCATCCTCTAGTGTTGGATCTTTGTCTAGTTGTTTGTATTTCTTCTTAATCTCAATCTGCCTCATTTCCTCCTTTAAGTATTTCTCATGATCCATGATGACAATGTTACCCCCTTTATCAGAAGGTTTGATTATAATTTGATTATCTTGTAAATCTATTAATGTACTCCAATTATCCTTTTTCATGTTACCTTTGCTGGCATTGCTACCTCCATCTTGTCCCTTCTTACCACAGATATTATACAGTTCTTCTGTCATAATTTGTAGAAAAAACATCAATTTATTCCCTGCTGGTAATTGAGGGCAAAATGTTGATCTGGATTTACATCCGCTGCTCAAAGTCCCATTCGTTGAGATACCCATCAGTTCACAAAATTCTTTATCTGAAAGAGTACTAGATGGTAACATGCCCTCGTCCTTAACTGACTCCTCATCTAAGCTATACAAATCCCACAATTTATCTATTTTATCAATTTGTATTGTTGATGTTAACCAGGAATCAGGATTAATCTGTTGTATCCATTTATTATCCTTTTTCATAGTATATTGTTTTTGCAATTTAAGCTTCAGATACAATTTATATAGATTGATTCTTGAATTCAGGAGATTCATATTGGCTAGAGGTAACCAATGTAAAACCCTTTTCCAGTAGATTCAGAGGATGATCCTCAAATATTTGTGAGTAAAGATTAATGACTAGACTCTTATCCTGCATTTCTGGTCTCTTTTGTTGTCCCTTCTTCTGTCTCTGCCTCCTCCTTTTATATCTTTTGGTGCATTCATGTTTGGGGCAGCTCTGTTGGACTCTCCTCCACCCATCTTGTTTGCATTTTCAACAATTGCAATTCCCCTGAAAAATCTAACCTTGATTTACCCACCGTGGAATTCCCGTTTCCTGAACTCGCTCCTGATCAATGCTTGAAGATGTTACATATTTGTCCAAAGCTTTATCTACTGAATGTCATTTATACAAGGCATTGTATTTTTTTGCAAATGTGTAGACTCTTTCAGTTTCATAGCCCACTTTATACAGGGAAACGTATTAGATTTCTTAATCTGTACTTCGTTCTCATGTTTTTCAACTTTTGACTCTATCTAATTCTAGGTCATCATGATTTCTTCCTTATTCTTCAAGGGATCCAAGATTGTCTTAATCTCTTTAATTCTTTTCAAGGTTTGTTCTAGATGACACTGAGCCTGGATTATTAATGCTTGCATCAATTTGATAGAACATTCTACAGTGCCAGTTTGCCACTGTTTCAACAAATCAGGGTCCATATTGCTCAATGTAGGCAGTACAAAAATCCCTAAACCCAGAGGAATTTGTTTGACTTCTCTTTATTTCTTCAATGTGGCCATCTCCCACCATTTGTTAACTTCCTTAACCCAAGCTCGTTCTAGTTCTTTCAATAAACTGCTGGGATAATTTTTTCCTTTGCATGTCTCAGTCCTAGTGTTCACAGTGACATGTCTTCATTCCTCAAACAAAGTTTTAAAAGCATATTCCCTTTCAGTCATTCTATTTGTCATGTTGATTTTCCCTAGAGTTTCCTTATCAATCAATTGAAAAAGGCCTCACCCATACAAATTTGCAGTTAAATACGTATCTTGAACCAGAAAATTCTGTGGCAATGTTCATTTGTATTAAGCTGGTTCCATCTTCTTTCTGTCCTAAACCATGGTATTAACCAGAGCAAACTCTCAGGAGGATGTTAGTCTTGAGGAATAGCTCCGTAACACTAAATGCCAAACACAGTAATTATATTAATAGCTACTGATATTGGCTAACAGTCACAGTCCATGATGGAAATCAGATTTCATATGTCTAGCAAGTAATCTTCAAGAGCGCTCTGCATCTATATCAAAACTAATTCTCTCCAAAAACACGGGCTGACTCGTGGCAGTCAGGGTCAGTACCCCTTCGCTTTTCAAAATGAAAGTCAGTTTGCGGCGCATCCGGACTACAGACATACGTGAGGGCTCCTGCCCATCTACTGCACCCCCTCGGAGACCCACAGAGTGGCTCACCCCTCACTCTTGCAAATCCCCACTTACTGCAAGCATAGGTACTGTTTTTTGTCATCTCGGAGGCAGAGCAGTACAGTGGTTCTATCCCACCACTCCAAGCACCGGAACCACTTCTTTCTCTCTTCCGGGTTCACACCAAGGCGGTCCAGTGACTGCACACCAATGACTATTGTGTGGACCTCGGTAACTTTCCATGCAGCCCAAATCCACTTCAATGGTCACACGGAACCCACAGATGAAGGCAGCACATCCAGGTCCAGCTCAAGTACTTTCATTTTATTTTATCTACTTTATTTTATTTTTTCACATAAAAATATCAAAGATGGCCTAAGGCAACTATCAATGACACCCCGCCATGCAGTTTCTTCTTCCATAATTTGCCTTCTAATGATTCACTGATATTTTTATTGATCTTATAAAAGTTGTCATGAGAACTGTATTATCTGGGGTAATTAGCAGTGCATGGTTAGGGTGTGAGTTATAATTACCCTAGGCCGCCAATTATGGTTACTTGAAATAACTCTAACTATATCTGCTGAATTTCTATGATTTTGTGCGAGTAAATTCAGAACTTAACTATAACATCCTGACAACCTTTGTTTTTTTAAGTGAAATTCCATGTTTATTTTAATTCTATTTACTAAGTATAATGTTCCTGAAACCTTTCTTTTTTCAGTCAACTTCTATGGTTTTTTAATGTACAGTCATTTTCATTACTATAAGTTAATCCAACCACCCAAAAGCCAAAGGCCGTGTATGGAGGGGGGTGGCCGCAGGGCCTGGCCTGCAGCAAACCCCCTGTAACCACCCAACCCCGTGCCATGCACAACCTTTTGTCTCTGCGCTGTGGGGTTTGGCTGCAGGCTACAAACAACCCTCCTAAATACCCAACCTCATGCTGTTCACAGCCTTTGGCCATGCACAGCAGGAGTTGGCTGCAGTGCCTGTCTCTCTGTGTGAAAGAATATGTGTGTTCTGGGTGTGAGACTGGCTGTGAGAGTGTCTGTCTGGGTGTGAGAGTGGGTGTCAGAGTGTCTGATTGCTTTCCAATAGATGAAAGATTCATTCACCTCCACAAAGGATTTCAGATTGTTTTTTATTATGGAATCACAGGGCTTTGCCTTCGTCAAGCTCACGAGTGATGATCATTTGTCCTTTCCAGAAGTGGAGGTTTAACTGCTACATTTATATTTGTAAGTGCTTCCTGTTGAGGTTACATTTTTGTGAAATGAGCATCATGGCTAGAACAGCCCAGTCGTCTTCTTTTTTGGGGGGGCCTCTCCCAGCCACTTTTGGCCCTATGGATGCCATCTCCCGGGGCCCAGCCTTTTAATATTCATTTTATTTTTTAGGAGAGGGGGGCTGCACAGCCCCCCTTCTCTGGCCAATTTTGGCCCCAGAAACCCCTTTTCCCATGGGGCCTGTCCTCACCAGTTACTTTTTGTTGGAAGAACAGTGGCCACGTGACCTCCTTCCCCCAGCTGATTTTGGCCCCGGACTTCTCATCCCAGGGGCCTGGCCATCAATCCTGGGTTCCCTGCAGGGGACCCAGTGTGTGTTGGTGACCGTGGGGAGAGGCCTGAATGCCCTCTCAGTCCTAGCCGGCTTCCTGCCTCCAGCAGTAGTTGCCATTGCTTTTGCACTAAGGAGGCTACTAAAGGTGTAGCTCCTTGTCTGAAAAAGCAATTGTTTCCTCTGTTTCCCTGCCGCAGACAGGATGTAGTGGGTCCCCCTGCATTCATCAATAATTCAGCTCTGGGGAGGTGGCAGGGGTGCTTGGCCTCCTCACATTCATCATTACTTAAGCCCTGAAGGAGGAGGCAGTCCCCAGAGCTGTAGGGGGCCACGCAGCCCCCGTATTTCTTTTAATATTTGCCCTGGGGAAGTGGCGGTCCCCGGGGCTGTGGGGCCACACGACTCCTCCGCATAATTCTATGTTAGCCTCAGGGAGGTGTTGGTCCCCAGGGCTCAGGGGGTCCACAGGCCATCCTAATAAAATAAATACATTTTGCCCCAGGGATGTGGTGGTTCCTGGCCTTGGGGGGGGAGGGTGGCATGCATCCCCCACATATAATGAAAAAAAAGCCCTGGGGATGTGGCAGTCCCCGGGGCAGGAATAAGCCTAGGAGGGAGGCCCTGTGCACCCCCTAATTCATGCCCCCAGAACCTGGCCCACCTATGGGCTTCATAAAAAGAAACATGGGTGCTCACGCTAGTTTTTTTTGTTTTTTTGAACTTTCACAGGATCCAACACAAATTGCGGGAAACAAATATAAAAAAAATGCTTTTTTGCCCAGGGGGAGGCAAGTCAAAGATATAGGCAAGTCAAAAACCACATTTTCAATGGAAAAATGGTCCTAATATATATATGTATATGTATGTATATATATATATATATATATATATATATATATGTATGTGTATATATATATATATGTGTGTGTGTGTGTGTATATATATATGTATATATGTGTATATATATATATGTGTGTGTATAAATGTGTATATATATGTGTGTGTGTATATATATATATATAAATATGTATGTATATATATGTGTGTGTATATATATATATATATATAAAAAATATAAATATATACATATATATATATATACATATACATTCCCCTATCAATCCCTAAACCCTGAAAAAACACCATTACCACCCAATACTCTTAGCCAACCCTAAACCCTAAAAACACTCACCCATCCAAAAAAACACAATTACCACCCAATACCTTTACCCACCCATAAACCCTAAAAACACCCTTACCACCGAATAACACACCCTTATCACTCAGCACCCTTACCCACCCCTAAACCCTAAAAAAACACCCTTACCAAAAATACCTAAAAATACCCTCATCATCCAATAGCCTTACCCACCCATAAATTCTAAATCACCCGTAGCACCCAATATCCTTACCCACCCAAAATCCTAAAAGCACCTTTACCACCCAATATACTTACCCACCCCTAAACCCCTAAAACACCCTTGCCATCAAATAATTGTTCCCTCCCCTAAACCCTGATATACCCTTATCACCCAATACTCTTACCCACACCTAAACCCAAAAATCACCATTACCACCCAATGCCCTCATCCACCTCTAAATTCTAAAAACACTCTTTCCACCTACTACGCTTATCCACTTCTAGGATCTAAATTACTCTCACCACCCAATACCCTCACCAACTCCTAAACCCTAAAATCACCTTTACCACCCAATACCCTTGCCAATACCCTTGCCCACGTCTAAGCCGTAAAATGCCTTCATCACTTAATACCCTTACGCAACTCTAAAACATAAAAATGCCCTTACCCTAACAGATATAAACTGCTGTATACAGATTCAATACCATTTTCAAGCAGGGATTCCCATATATCTTTGGTTTATTGTTAATGTTAACTATGCTACATATATAACGCCATAGTAATTAATAAAGCAATATGGGAGAAAATTAAGTGTGGATGATGTCATCAGTGACGTCATCAGTGATCTCATCAATGGTGTCATTTGAGATGTCATCAGTGAAGTCATAAATGATGTCAGTAAACAAGTCATGAGTGCTGTCATATGTGAGGTAATAAACAGGGCATGGTTGGGGCGCAATTTATAGTTAGCGCTGCTAACTGTATCTGGTGAATTTCTGTGTTTTTTTTAGTTCAATACATTATTTGTGTCACTGACATATTCTCCTAACTATAACGTTACTTTAACCTTTGTTTTTTCTGTGAATTTCTAGGGGTTTTTAAATGTAAAATAATACTTACTCAACATATGTAGTAGGCTGGCCTGGCTTGTTGTGCGCACCTTGTATACTTACACCTTATACCAGGTCCATTTATCCCTTATTAGTGAAATGTACTAGTGTTCTAGCAGCTTAGGCTGATAGAGGTAGCAGTAGCAGAGCAGAGCAGTTTAGCTTAGAACTAGCAGACATGCAAAGCTCCTGCAATACCACTATAGTTACACAGTACTTATACACAATAAAAGACAATACTCACTGTTACCAAAAAAAGGTACTTTATTTTAGTACCACAAGGCAAAAAATATCTTAGCAGCAATACTCCTTCTGGAGGTAAGCATTATACACAATTTATACACTTGACGCCCAAAGTAAGGTAAGAAAATGGTCATAGGATAGTGCAAACAATAGAAAATACCATAGAATGCAATAGGAAGAAATAGGCCTAGGGGCAACACAAACCATATACTACGAAAGTGGAATGCGAATCATGAATTCCCCCCTAGGAAAGTGTAGTGTGTAGAGAGTTGCTGGGAGTGTAAGAAAACCACAAAGGTGAGTAAAATACCCCACCCTAGAGCCCAGGAAATTAGGAGTAAACTACTGCAAGTTTCCTGAGGACACACTATAAGTCGTGATTAGAGTTATTGCAAAAACCAAGCAAGACCTCAAAAAACAAATGGTGGATTCCTGGACCTGAAGACCTGGGAGAGACCAAGTCCAGAAGTTGCAGATGATTTCAGGAAGGACAGGAGCGCCTGCCAGCCTAGAAGATGGTGCAAAAGATGATGATTTGGTTGGAAGAAGTCTGTAGAAGAGCACCAATGAAGATGGCTGGGGGTTCCTGCGTGATGCAAAGGATGTCCCATGTGAAGATGTTGGATGCAGGTGAGTTGCAGAGCTGGATTCGTCCAACAAGCT
This sequence comes from Pleurodeles waltl, assembly GCF_031143425.1. Classification (NCBI taxonomy): domain Eukaryota; kingdom Metazoa; phylum Chordata; class Amphibia; order Caudata; family Salamandridae; genus Pleurodeles; species Pleurodeles waltl. The sequence continues at coordinate 870,924,559 of NC_090444.1, read as the reverse complement.
GTGGTTCAAGCAATGTTGCGGATTGCGACAAAATGGCGGTGCCTGGACCCAGGAGGGACGTGGATGCCTCAACTCGGAGGGGGTCCCAACACTGGAGAGAACCAACAGATGACCAGTAGCACACACGGAGGTCACAGCACACAGGGACAAAGGAGGTGCAAATTGCGGTTGCTGCAGCACTACAAAGGAAGATCCCACGTCACCGGAGAACAACTCAGTGAGTTGAGCTTTGCAGGATAGAGTGCTGGGGACATGGGCTGGCTGTGCATGAAGGATTCTTGCAAATACTGCACAGAGGCCTCAGGAGGTGAAGATGACGCAGTGCACAGGGGTACTGTTGCAAACGGGAAAGGCAAGCTCTTACCTCCTCCAAATTTGGACAGCTGGACCTTTGGGCAGTCTGTGTTGAAGGGGTCCACAACCTGTGTTCCAAGGAGCACGCTCGTCGCCAGGAGAGGAGTGCAAGAGAACCGGTCGTCGCCTTAGAAGGAGCCTGCTGGCCAGGGAAGTGACTCCGTCACTCCACAGGAGATTTCTTCGGTCCTTCTGGTGCAGGGTGAAGACAGGGAGTCCCCAGAACGTGCACACTGAGGAAACTGTTGTAGTTGCTGGCTGGAGCTGAAGTTGCAGAGTCTAAGTAGCCCTTCTGGATACTTTGTTGCAGTTACAGCAGCTCCTGGAGCAGTATGCGGTTGATCTGAGGTCAGAGGATGAAACAGTAGTTGCAGAGGATTCCTGATGGAAACTTGAAAGCAGAATCTGAAGAGGAACCCACAGGAGTGACCCTAAATAGCCCTGAGAGGGGGATTGGCTACCTAACCAGGTATGCACCTATCCGGGGGGTCTCTGATGTCACCTGCTGGCACTGGCCACTCAGAGGCCTCCAGAGTGTCCCCATACCTTGGAAAACAAGATGACTGATGCCTGGGGCACACTGGAGGAACTCTGGGCACCACCCCTGGGGTGGTGATGGACACAGGATTGGTCACTCCCCCTTCCACTGTCCAGTTTCATGCAAGAGCAGGGACTGGGGGTCCCTGAACTGGTGTAGGCTGGCTTATGCAAGGAGGGCACCATCTGTGCGCTTCAAAGCATTTCCAGAGGCTCTGAGAAACTACCCCTCCCAAGCCTGTAACACCTATTTCCAAAGGGATAGGGGGTTACACCCTCCTGCCAAAGGAAATGCTTTGTTCTGCCTTCCTGGGACTGAGCTGCTCAGACCCCAGGAGGGCAGAACTCTGTCTGTAAGGTGGCAGCAGCTGTAGCTGCAGTGCAAGCCACAGAGAGCTGGTTTGGCAGTACTGGAAGTCCATGGCGGAGCCCCCATGATGCATAGAATTGGCTCCCCAATACCAAATTTGTAATAGGGGGACAGTTTCATGATCTTAGACACCTTACATGGCCATATTCTGAGTTACCATTGTGAAGCTACATATAGATATTGACCTATATGTAGTGCACATGTGTAATGGTATCCCTGCACTCACAAAGTCCTGGGAATTGGCACTGGACAGTGTGGGGCCACCTTTGCTAGTGCAAGGGTGCCCGCACACTTAGTAACTTTGCACCTAGCCTTCAGTAAATAGAGGTTAGACATTTAGGTAACTTTTAAGTGACTTAAGAGCAGTGATAAATGGCTGTGAAATAGTGTGTGTACTATTTCACGCAGGCTGCGTTGGCAGTCCAGTGAAAGGATTTGTCTGAGCTCCTTATGGGGGACAAAAGAAATGCTGCAGCCCATAAGGATCTCCTGGAACCTCAATGGCCTGTGTACCTGCATACCACATACTAGGGACTTATAAGGGGGTCCAGTGCGCCAACTGGAATTGGGAAGTGAAGTCACTAAACTATAGTGACTAATTTGGAAGCAGAGAGAGCATATGCACTGAAGTTCTGGTTAGCAGAACTTCAGTGAGACAGATAAGCACTACTGACAATACACACATTAAGCTACAAACTATGAGCACTGGGGTCCTGGCTAGCAGGATCCCAGTGAGACAGCCAAAACACATTGTCAAATAGGGTTTTCACTATGAGCACCTGTGTCCTGGCTAGCAGGATTCCAGTGTGTAGGAGGCTGGCTTGTCTTGTAGTGGGTACTAGAGGTACTTACACATTGTGCCAGGTCCAGTTAACCCTTATAAGTGTAGAAGAGGTGTTTCTAGCAGCTTAGACTGATAGAAGGTAGCTATGGCAAAGCAGCTTAGGCTGAACTAGGAGACATGTAAAGCTCCTACTATACCACTGGTGTCATATGCACAATATCATAAGAAAACACAATACACAGAAGTACTAAAAATAAAGGTACTTTTTTTTATGACAATATGCCAAAAGTATCTCAGTGAGTACCCTCAGTATGAGGATAAGTTATATACACAAGATATATGTACACAAACCAAAATTATGCAGGTAATAGCAAGAAAAGTAATGCAAGCAGTGTAGAATTACAGTAGATTGCAATAGGAGCACATAGGTATAGGGGCAACACAAACCATATACTCCAAAAGTGGAATGCAAACCAAGATTGGACCCCAAACCTATGTGAGCTTGTAGAGGGTCGCTGGGACTGTAAGAAAACTGTGATTGTCAGAAAAATAGCCCACCCCAAGCCCTGAAAAGTAGGTGTAAAGTGCACCTACTACCCCCAGAGAGCACAAAAGTAGTGATAGGGGGTTCTTACAGGAAGAATAAACACAAGCAATGCAACAACAGTGGATTTCCAGACCTGAGTACCTGTAAAACAAGGGGACCAAGTCCAATAGTCGCGACAGTGTCGAGAATGGGCAGGAGCCCAGGAAATGCCAGCTGAGGGTGCAAGGAAGCTGCCACCAGATGGAAGAAGCTTGGAGTTCTGCAAGAAAGAAGAGAGATAGGGACTTCTCCTTTGGAAGACGGATGTCCACGTCGCGATGAAGCTTGCAGAGGTATTCCCACGCAGAAAGACTACAAACAAGCCTTGCTAGCTGCAAGGGTAGCTGTAGAGGTTTTTGGGTGCTGCTGTGGCCCAGGAGGGACCAGGATGTCGCCACTTGGAGGAGGAGACAGAGGGGGCGCCCAGCAAGTCAAAGAGCCCTCACAGAAGCAGGCAGCACCCGCAGAAGTACCTGAATAGGCACTTGGAAGAAGAGTGAACCGGAGTCCATGCAAAGTCACAAAAGGGAGTCCCACGATGCCAGAGGACAACTCAGAAGGTTGTGCACTGCAGGAAGGAGTGTCGGGGACCCAGGCTTGGCTGTGCATGAAGGAAATCCTGGAAGAGTGCACAGGAGCCGGAGCAGCTGCAAATCATGTGGTACCCAGCATGCAGTATAGCGTGAGGAGGCAAGGACTTACCTCCACCAAACTTGGACTGAAGAGTCACTGGACTGTGGGAGTCACTTGGACAGAGTTGCTGAGTTCCAGGGACCACGCTTGTCGGGATGAGAGGGGACCCAGAGGACCAGTGATGCAGTCTTTTGGTGCCTGCGTTAGCAGGGGGAAGATTCCGTCGACCCACAGGAAATTTCTTCAGAGCTCCTGGTGCAGGGAGGAGGCAGGCTACCCCCAGAGCATGTACCACCTGGAAACAGTCAAGAAAGCCGGCAGGATGAAGCAATACAAGGTTGCTAGAAGTCGTCTTGCTACTTTGTTGCAGTTTTGCAGGCGTCCTGAGCAGTCAGCGATCGATCCTTTGGTAGAAGGTGAAGAGGGAGATGTGGAGGAACTCTGGTGAGCTCTTGCATTCTTTATCTGGTGAGATCCCCAAAGCAGAGACCCTAAATAGCCAGAAAAGGAGGTTTGGCTACCCAGGAAGGAGGATTGGCTACCAAGAGAGGTAAGAGCCTATCAGAAGGAGCCTCTGACATCACCTGCTGGCACTGGCCACTCAGAGCAGTCCAGTGTGCCACAAACACCTCTGTTTCCAAGATGGCAGAGGCCTTGGACACACTGGAAGAGCTCCGGGCACCTCCCCTGGGAGGTGCAGGTCAGGGGAGTGGTCACTCGCCTTTCCTTTGTCCAGTTTCGCACCAGAGCAGGGCTGGGGGATCCCTGAACCGGTGTAGACTGGCTTATGCAGAGATGGGCACCATCTGTGCCCATCAAAGCAGTTCCAGAGGCTGGGGGAAGGCTACTCCTCCCCAGCCCTCACACCTATTTCCAAAGGGAGAGGGTGTTACACCCTCTCTCAGAGGAAGTCCTTTGTTCTGCCTTCCTGGGCAGGGCTGCCTGGACCCCAGGAGGGCAGAAACCTGTCTGATGGGTTGGCCGCAGCTGCAGTGGAGACCCTGGAAAGGCAGTGTGGCAGTACCCGTGTTCTGTGCTAGAGACCCGGGGGATCATGGAATTGTCCCCCCAGTGCCAGAATGGCATTGGGTTGACAATTCCATGATCTTAGACACGTTACATGGCCATGTTCGGAGTTACCATTGTGACGCTGTACATAGGTAGTGACCTATGTACAGTGCATGCGTGTAATGGTGTCCCCGCACTCACAAGGTCCGGGGAATTTGCCCTGAATGATGTGGGGGCACCTTGGCTAGTGCCAGGGTGCCCACACACTAAGTAACTTTGCACCCAACCTTCACCAAGTGGAGGTTAGACATATAGGTGACTTATTAGTTACTTAAGTGCAGTGGTAAATGGCTGTGAAATAACGTGGACGTTATTTCACGCAGGCTGCAGTGGCAGGCCTGTGTAAGAATTGGCAGAGCTCCCTATGGATGGCAAAAGAAATGCTGCAGCCCATAGGGATCTCCTGGAACCCCAATACCCTGGGTACCTCAGTACCATATACTAGGGAATTATCTGGGTGTACCAGTATGCCAATGTGAATTGGTAAATTTAGTCACTAGCCTGTTAGTGACAAATTTTAAAGTAAAGAGAGAGCATAACCACTGAGGTTCTAGTTAGCAGAGCCTCAGTGAGACAGTTAGGCATCACACAGGGAACACATATAGGCCACAAACGTATGAGCACTGGGTCCTGGCTAGCAGGGTCCCAGTGACACATAACAAACATACTGACAACATAGGGTTTTCACTATGAGCACTGGGCCGTGGCTAGCAGGATCCCAGTGAGACAGTGAAAACACCCTGACATATACTCACAAACAGGCCAAAAGTGGGGGTAACAAGGCTAGAAAGAGGCTACTTTCTCACACAGTGACACAGTAAAAACACACTGACACACTCACAAACAGGCCAAAAGCAGGGGTAACCATGCTAGAAAGAGGCTACTTTCTCACAACATACGCAACTGCAACCCAGCTGTGCACAGCTGGAGGCTGAAAGGCCTGGCCTCAGCCTCCCATACAGCCAACCGTATGCTGTGCACAGCCTTCGGCAATACACATTGAGGGGTTGGCCTTAGGGCCTGGCCCTGTGGACCCCATCCCCAGGACCATTTTTTTTAACAGGCGTCATTATCAGCCCCGGGGAATCTATCCCCAGGAGCCTGATGAAAATTTTAATTGGAAGCTTGCAGCTCCACTCCCTGGGCCAATTTCAGACCTGGGGTCCCATCCCTTAGGGTCCAGGAATATTTGCAAGAGAAGGGGGCCTGTGGTCCCCTCCCTGGGCTGATTTAAGCCCAGAGAACCCCATCCCTTGGGGTCTGGTACAAATGTAATGGGGAAAGGCCATGCGTCCCCCCTCTACAGGATGATATCAGCCCAATCCCCAGGAGCCCTGCATCATTTTGAAGGAAGAGGTGGCACGTGGCACCCCTCCATGTGCTGATTTCAGCCTCGAGGACACCATTACCCAAGGTCCGCCCCCCCCCCCTCGGTCGATTTTCGCCTCAGGGACTCCATCCCTAGGGCACGGCAGAATATTAAATGGGGAGAGGGGAACGCAGTTCCATCCCTAGACTGATTTCAGCCTTGTGGACCCCATCCCCAGGGCCCAGCTCAACAAAAGGTGGGTGCCCTGGGTTGTTGGGGGCCATGTGGGAAGTCCCAGGGCCCCAGGGGCCCCAGCTAGCTCCCCCCATTCAGCAGGAGCTGGCATTGCTCACGCCCACAGGAAGCAGCCTCCTGCATGTGGGAGCATTTTTTAAGCTCTCGCCAGCTGGGACGAACTTGGGGCCTGATTTATGAACAGTTAGCACCACGTTTACGTCATTTTTTGACACAAAAAAGGTGCTAACTTACAAAATAGAATTACATTTTGTAAGTTTGCTCCACTTTTGCGTCAAAAAATGATGTGAACGCGGCACTAACTTTTCATAAATCAGGCCCTTGGTGTTTGCTCCCACTTGGCAGGAGATTTATGAACACTCCTGCCATGTGAAAGCAAACACAGGTTTCCCTGTCCATGCTGCTGCAGGCAGGGAAATCTCTATATCAAGTGGGTGGTGATCCTGGGACATAGCTGCTGAGCTGGCCACAAGGGTGGGCTCCCTGGGGCCATTAATGTCCCAGGGAAGGTGGCTGCAGGACCAAATTCCCTTAAAGGAATTGGCCTCTGGGGTGGACTCTCTGGGGCCTGTTCAAGCTTGAGGAGGGGGCCATGCGTCCCCTTCTCAGATTCTGACATTTTGGCCCTGGGTGTGGGCTTCTCAGGATCTTTAGAGGCTCAGGGAGGGGGGTTGTGCAGCCACTTCCCCATAAAAATTAATGTTGCCCTGAGGGTCAATTCCCCCTGACCTCTTGATGGTCTGAGAGGGGGGCCTTATGACCTCCCCATTAATAATAAGATTGGCCCGGGGGGTGGGCTCTCCAGGGCCTCCTGAAGTTCAGGCAGTGGGGATCATGCAGCCCCCTCCCCTTTATAAACCCAACCCTGAGGGTTGGCTCCCCAGGGCTTATAATAAATACATGTGGCTGGGTAGCCATTTTTTTTTTATCCTGCAAGAGTCTTGCAGCATCTTTTTCTGTTTTTTTCTTCATTTTTATTACATCTTTTTTTTTAGAACTTCAAGAGAGGGGACTAAGGGCTTGATTTTGCGTTTGGCAGAGGGGTTACTCCATCACAAACGTGACCGATATCCTGTCCCTCGTATTATGATATCCATAGCCTATAATGGAATTGTAATACAGCGGATGAGATATCCGTCACATGGAGTAACCCCCTCCACCAAACTCTAAATCAGGTCCTAATTCCGTGTGCCCTGTAATGGTTGCCAGCAAAATGTTTCTCATTTTGCTGACTTTCAATCAGAACGATTGCTCTCACAGGAATCTGACTACTGCAGGAGTGAGATGGTCCAAGGAAAATAAAGCTCTCTGGGCCAATCAGAATGCTGTATTTCTAAATCGGCACTCTTGCAAGGGTCTCAGAAACTCTTGTGAACTTAACTGCCAAAATATGCAATTATATTTGACCCTTAATTTCTTAAAAACTACTGAACAGATTTACACCAAATCACAAAAAGCTGAATGTGCAAACCAAGATCTAGGTTCCTGCCGAATTTGGTTTAATTCAGTTCAGCAATTTTTGCCCCCCTTTTTTCTTAGCTGGATCATCCCAAAACTTGCCATGCATAATCCACCCCAATTCAATCTATCCCAAACCAGGCCAAACCACCCAACACCAATCCAGTCCACCCCAGACCAATCCACCCCACTCCAATCTATTCCACCAGACTCTATTCCAAACCACTCACCCCAATCCAATCCACCCCACACTAACCCACTACAATCCAATATGCCTCACTCCAATCTGCCACAATCCAATCCGCCCTAATCCAATCAGATCAAATCCAATCCAGCTCAAATCCAATCCAGCCCAACCCAATCCACCCCAATCCAATCCTCCTCACACCATTCCAATCCACCTCAATCAATCCAAAATAATCCAGCCCACTCCAATTTACCCCCGCCAATTTACCCACTCCAATCCAATCCAGCCCAATCCAATCTACTCACTCCATTCCAATACATTTTATCTCAACCCAACCCAATCCACCCCATTACACCCTAGACATCCTACTCCAATCCAATCCACCACAATCCACCCAACTACAATCCAATGCACCCACACCAATCCAATCCACCACAGTCTAATCCAGTGTAATCCACAGTACTCCAATCCACCCTCTTGAATCTAGCACACCCTATTCCAATCCAGCCTACTCCGTTCAAATCAACCCAACCCATTCCAATATATCACACACCACTTCAATCCAATCCACCTCACTCCACCACACTGCAATTCAATACAATCCACCCACTCCAATCCATCCTACTCCAATCTATTCCACCCCCTTCCAACACAATCTACCCCACTCCAATCCAATACACCCCACTCCAATCTAATCCACCCCACACCAATCCATGATACCCCACTCCAGTTCAATCCACCCCACCCCACTCCAACCCACTCCAATCCACCCCACTCTAATCCAGTACAATCACTTTAATCCAGTCTACCTGCATCAAATCCACCCCACTCTAGTTCAAATCACTCCAAAATATCCACTCCACCCGACTCCAGTCCAATCCAATCCTTACCCCAATCCACCCCACCCCACTCCAATCCACCCCACCCAAATCCAGTTGACCCCACCCCACTCCAATCCACCACAACCCACCCCACCCCACTCCACTCCAATCCATCCCCATCCTATCACACCCAATCCAATCAACCCCACTCAGTTGAATCCACCCCATGTATTCCAATCCACCCCACTACAATCAACCCACTCCAATCCACCCACTGCAATGCAACCTACTCCACTCCAATCCAATCCATTCCAATCTACCCCACTCCAATCTAATCCACTGCATTCATTGCAACCCACCCCAATCCGATCCACCCCATCCAGTCCAGCCTACTTCAATCCACCCCATCCAGTCCAGCCTACTCAATCTAATCCACCTCACTCAGTTGAATCCACCGCACTCCATTTCAATCCATCCCATCCTACTCCAATCCAACCCATTCCAGTCCACTCCAATACAGCCCACTTTAATCCAATCCACCTCATCCAATCCGCCCCCACTTATCCAATCCACCCCATCCCACTGCAATCCAATCCACTCCATCCACCCCAGTGCAATCCACCCTACCACAATCCAATCAACCCCAATCCAATCCACCTCACCCAATTTTAACCCACCCACTCCAATCCAGTCCACCCACTCCTATCTGCCCCAATCCAATCCACCACACTTCAAGCCAATCCAATCCACTCTAATACACTCTAACCCAATCCACTCCACTCTTCTCTGGTCACTCCACTCAATTCATCCCACTCTACTCTTGCTTACTTTCGTTAATGATGTGATTACAATTAAACATGTTGTTACACAGTTAATATTTTTATTTTGATATATGCACAAACCCAAAAGGCTTTTTCATGAAACCTGTTAGAATTCCAGTTTTATGCTCAAACTCCATTTGGTAGATATGATCTTTTTCCTACTTCATAAAATTAAGTAATAACCACGCATGGGTGAAAGCTCACTTATGGTGGCCTATTTTGCATAATTTCAGGAATGTCATTTTACGATTGTTACATACAATTCACAAAAATACGCCACTACACCACTTCAATTAATTCGGTGCCATTTGTGATAAGCATTTACAGCGAAGGATATAGAAAAGGGAACACTAGAACACAAGTGTTTGTTGTTTGCAGTTTTTCTTACTGCACTTTTGCTTGTGCGAAATCATTTCTCACGTAAAAAACTTGATGCACGGATGCATTTCATCTTAAAATATATCACTCAATGAAAGATTCGTATTTCGTGTAATTACAAGTAATTTCACATCATTATCAAGAGCAACTTACGTGAATTTCGCACAACCCTAGAAATAATAGGTAAAAGAAAATCTGTTTTGATTCATTATCCCAGAACATGCTGCTACAGATAATAAATGTACTATTAGCGAAGCTCAGCATTGCATTCAAGTAAATGTCAAATGTAATGGACTATGACTCGTCTGCTAAACATTCCTGGAAATCATATTGTGAACACCAGTTCAAGCTCATTGTCCATGTCCCTTTATGTCATTTTCTAGTTGATGGTTTATTTGTTTTATGTATTGTCTGTACATGCCTTTCAGGTATCTGTAAAAGTTGGAATTCTGAAACCTCTGGAGGAATGTGCTAACCGTAAGTGTTTGGGATCTGAGTGATAACTGACCCCCTTGCATTGTTAGAATGTCTTTAAATATTGATACTTACACTGTCTTTCACACCAACAGACTCAGCAGGTGTGAGAACCAGGGGCATATTTACAAGTAAGTGGGGCATCATAGAGGATGCGCCACTTTTCTTGCATCCCCCTACCAGCACCTAACAACACCATGGTTGCGCCATATTTACCATGGATGTCGTTAGCAGAATAGCGTCAAAGTTATTGATGCTATTGTGATGCTTTGCTACACTAGCGTAAAAAATGTTGCAAAGCACAGGGAGGTCTATTGAACATAATGGGTGATTCATTTTAACGCCTGCTCTGAGCAGGCATTAAAAATGATGCAAAAAATGGTGCAGTGCAATCTTGTCCATTTCACTCCACCATTTTTTCAGGCCTCCCAAAGCCAGAATGCCTCCCTTGCATACACTATGTCAGGCACAAGGGGTTACAAAGTGGCGCAATGCAAGCATTGTGCCACTTTGTAAAGATGGCGCATCGGAAATGGCTACTTAACGCCACCTTAGCGTAAAAAAATGATGCTAATGTGGTGCAAGGAGGTGTACAGGGCTTGTAAATATGCGCCCAAGTGTGTCCGGTCCATTCTGCGCAATTTGAATCATGTCATACTGACTTTCTTAATCTTGTTCAGCACCTGGGTAGTAAGTGCAATAGGGGGGTGGAGGTGAGTATGTACAACAATCCAATACTGATTATTTGCAGAATGTTCACTGAGAAGCATTGATGTTGCATTCAAAGTGTTGGAATATTTTATTTATTTTTGTTGCAAACAGATCTGTGCTTTACACACTGCAGGTTTAAACGTTTCTACTCCTAAAACAGTACGTCTCCCAAGTCTCTTTTTTTGCCCAGTGCCATAATGGGTTGACACAGGGTAAGATAGCATTCCTCTCTGCTTTTTTAGGTAAAATGGTTTATTGTTTGTCATTGTTTGCACTGTTTGTCTTATTCTGAAACGGTCATATAACTAGGACAAACGTCTTTATTTCTAAATAGTTGATATGTTTACTACATCAATTGGTGACAAATTTCTCTGATGCTTAACTTATCACAATGCACTTTTACTCCTGAACGTTCCTTATCGTTCTCCATTGTGCCATCCCTGTATTTTGGCTGGGAAAAACAGAAGACCGTCCCAGTTCCCCTTCACTTGACCACTGACTATGTAACCACTCCTACATCGGTCTCATATGAATACAAATATTTTGAATAAGAGGAAAACATAACGTCATTAACCCCTTTGCTATCCGACATTTTCCTCCACCTGTGCCAATCCTAGGGATTCTAAAGGTACCCAGAGTTTGTGGGTTCCCTTGGAGGAGACCAAGAAATTAGCCAAAATACAGCTAAAATATCGTTGATGGGAGAAAGGGCTGCAGAAGAAAGCATGTGGTTTTCTCTCTGAAAATGGCATCAACAAAGGGTTTGTGGTGCTAGAATTGCAATCTTCCCAGCTTTCAGGAACAGGCAGACCTGAATCAGAAAACCACATTTATCAACACAATTTTGGCATTGTACTGGGACATAGACCCTTTTTACCATTTTTGTGCATTCAGCCTCCTTTCAGTTAGTGACAGAAATGGGTGTTAAAAACAATGCTGGATCCCGGGCAGGTGAACGTTTCTGAAAAGTAGACAAAATTTGGAATTCAGCAAGGGGTCATTTGTGTAGATCCTTCAACGCCTCCCTACAAAAAGTAGCAAGGGTGTGGCACCTGTGTTTTTGTCCCTGGGCCCAGGAGCCATCTAGGAAAACATACCAAACCCAGACATTTCTGAAAACTAGACACCTGTGGGAGTCCAGGGAGGTGTGACTTGCGTGGATCCCCCAGTGTTTTTTTACCCAGAATCCTCAGCAAACCTCAAATTTAGCTAAAGAAAATCACATTTTCCCCACATTTCTGTGTGGGATCACAGCACTGGTACAAATTTCCTACCACCCAATGTTCCCCTCAGTCTCCCGATAAAATGATACCTCACTTGTGTAGGTGGGCCAAGTGCCTGTGACAGGGAAGAGCCAAAAACATGTTGAAATTGAGGGGGAACCAAAGTGGGTGCAAAAAGGCAGTTCGGAAAAATATTTTTTTAGGCTGAGAAGTGGGGCAGAATTCTTATCGGTATAGATGTGACAATGCTGGGTGGTAGGAATTTGGTGGATTTCTGCAGATTCCGGAAGGTTCCATCACAAAAATGTGAGAAAAATGTGTGATTTCAAGCAAAGTTGGGGGTTTGCAGGGCATTGTGGGTAAGAAAATGGTGTGGAGTGCATGTGAAGCACACCACCCTGGACTCAACCAGATGTTTAGTTTTCAGATGTGGCTAGGGCTCGTAGATTTTTCTAGATGGCAGTGTCCCAAAGCCCAAAAAGTGCAGCCCTCACCATTCCAAGTGGGACGATCTTGAGAGTTGGACAAGCTCTCATGGCCCAAATATAAAACCAAAACCCAAAATAATCAAATGTCTTCTTGCTTGTTGTTGGGACAATATATTTTACTGTGTGGGTGGGAGAGCTGAAAGACTGTTACCCCCTTCAGTCGGGGTGGGGGCATAACCATACATATACTGGTTGGCAGCCACCACCCCACTATTTTTTTTTAAATTCCATGGCATCTAGTAGGCTTTCTGCCCCCCCCCCCCAAAAAGTGGATCGGGGGTAATTGCCCAATTTGCCCCACCGGTGGGCAGAACAACTTTGTCCCCATTTATTTGGGGTGGGGGTATGGCCATACCCCACCCTCTTTTTTTTAAACAAATCTTCCCTGGTGTCTGGTGGGCTTTCTGCCCCCCTTGGGGGCACATGGACCTTATAAAAATAGGCCGATCTGCCCCTAAGTGGGGCAGAAATGGGCAACAGTAATGTGTACCCATGGGGAGCGACCCTTGCCCAAGGGACTGCCCCCCCAAACAAAACACACACATAAACACACATACCCTGGTGCCTAAGTGGTTTCTGCCCCCCATGGGGGAAGTTGGCCTAATAGAAATAGGCCCATCTGCCCCCAAGGGGGTCAGAAATGGCCTAAAATAAATTTGCTCCCCAGGGGTCCCTCCGCTTTTGTGAAATTGTCACAAAATAAAATTCCCCGGTGTCTAGTGGTTTCTACCCCCTTGGGGCAGATTTGCCTAATAAAAAAAGGCTGATCTGCCCTCAAGGGGGGCAAAAATGGCCTAAAATAAATTTGCCCCCCAGGGGAGTGACCCTTACCTAAGGGGTCGCTCCCCACCTGTAAAAAAATAAAACATACAAATATCTCTGGTGCCTAGTGGCTTCTGTCTTCCCAGAGGCAGATCGGCCTTATTAAAATAGGACGATCTGCCCCCAAGGTGGGCAGAAATGGCCATAAAGTAAATTTCCCCCCTGGGGAGTGACCCTTGCCTGAGGGGTCGCTCCCCTTACAAGTAAATAAAAAAAAAAAAAAAGTCCCTTGTGTCTAGTGGGCATTTCTGCAGGCGATCGCTGAAATGGTCAGAGAGACATGAAGGGAAGGGAAAAGTCTTTCCTTTCCTTTCATGTCTCTCCAATCTCTTCCACCCCCTGATCTGAAGAGAAGTGCTTTCATTTCTCTTCCGATCACGCTGGAAGGGGAAACCGCTCATGATGTCAGGCGATTCCCCTTCCATCCCTGCCCTGGGGGAGTGGGTGCCCTAAGGCCCATGGGGGAGCCCTAGCACTCCCCCCATGGGCAAGTGCAAGGATGGAATGGTTACGTCCATGATGCCGAAAGGGGTTAATCTCAGCAGCTTTCTCACTGTACACAGAGACTGAGATGATGTAGAGGTGAATTTTATATTTCTAATGATATCTCTGTATTTAGGTTTGCTTCCAGGAATGTTTTCTTTTTCACTGGAATTGTTTAGTTTGAACTGGTGATTTATTCCTGACACTACAAACCTGAGGTATTTTCAGTCAGATGTATTAGTATATGAAAGTACGTATGCATGAGGTCAATTAGCATGAGCACACATCCCTGTTCCCCTCTTCAATAGCTACATCCACTGAATCTTTTAGAATTGTTTTAGTCTTATATTACAAGAGCATTGTTATAATTCTTGTAATTCTGTTTTTTGGATTTGATTGATGGAGGACATATATATATATATATATAATATATATATATATATATACTGTATATATATATAAAACCAATTTGTTTGTTGTAATAGGCTGCCAAGTTCAGAAGTAGTCCATTATTCTGAACCCAGCTCATGTTTCCTCTCAGGCGGTGTAATGATAAAGGGATTTTTTAGTTGTTGTGGGGGCTCGGGTGCTGTGTTCCCTTCTTGTACATTCTCCAATTAACACACGTCTTTGTGAAGTAGATTCTTGCCACTGTCCTGAATTCTGAAGTGCTCTCTGTGGTGTAAAAGCTTACATGTTTGAGTTTCTCTGTTGGAACGTATTCCTGATGATAAAGCTCGAACAACTATAGGTGTTTCATTCATTTTTTGTTTCTCTCCAGGTTTTCATCAACAGAGGGTCCAAGTAAATACTCCCCGTCAGTACATTTGATTGTACATTAGGTTTAAATAGTAATATATGCATCCAAGAATGTCTCATTACAAGACTTTACCAATGGATAGTTGTATTATGCAGTTATAGTCTAGACTATTTAGGTCACAAACGGCATCATAAAATGTGTGTTTCATTACTCAAAGAAGCTAACTCTGCCTCAAGGATGTTTCTCTTTTTTGGCATTGAAAGAATTTCAAAAATGCTTTATTGTTCAACGACCCTTGATATCTTTTGAGTCTGATGAACTTTGAAGATTTTCCTTATGCATTTTTGACTGAACAGCCACTTTTGGAAAATAATTGCACTTTCAAGTTCGTTCAACATATTTTGCCTTATGCTGGTTACTTTGGTGACTTCTGTTTTCTACTGGTAAGAACTCTTATTTTTTAATGGGTGCTCTATTGGGAATACTTTATCAGTGAGAGCTTCTCTTTTGCATTGGATGCTAGTCTTTTTGGCTCAGATAGCTGATCATCTTGCTGCATTGAGATCAAAGAGTCCTTCAGGGTCTCAATGAGAATGTTCTTTGGAAGGAACTTAGGAACTTCAATGTTTTCTGCACTTATCTATTCCATATCTGGCACCCTTCAATTGACTCTAAACCATTATCGTCCTGAGACAAACCCAATATCTGACATAGATTAATTGTATTTTTCAGACTTTGGTAAACCACATTGCCCTTTTATACCAATGTGCTAATTTCTGTTTTTCTCTGATTTTTTTAAGTTTTAGGTTTAAAACATGTGCTTGCAAAACAGCTTTCTTATTTATGGTCCCTAAGCGAACAGAGCATACATCCTGAATGTCTGCTGTTGAACAGAAATTAGGAGAAAATTCTTTATGACAAATCTGGGTGCTATTCTCTCAAGTCATCTATGATGTTCATTCCCATAACTCACTATCATTTATTTTCAGAGAAACCATCACAGCTTTTTGTTTAACTTCTGAATTTAAATTGGTGGTCACATATAGGGACATTATGGGCTTATAGTTTACATCATACGGAGTCATTATAAGAAAACCAGGCTTTCTGCAAATGCTCCCCACTTTATTCCCCATTGGGACTACTAGATGCTAGTTTTTTTACACTGACAATGCACTGGAATATGCTAACCAGGTCCCATTGCATGTCTTCTTTTCCTAAACTGATTGTCGACTTGGTAATTTCCTGATTGGCAAGGACCCGCTTATAATCTCCTGGTAAGGCATAGGTGGGAAAGGGATCCCTAGAGATGCAGCACGCGTTTGTGCCAACCTGAGTGACCACACAAATTGCTGATGGCAGGTCTGCAACTGCAGACTGCCAGAGCAGTGCAAACTGCTCGAGTTTGACTGTACTGTCACCATGAGTGGTACAGTCCCAAGCAATGCCTTACATATATGTCAGACACCCCTAAGGAAGGCCTCTGCAGTCTATGAGGCAGAGTGCACTATTTTTAAGGTTCAGGCATGTAAGGACAAGCTTATATGTCTCTATAGTGTCCTTTCCTTTAGACTACACTATAAGTGCAGGCCAGTCAATTGGATAACATGGGACTTCACCCAGGCAGACCGAGTTGCTAACTTCATTATGGTAGCGGCTAGATATTTTGAGTTTGGTGTCAAACAACGTGCATTCCCTCCCCCAACTTGAATCTGATGGTATGCACCCATGTGGCACACTAGGGGTTGCCCAACTGTTTGCCCACCTTCTTTGAACTCTGGCCAGTTAGCTCGTGCTTTATCCAGCAATTGCTGCTGCCAGACAGGTTTCTGACCTTATGCCAGGTAGTGTGTACCCTCCCAAAAGTAAGGGACAAAGGCAGAGGCAGGAAGGAGGTCACACCTCCCGCCCCCCATCCGGGCTAGTGAATAGAGCCATTAGGGCAGTGAGCTTCAAAGGCTTCACTGCTCTTGATTTTCATTTGTGCTGTCCTCCAGTGGAGGAAGCAGCCTCCCTCCACCATCATACAAATTTGCTCATGGTCATAGACCAGAATGCAGGTCTGAGTAGCAAAAGCTGATCTACTTCACCAAATGTGATCACCTCAGAGGCAGATTAGCTGTAGGAGCTAGCTGTCCATTGGCCACTAGTCTCCACACTCCCTAACTCCCCTAAATTAGGGTACATCCTTGACACCAGAACCTCAGATCTGAACAACTGACTTTGAAGAAGGACCAAGAGGAGCCCTGTGTCCCTGACAACCAGACTTTGCCCACTGCAACAAAGCAAAAGAGGGATACTCTGTCCCTGAGGCAACAGACTGGGAACTGCGTGAACTACCCTCGTCCTTGGCTGAAACTCAACATACCCAACCAGAAGGACCACTGCGGAAGCCAGAAGCTCCCTCAGTCTCCCTTGGACTAGTGGCATTAGACCCCTGCAAACAGCAGGTAAAAACATTCGCAGGGTCTGTAGATTCATCGGCCATCGGGCACACCGTGGGATCAGTGAATGCCAGGTGGTCCAGTATCTTCTGAGAGTTGTATTCTTGCCTGTCTCCAAGTTTCAGACCCCTGCATCACTCCTCCGAACCCTGCGAAGTTCCCAAAGGACTTCTGCACCTTTACTGCTGCCCATTGCTTGTTGGTTGCCGGTCAGGTAACTAACCCCCATACTCAACACTGCAACTGCAGGGCACATTGTGCAGCCTGCATCTGACATCTGCAACTAAGCACCAGCAGAGATTTTGCATCCCTTAATTATCACTATTGTGTAAGCGGTAAAATCAGCGCCACTGTTAGTCACAGTGGGCACCACAGACAGCCAGGAGAACTCTACACCCAGATGCCATAGGCCAGGTAAAACTGAAATGACTGTTGTGATCTGGTCCTAGGGACTGCACAACCTTAACCCTGCAAGGGTTTCACGTAATTTGTTCTTTAAGTACTGGTTTGCAACCGGTGGGATTTCTCCATAGACTCCAATGCAACATTTAAATGCCATTTTTGCTGTGATTTAAATGTACTTTTAAAATAAATTCATATCTCTGTCTCTACCTATGCAATTGTGATTGTTTTGGTGTCTAAATTAAGATAAACAGAAACTCTATTTTTACAAATTGGTGTTGGATTTGGTTGGTTGCCAGTCCGGTAACTAACCCCATACTCAATGCTGCAACCGCAGGGCACATCGTGCAGCCTGCATCAGACATCTGCAACCAAGCCCCAACTGAGACTTTCCATCCCTTTGTTAGCACCATTGCGCGAGCAGTAAAATTAGCACCACCCCAAGTCCCAGTCAGAACAACTCTGCACCTAGACGCCATAGGCAAGGTAAAACTGAACCTACTGTCATGATCTGGCCCTAGGGACTGCACATCCTTAACTCTGCAAGGGTTTCAGGTGACTCGCTCTTTAAGGACTGTTTTGCAGCCAGTGGAATTTCTCCATAGACTTCAATGCAAAGTTTAAATGCCATTTTTGCTGTGATTTCATTTTAATTCTAAAATTCACAACTCTGGTTATACTTATGCAATTGAGTTTGTTTTGGTGTCTAAATAAAAATAAAAATAAGCACTATTTTTTAAAATTGATTTTGGATTTCTTTTTAGACATGTCATTTGCGTATCGCCTATGCTGGTGCTCTAAAATGCTTAACATGTTTTCCTTTAAGTAAAGCCTGACTGCTGTTTGCTACACTACCAGGGCTGAGCTAAGGATTTACTAGTGTGAATCCAAAGACCATCTTTGGGGTATTGAGAGAGTATTATATGGTGAGAGCTAAACCCCACACGACATAATACTATACTTTCCTACAATCATTATGACTAACTCCGCCAACAGTCGACACCTAAAGTTAAAACTTTGAAAACTTAGATACAATTATGAACTGAAACTCTACATTGCAGATGAATGCACACCATTGGAATCTAGAAGAGGTTTACATTGCAAATGCATCTAGCCCAAGTCCTAAACACTCTTGTGAATGATTCAGGCTCACAACGAAAAGTAACCAACCAATACAAAGGCCTCCCATTTGGTCCAGTAGCCCATTTGTCATCTACTTTTTCAATATTCAGCAGGAATCATAACAAATGTGCTCTATGGCTGACCAAACATAGAACAGCATTGTTCTTCCCTCCTGCATCCCACAATCTGCCTTTATGTCTCAACATTGTTTGCTGCTTTTGGTTTCAAATGAGGTTTGTGGATTACACATTTACAGGGAAAACGCAAGTCTACTTTGGCCAGGGAATCATTAGCAACATTGTGCTTTGGTCTATTTTTCACCTGGGCTACATCTTGCTGTTTCATTCTCCAATAAGAAAGGTGCGTTTCTTAGAATTACTCTTAGTCAAACTTTGTCCTTTTCAGGATGGAAATATTTCTTAGGTTGTGAACATCATGATTGGTACAGCTGGCCAAATCTGCTGTTATCATTTCAATAGTGGCCAATAGCCTGCATTCATTTCAGTGTCTTTTCATATTCTCTATTGCAATTTTAAATGTGTTGGTCCCAGACTAGCAAGCAAGCACTTCTGAAAACCATTGATCACTAAAAAGAGAAAGTATTAGGCAATGCTCAACATTCTGCAAATCATGCTGGCAAGGGCCCATTTCAGCATGGTTTAATGCAGCCAGCACAATCTAAGACTTTTGGCAATGACACTGCATCTTGCAAAACAATATGTAATGTACAAATGGCATTTTAACATCCTGTATGCATCCACATCTCTAGATTATCAGCTAACATGTTTTAAACTAAAAAAAATGAAACTGTAGACTGAAATCCCCAAAACAACCAACTTCAAATGAGAACCGTAGTGGTTTTAGAAACAAATAGTTCTTCTTGAGCCCAGCAAAGATGGCCACTCAAGTGTAGTATTTGTTTCCTACCCAGATTAACCTTCTAAATGTGCCGTGTTGCACCCATTTCATGAGGCGTTTAACCTATTATCAGCCCAAATCATCTCACTGTCACCAAATATGTATCTGTTAATTATGTTAGCCAGAGCATTGGTGTTATAATGGTGGATAGAATTACCTCCCAATTGATGGGCTTGGCCCTCTCTACAGGGTCACTCACCAAACATTTTACCTTCACTCCTCCTGTTTTCTGATCCTGTTTTTGTTGGATTTAAGGATGCTGTGCACTTTGCCACTGCTAACCAGTGCCAATGTGCTTGTTCTCGTTCCAGTGAACCTGGTGGAACTGGTTTACACCAAATAGTCGCATTTAATGTACTTGTAAGTAAAGTGCTACAACATGTACCCAAGGCATGTAAATTAAATGCTCCTCGTAGGTCTGCACCACATATTGTGCCACCCATTTAAGTAGCCTTTTTAAACATGTCTCAGGTCTCCTATTGCAGCCTGTGTGCAATCTTAAGCTGCCAATTCAACACGGAAAAATAAACAGTTTGCCAGGCCTAAGCCTTCCCTTTTAACTGATACAATCACCCCTGGTGTAGTCCCTAAACCACCCAGAGGGCAGGGTGCATTGTATTTAACATGTTGGACATTTACTTTTTAAGGCTTTACATGGATTGTCTGTGAAAAACTATTACATTAATTTACTAATGCAAGGCTCACCTCTCCCATTGAATAGAATTGAGATACCTTATGACATTTAATAAGTGATAATGTTTGCTTGTTAACAGGTCATGTTTGATCTCTAAAAAATGTAATTTAAAATTCTTTGCAATGGTAACATAGAATTGTAAGTCACAATTCTAAAAATTCCACTTTTCAAGAGGTTAACATTTTCTTGTCCTAACCACTTGGAGACTGCAGCCTGTATCCTGAATCACATGGCTAGGTGTAGTTGGCAACTGCCCTTTGTTTATTCCTTCCAGACAGTATCACAAAGGGGTACTGGGTGTTAGTAGGATGGAACATCACCTACCACATTTGCACTTCAAAGGAGTTGCCTCAGCACACACAGAGAATTTCATACTAGCTTTTTGTGACTCCAGACATCCTGGAACCAGGGCAGGATGAAGAAAATTCCAGAACCAAATGTGGAGAGAAATCTAGAAGTTTCTCTTACTTCAAAGCTGGCATCAGGTATAAATAAAGGACCATCAGACCAACTCTGTAGTACACTCCTGGACATGTGGATACTATAGAAGAAGGACAGCCCTGATGCCAGAGACTGCCCTGCTGCCTTAGGCCCGCCCTACTGTCAGAAGAAGGAAGACTGGCTCTGCTTCCTTCATTCAAGGCTACTTGAAGCACCTCCAAGGGTCAGCTGACTGGCCTCCTGTTCAGAGATATAAATGCAAAGCAAACTTCTGAGTACTCCATGCAACTGCCCAGCTGACCTGCTGCAACTGGACCTGCCTGAGTCCTGCTGGCCTCTGCAAGATTGAGTGCCTGATCCTTAAGAGGCATCTCACCATGTCCTGTTTCCTTAGTTGTCATCAGAGTGCACTCCTCTAACTACAATATAAATGTCCTGAAGTTTTGGTCTTTTTGTGACCATGTACATGCCCATCCACGCTGAGAACTTGCCACCTGTGATCACCTCCAACGCGAAGCTCTAGTGGACCCGATTCTTCATGCTACAGCAGCCGCCACTAACAACCAGCAACACGAGATCTGCACTTCAAACTACAGCATTGACAGTCTGTGGGGACAGCCAACGCACAGCTTCAGCAATGACCATCTGGGCACATGGCAGGATATTTGTGCTACACTGATGACCATCCCACGTACTGAACTTTTCACACCAGAGTTTGAGAAGGTAACTTTTTCATGAAGACTAATCTGGACCCTGCATCCAGCCCATGTTCCATCATGGTCAGCCTGAACTTCTAACTTTCCCCTGATCCAGCACAACTAGATAAATGCAAATGGTGCTTTGTTCTTTTAGGCACCATACTTACCTTAAATCCTTGAAATTGCAAAAGTCTAGTTCTACTCATTGTACTTGTGGCTCTTTCTTCAGAAAGGTTAACACAACCCCTCAACCAATTACCTGATTTCTCACACCAATAAACAGCTTACTTTGGTTGGTCTATTTGACTGAAGACGGCACAATCATCGTGCTACTCCCACATTCCTTCTATCCTATGACTTCAGCTCCTCAGCAGTTGGGTTCTGTGAAAGTGTAACTTTCACAAATTCAGATTATCATTCTAGATATTCACATATTCTTTCTACATCAAATCCACAGTTGTGAATATATGGAAGCCTTAAATGACAGTATGGCATTCAAGGGCATACCAGCATAGGATGGCATTGGCAGGTGGGAGTCAGTCTTCTGTCTTATTATGGATTATTAGTTTAAATATAAACAAATGAATGTGTGCTCCCCAGCTGGGTGCAGCTGTTAGCCCTAGTTCACTGTAAATTGGAGACGATCTTGGGTTTATGGGTCAGAGTAGACACGTAAGGCAAAAATGCAACATTTTTTATGACCACAATCAGGCTGAAAATGAACATTCTGCGATAAAGAGCTACGATTTTAGATTAAAATAACAACTTTAGAACTTTAGAATTAACCCCTTCCAGTTCTGTATGCTCAGTCCATGATCCACTCTCTTATTATTTTCTGCACTAGAATTTCCAGTGGCATCTGTAACTCTCTATGAGTATAACGTAGTTTACTCTCCATTGACATAGCAAACATAGGAATAGAAATCTTAAATTCAAATATACAACATACAATATATTTCAATTTAGATATTTATTATAGCTAAATAAACATTCAGTTCGCACATAATATAATCAACATAGAATCAACCAAAAAAATATAATACAACCCCCTACCCTAAATGAAACATACATATATGAAAACAGAAATAACATACCAGTAAATACGCAAAAATAAACAAATAACACAGAACCAACAAAATCACAAAATAGTATACATACAAATTTACAACCGCCTCATACATGAGAGGATATTTAAACCGCACAAAAAAGTTACTGCTTTGATGCTACAATTATGCGTTGTAGTTTGGATTGTATAAAATTCAACATAATAACAGCCAATTCTAGGTTATAATTTCCTGATTCAAATTCTCGTGTTAGAGGCCTGATGGTAGCCAATCCTGGTCAGGGCTTCAAATTTGCCAATTTCAAACACTTCATGCCAATGTTCAAGACATGCCAATTTACAAGCCGACGCGCGTTTCGGTGAGTGAAGAAAAATATAAATACACCTTCATCAGGACTTTATGATTCAGTATAATTGGCATAAAAAATTAAAAATAACAACTTTAGAACTTTAGAATTAACCCCTTCCAGTTCTGTATGCTCAGTCCATGTTCCACTCTCTTATTATTTTCTGCACTAGAATTTCCAGTGGCATCTGTAACTCTCTAAACAATAACCCTCTGCTTCTGCAGCCTACTTCGCCACTTGCCTGCATTTCTGAATAAAGGCCATATTGGTTATTCTACTGCACATGCACAAGCTGCTTACTGTCTATAATAGTGTGAGGTGTAATGCTCCAGGCCCTCTTTAATTACCTTTAAATTACAGTGAATTGTCAAGCTGTCCTGATTCATGGACAATTAGGTCCTAAAAGCGGAAGCAGGACCAACATGGGGTCAGGATGAGAAAAAGCACCACAACCTTCCACTAGGAGCAAGAGAAAACTGCAAACCTTGCAGACTGCAAAAAGGTCTAAGGCAAAACTGATCTGGGAAAACTGGGACTTGATTTCTCCAGTGTCTCGAATGTTTGAAAAATCCACAAAACACTGCACAAATTTGATCAACGCTCAATGTCCTCTGCACCGGCAGGCATCTTTTTTACCAGGGGGCATAACCACAACAAACTTCAGGAAGCCACGTTGATTCGAAGGCACAGTACAGTCAATTGGGGCTACGGCTTCTACGCCTGTAAGGCAGTGTTTTCAGAAGGGTAACCTCAATCCGACGCTATGTGAACACTTTTCACAGATAAACTCCTGGCTACTTACCCCTCAAAAAACTGTCCTAGCACTCATCAAACTAAAGAGCAGACTTAAAAAGGATGAATATAGGTGCCTCAGGTTGCATCATAAGGAAGAACCACAACTGAATATTGAGATTAGTTAGGAGGGATCCAGGGAATCCTGAGATTCAGGCTGAACTGAAGATAATAAACTAAACTTATCAGAGAACTGTTTGGGAGGGGAAAACAGTAAGAAAAAATTGACTTCTGGGCAGAAGCACAATAACTCAGTAAAAAGAAAAACTCAAGGGGTTTCTGGGAAATGGTCAACAACTTGAACAGGGTTCCAACGTCAACTACGAGCTCCAACCTAGCAGAAGCAGGCTGGGTTAACTTCCTATCTAAACACTTTAGTCAACCTTTAGAAGATACAGTGCTCCAAAGCTATAAGAAAGGAAGTAAGTATTCTATAGAAAGCCCCATAAACCCAGACAACTCCATGCCCAGTTTTTCCAAAGAACAAATCTGTAAATCTATCCAAAAGAGTAGACAAGACAGGGCTCCAGGTCCGAATGGAATGGCAAATGCACTGTACGAGACTAATCCAGCCTTCTGAGTAGACAGACTGGTGGTAGTTTTCAATCTGGAATCTATCCAGGCCTCGTTGAAAGGCTATATAATTACCCCCATTTTTAAAGGAGAAGATTGTTCCCGTCCACAAAACTATAGTCTTATCATGTTAACAGCTGAGGCAAAGCATTTTGCAGGTCTTCTTTTAATAGATCTCTTACTTTTGGCAGAACAAAAACACGTAATTCCTCCTAACCAATCTGGGTTCATACAAGGGGCTGGGATGGCAGCCAGCTTTTTATCATTGCCGTAGTTGTGGTTAAGCAAAAACAGAAAAAGTAACCTCTTTATCTCTACTTTGTGGATTTTAAGTCAGCAATCGACTACGTGCAATGCAACCTCCTTTGGCAACAACTGGCTTACTGGGGTATTCCTGCATATCTTTTAAAAGCAAAACAGCTGTTATATTCAGACACCTGGACAAGAGTGAGATTTGGGAAGGTTCCTTCCTGTCCAGGAAAACATACACTTTCCAGGGATTAAAGCAAGGCTGTGTACTAAGCCATACTTGTTCAACATTTTCCTAGCAAATCTATCTCCAGCCGTGGATGGAATAAATGCACATTCCCCTAAACTAGAAGGCATGCACATCTTGGGCCTCTTGTATACCGAAGATGTGATACTCCTAAGCCTAACAAAAATCGGCTTGTAATGACTCATTGACAAGCTATCCCACTACTGTATAGCTAAGGGAATGCTGGTAAATGAGAAGAAAACAAAGTTTTTATGTAAGTGAGCAGAAAAGCACAGAAAAGGTGTAAGTGGTACCTGCAAGACCAGTATCTCTAGTTGGGTAAAACCTACAGATACCTAGGAGTATTATTTGAGGATAAGAGCTCCTTCCTCCAGCAGAGGCAGGACCTGCAGATGAAGGGTAACGCGCTGCTCCTTGCATTCCATACTTTATAGTGATTATTAGATAGCCCTAGTTACCTGCCACTGCTAAAAGTAATAACAGCTAAATTACCTCAGAGCATAGGTTACGGGAGTGAGGCATTACTAGGGAGGGACGTGAGGATTTCAAATTGGATATTCATGAAAATATTCAGAATGCTTTACTGTCTCCCCCACCATGCTTCTCCGGTCAGATAAGGCTTGAGTTTGGCCTATTGAACCAAACAATTGCAAGGAAAGAGGCTACAATGAAGTATGGAAAATAATACACTCAATCACTAGCAACCAACTTTGCCAAGCCTTTTGGCAAGAAGTTCAAACAAGCACAAATGCACCTTCCAGGCAATATCTAGACCCAGCACTGGGTGATCTATGCATCAGAACATTATGGAAGGCACTCATGCTCCTAGAGGCATTTAAAAAGTGATCAACTGTGTGGTGAAAAAAATCTCTGTGACAACAGATAGAAAGGCTCCTTCAGTCAGATCTCACACCTGGATGATTATAAGTGAGCCTTACCTTGAGACTGGGCAATTAAGGCAGTCAAAAGATCTATTTCTTATTCATCACTTCAGCTTCTTCCTAGGTCTCACCCATGCTGCCCCTTGGCTCCGGGACACAAAAAAGGTCAGCTGTAGCTTTTGCAAATCTGGGAGGAGAACATTTGCCCTGGCCTGCTGAATGAGAGGAAGTGTGGGACTGAGTGGAAACAGACACCTCTTTGAACTTTGAATTGTAATTTACTACATTTTTAAAGCATACAGCAAAAAAACGAATTCCTGTGTGATTATGCAGTTTTAAACTCTTTTTTTGGTTCTTATTTAGCTTATCACTATCATAATGACTTGGACTTCTATAACAATGCTTCGTATCATTTATGGAATGTACTTGATTCTTACAAAAGTTAATGTATGCCACATTTTTTCATAACTATGCATAACAATAAATCTACCTGTCTAGCTAGGTGAGAAAAATAAATACATAGATCTTCCTATCTTAAGGCTCTTTTAATGGAAGCAAATAAGAAATCGCTAGGTAATGACAATATTGTTTTGAAAAAGTGGAACGTGACAACTTTGCATAATGGCACAGTGAATTTTACCTGGTTATTGGCACTTTAATATTTCATTCCTACTTTAAGTCTTCTTTAATTAATAAAGTGAGAAATCCTTATGCCAGTGACAAGATTGTTTGATAAATGTTGTATTTTCTTGTTAATTAATTTTTTGTTCTGATTTTGTTATCACTGTAATAGTTTTATTTAACTATGCACTTAAAAAATAAAAGTGAACAGTGGCATCTGTCAAACGATCTATGTATTGATATTGCTATGCTGTGTCTCAGCAGTGTTTTTTCTTCAGACGTTTAAGGAGTCATTATCCCAGGTTTAAGTTTAACATTTCAAATATACGAGAATTAAAAAAAAAACTCCGTGAACAATATTTTTTTCAGTTAGCAATGCAGGTCCTGCTTATACCAGATGAGGAAAATATCACAACAATTATACTGGAGTAAGCACCAATGTGATCCCCATATTTATACATTGAACCCTGTAGGATAATCTGACTTGGAATACTTGATAATGTAAACTGACAAACTGTGGAGCAAGAAGATAAAATGTTCTTCCCAAAACACACATCACATCGAGGAAAATGTAATGTATTTTACCAAGCTATAAAGCAGCTGTTCTGGCATAAATCGACTCAGTGTTCAGTGTGAAGTGTATTTCACCACAAGTAAAAGAGAGAGTATTTGCAGAGGTGGTCTTAGACTCAACGAGGCATGTGCCTACATTTTAATCATGTATGCTGGGTACTAATCAGTCTGCAGAAACAACTCGAAGCCATATCAGTAACAATTATGTGGTTGATGTTTTTATGAAACACTTCACTCGTTTTTCTGCTTGCTTTTTACGGTTTGCAAGTGTAGAATTAAGAAAGGTTTTTGCAGGTTCACGACAAAAAGCCCTTCAAGGAAACAGTTTTAAGCTTAGCCATTAATTCTATATCTTGTTTTCTGACTTTGAACATAGCCCACTCTTGAATGTCTTGCATACAGCCAAGTTCAGGCGAGGGATCTGCAAATCAAACTAGTGCTCCAAGGCGTTGGCACAAAAAGGTACGTTCCCAATACAAAGTGCAAAATACCGACCTTGAAGCTGGCGCCCTTTAAACAAGTCCTTTGTTTTGTTTGGATGAGCTCGGGCACTCGTTTCGCATTTTGGCTGTTCGTATCTACAATGAAAAAGAGAGTTAAGCTAAATCGAGTCATTTCAAGTGTTTTCAAAAATCTGCTTTGAAATGTTTGTGTAGGACGTCAACGAACCTTGGTGTTTCTATCTCTTCGTCAGAGAAACAAACACTTACTACCATTAGATCCCTGGGGCTGATTATCAAGTGTTTGTGTAGATCAAACTCATAGCCACCAGCAGAACTACATACGAGAGGGAATGAGGGAAGAATAAGCAGGGTAAGAAGAACGAAAGACACATTCATTTTGCCATTTTGAAAAAGGAATAAATAGGACTCTAATGTACTGTGAAAGGAATAAGCTTATTCATCAAAATGGCACCTATGATGGACATATTATTGATCAAATACAAGCAAGTGAATGCTTTACATAATGTCACTTAATTACTGAATCATTCATGTAAAATCTTTTTTATTATTTTTATTTAATTTTCCACTTATCACTTTTGGTATGTTTTTAAAGAACGGACCAGGTAGAGAAATGGAAGAAAAACACAGGGGCATATTTATACTCCGTTTGCGCCGAATTAGCGTCGTTTTTTTCGACGCAAATTCGGCGCAAAACTAACGCCATATTTATACTTTGGCGCTAGACGCGTCTAGCGCCAAAGTATGAGTAAAGAGCGTCATTTTTTAGCGTGAACGCCTTCCTTGCGTTAATGAGATGCAAGTTAGGCGTTCCCGTCCAAAAAAATGACTGCGACGCAAATGCGTCGTATTTATACTCCCGGGCAAAAATCACGCCCGGGAGTTGGCGGGGCAGAAAACCCCGCATTTGCGCCACTTTTTAACGCCTGGGTCAGGGCAGGCGTTAAGGGACCTGTGGGCTCAAAATGAGCCCACAGCTGCCCTCCCATGCCCCCAGGGACCCCCCCTGTCACCCTTGCCCACCCCAGGAGGACATCCAAGGATGGAGGGACCCACCCCAGGGACATTCAGGTAAGTTCAGGTAAGTATAAAAAAAAATGTTTTAAATATTTTTTTGTGGCATAGGGGGGCCTGATTTGTGCCCCCCTACATGCCTCAATGCCCAATGACCATGCCCAGGGGACATAAGTCCCCTGGGCATGGCCATTGGGCAAGGGGGCATGACTCCTGTCTTTACTAAGACAGGAGTCATGTAAATGGCGTCTGGGCGTCGTTAAAAATGGCGCAAATCGGGTGGAGGCGATTTTTTGCGTCAACCTGACTTGCACCATTTTTAAGACGCCCTAGCGCCATTTTTCCCTACGCCGGCGCTGCCTGGTGTACGTGTTTTTTTTCCACGCACACCAGGCAGCGCCGGTCTGCTTGCGCCGGCTAACGCTATTCAATAAATACGGCGCCCGCATGGTGCTTCAGAATGGCGTTAGCCGGCGCAAAATTTTTTGCCGCTAAACTGCGTTAGCGCAGTTTAGCGTCAAAAAGTTTAAATACGGGCCACAATTCTTAGAGTGCGTTGTCAAACATTCCCCATTACAGTCACTACTGAAGGCTGCATATACCTCCTCCTGAAATGATTATCTTTATACAACACATAATTGCTAGGTGAGCAAAAAAGGTCGGATAGTCTCTTAAATAGTGGTCTGTCTCCAACAGAAGACTGTGAGGAGCCCAAAGGGATCATTGTTATCTGACTGAAGACCTAAGTCATTTCTACCAAAAAGACAAAAGACAAAAGACAAAAAGACAAAAGGACACAAACAAAAGAACCAACAGCGACTAAAAATAAATAGACAAGTTAAATGGTGTTACATGCAGCGAAGAAGAACGTACTCAGGCCCTTATTTATACTTTTTGACGCTAAACTGCGCTAACGCAGTTTAGCGTCAAAAAATTTTGCCCCCGGCTAACGCCATTCTGAAGCGCCATGCGGGCGCCGTATTTATTGAATGGCGTTAGCCGGCGCAAGCAGACCGGCGCTGCCTGGTGTGCGTGGAAAAAAACCACGTACACCAGGCAGCGCCGGCGTAGGGAAAAATGGCGCTAGGGCGTCTTAAAAATGGTGCAAGTCAGGTTGACGCAAAAAATCGCCTCCACCCGATTTGCGCCATTTTTAACGACGCCCAGACGCCATTTACATGACTCCTGTCTTAGTAAAGACAGGAGTCATGCCCCCTTGCCCAATGGCCATGCCCAGGGGACTTATGTCCCCTGGGCATGGTCATTGGGCATTGAGGCATGTAGGGGGGCACAATTCAGGCCCCCCTATGCCACAAAAAAATATAAAAAAAAAAAAAAATGTATACTTACCTGAACTTACCTGAATGTCCCTGGGGTGGGTCCCTCCATCCTTGGATGTCCTCCTGGGGTGGGCAAGGGTGACAGGGGGGGTCCCTGGGGGCATGGGAGGGCAGCTGTGGGCTCATTTTGAGCCCACAGGTCCCTTAACGCCTGCCCTGACCCAGGCGTTAAAAAGTGGCGCAAATGCAGGGTTTTCTGCCCCGCCAACTCCCGGGCGTGATTTTTGCCCGGGAGTATAAATACGACGCATTTGCGTCGCAGTCATTTTTTTGGACGGGAACGCCTACCTTGCATCTCATTAACGCAAGGAAGGCGTTCACGCTAAAAAATGACGCTCTTTACTCATACTTTGGCACTAGACGCGTCTAGCGCCAAAGTATAAATATGGCGTTAGTTTTGCGCCGAATTTGCGTCGAAAAAAACGACGCTAATTCGGCGCAAACGGAGTATAAATATGCCCCTCATTGCCTGAACAGATAAAAATAACCCTCCTGACCTTTCTAAAGGGGTGCAACAGGAAGAGCAGAAAACAGTTGTATATCACTATTTATGTATAGATTTCTCAAGGGCCAATTCTAGGAGTGAACTGTATGCGGTGCTCATTTGTGAAGATATATCTCATTGCCAAAGAACTCCAACAGTAATTGTTGTACACAAAAGTGTTAAGCTACACAAAATGAATCATAGAAAATCAGTTCTATAATAATCCAGATGCAAACAGTCATCTGTCAGCCAGTCCTTCAAACATTAAACAACTACCAGGATGGTTAACATGCTCAAACAAAGATATCTCTATATGAAGCTAGAAATCAAACAACAGTCACAATTGCTCTATTTAAAAGACATAATAATAAGGGAAGTATTGACTCCAAGTAAACCATGATGAACAAAAGGGCAGGAGAAGGGTCAACATTCCCCACACTGACTAACGGTAATTTCATGAAAAACTGATATTCCACTGCAGGACTCTGGGCCCAGCATCAGTGATGGTCAAAAAGATATTCAGCAAAACCCTAACATTGTTTACAGCAAATGCCAGTGGGAGGGTTGAGGGGTTTGAACAGCATGGATGATCTGAATCAGTAACCGAAGGAATTCATCAGTGCCCTGGGGGCAGAAAACATCTGGGTTGCTGTCACCCATAGCTGGGAAGTGCTTAGAAGTGTATATTTATTCTTTATATTTGTTTTTTTGCAGATTTAGACCCAGAGGTGTAATCACTAATATCAATAGTTAACATAATAGACATGTTTACTATAAATAGAATAAGCCACTTCCCTGCAGGCAATCATATCGTGTACAATTTGAAGAAAAGAATCAATCATCATGTAGTGGAAGTCGATCACCTGGTGGGGATGGATGGCGTAAGCAAAATTGTTTTGATATAACAATCCAGTCAAAATGGGAACTGACTTTCATTTTTTTTTTCAAAATCTTTTATTGCACATTTTATCCATATTGTACAGGAGGAGTGAATAGGAAAAAAATGTTCCAGAACCAAGGCAGAAAAATTGCTCTCAATTCATAGAATTAATTAAAAATTGTAGCCTGGAAAAGAAAATGTGGATAATGTACTTAACACATTGATACCAAACGATATCATTACATCTAAAAGTGCATTCTATTGTCATATCTGGTACTACTGCAAACAGATTGAGATAATAACAATCGACACATAGATTACCCATAATATATAGAATCCAAAGACAATTAGCCATTGAAAAAAAGGCAAAAGGTGCATGATGTGCTTCAAATGTTGACCCATAACAGCACCAATCTCCACCTACAATGCTAATCCTGTGCTACAAATCAAAGAAAAAAATTAATGTATTAAACGATTCTCTATGACAGTGTAATTCTCAACCTATAATGCAGATAGCTGCCCCAGCATTAGGGGCCCGATGTAGCAACGTTTTGCGAGTCGCAAATGGCCCGAATCGCTATTTGCGACTGTGCAAAATCAGAAATGGGATGCAAAACCCCCATTTCCGACTTGCAAAAAGCGATGCGAGCCGTTAGCGACTCGCAAAATGTGCGACCCCATTTTGCGACCCGCAAATAGCAAGACGCAAACCATATGCAATTGCAACTCGCAAATTGCGACTAGTTGCAAAAAGCCCATTTTGCACTTGCAATTTACCACTAACTCAGAGCAGGTGGTAACCATAACCAAAGTATAAAAGGAGACCCAGAAGGCATCTGGGTTACTCAAGATGGCGGAGATATACCTGATAGCAGTGAGGAGGAGAGTCCACGCAGCCCAGCAGAGGAGGAGGAGGGGCCACAGACAGGAGAAGATTTATAGAACAAGGCAGACTCTTTTTCAGCAAACTGAGGAAGAGATATACGATAAATACCGCCTTAGCAACGCAGCCATACTAGAATTAATTGATTTACTAAAACCACAGCTAGAACACCAGACTCTGCGTGGCTGCGCCATCCCTACGCAAGTGCAAGTGCTATGCTCACTGCACCTCTTGGCCTCAGGGAGCTATCAGGGGGTCATTGCTGTGGCAGGTGGGGTATCTCAAAGTGCAGTGTCAAGGTTCCTCAGGACATTCCTAGATGCCATACTCACACACATGTCTCACTTCATATACCTACCCAGGAATGAGGCAGAAATTAACAGCACCAAGCTGGATTTTTACCGGATTGCCAACTTTCCCCATGTCATAGGATGTGTAGATGGGACACATATTCAAATATGCTCCCCTGCAAACCTGGAACATCTTTTCCGCAACAGAAAGTGTACCCACTCACTCAATATTCAGGTTGTTTGTGACGCCCATTATGTCATCACTGACATTGTAGCTAAGTTTCCAGGCAGTACCCATGACTCCTACATTTTTAGGCACAGTGGGATACACCAACGCCTGGAACGTGGGGAGTTTGGAGACGGATACCTCCTAGGTAGAGCTGCATACACCTCGTAGACATACAGACAGGTCACTGTGCACACCAACCAGGACTTTCTAACAGTGTAATGTTTGTGCCAAACAGGTGACAGTGCATATGCTCTACGGCCATGGATTATGACTCCGTTCTTAACACCCAGCAATGAATGTGAGAGGCGATACAACAATGCACATAAGAGGACCAGGAACCTTATCGAACGCACCTTTGGATTACTGAAAGCAAGATTCAGATGCCTCCACCGCAGTGGAGGTGCCCTCCAGTATACCCCCATTACAGCATTCAAAATTGTTGTCGCATGCGCCTTCCTTCACAATATTGCCACCCGACGTGGGCTACCTCTCACCCCTGCAGACCCAGATCCTGAGGATGAAGAGCAAGAGCAACCACATCGCCATCATGGGGATCGGAGTATAGCTAATCAAGGCAGACTGAGACGGGAACACATCACAAACCAATACTTTGGAAGGTACGTGTCAACTCCAACCATACTCACCTATTGACCAAAAACTCCATTTGTTAAGTGGAAGAAAAAAACTATTTAATTTGTGCAGAAATACAACTATTTACAAATAATAACTGTTCATGGTCATCTAAATGTAAACCATGCAAGGGGCACATTGATGTCATGTGCCACATCATCAGGGACAGGGTTATGTCTATGTCCTGCGGCGGCCCCTGCCAGCCTGGCTGGTCCCTGGTGGTTCTGCAGTCGGAGCACCCTAGTGTCACTGGCAGAGACACTGCTCACTGTAGAGCCCTCCTCGCTGTCCTGGGGTGTGTCCCCTGTACCCCTGGACAGATGCCGTGCCTCCATTAAGTCAATCACGTGTGTGATACGGCCCAGGCCCCTAGCCACATCTCCAGCAAAATGGCCCATTTCGACTTGGAGGCCAACTGTCCTTCTCGACAGGCCAGTGGTGTTCACAGCCAGTCTGCCGATTGATGTGGCCATCCTGTCAAGCCTCTGTAGGAGCTGACAGTCCCTACGCCGCCCACCCTCGCCCTGTGTCAGTAGTCCTGCCACCAGATCCCTCATGGACAGGGCTAGGTCCCCAGTGTTTGTGGCAATAACGTCAATTCTGGAATTTAGATGCTACATGCTGGCCTCGTTGTTTCTGACAAAGCGGTGCAGCACACCACTAATCCGCCCTAATATATTGTTTTGCAGGCGCTGACCACGCAGCAGCTGTGCCTCACTGTTGGTGGTAGGTTGACGGCCGGACGCAGCCTGCAGCCCTGATCTCCTGTACCTGCGTCGCCTGCGCAGCGGTGGCTGCCCTGTGTGCTCAACTGTGCCACTCCTGCCTGTTGCTGGCGCAGCCTCCTGGAACACAGTTGCAGCAGGTGTGGACCTGACATGGATGGTGTTGGTCGTGCAGGTGGGAGTGGTGGCAGCTCCTGTGCTGTCCTCATGGGGCTGGCTGCTGTGGGTTGTGGTGGTGTCTTGTGGGAGACCTGCGGGGCATGGGGAACAGACTGGCAGTGTCTACTATCTGTTGCAGACTTCCTAATAAACATTTGCCTATGAACTGCCTACTCGACTACATTTCCCATAATGCATCATTCTGGTGTTTGCAGCCCTGAAATGGAGCTATCTTGGTTGAGCATGCCCCTGTGTACATGGTGGGTGGGGGTATGGCATTGATAGGGGTACAGGCATATCACATGGTACTCACCGGTTGATGTAGTGGGCTCAGAGGTGTCCAGATCTCCAAATCCTGACACTGCCTCCTGCTCCAGGGTCTCCTCCACCCTTTCTTCCAGGGGTGTGGGTGGAGGTACTGATGATGGTCCCCCCCCTGTGCCTCTCATCTCCCGGAGTCTTTCAGCCACCCTCTCCTTGGTCCGGGAGTGGAGGTCATACCACCGTTTTTTAATCTCTTCCACACTCCTGTGGCTCACCCCCAGGGAGTTGATTTTTTCTTGGATCTCCTGCCAGAGTTGTCTTTTGGTGGCTTCTGGCACATTGAGGGCTGCCTTTCCAAATAGTTCATCATAGTGCTGACAGCATTCGCCTGTCAGCACCTCCAGCTCCTTCTCTGAGAATTTTAGTTTTCTTTTTCTAGGAGATTCTTCCATTGTAGCTGCTGTTCCTCCTGTGTGCAGTTCAGCAGTTTAAAATGGGTGTGGTCCTCCCTCCTCCCAGGTGTATTAGTTAACTTCCTGATATGATGTCATCATCATGTGCCAGGAAGTGTTTCCAGAGTGTTCTGGAGTGGTTTCTGGAGTGTTCTGCAGCACCTGCAATCAATTTACATGGTACTCGCAATTTGCGACACCCACTCGCAAATTGCGAGTTCGTTTTTTGCGCGGTCGCAAAAAGCGACCTCGCAAACAGCGGACTCGCTCTCTGCGTTGCGACTCCAGGTGCGAGTCGCTATTTGTACACTGACATTGTACCTGCATTTCTATTAGCGACACGCAATTTGCGAGTCGCACTTATTCGCAAATTGCGAGTCGCTAATTTTTTTGTACCTACATCTGGCCCTAAATTCCGCTTACTGAAGACAAGTGCAGATTCAAGTCATAAAGTGCCAAACGTGCTTAAAAATAACAGAATTATTGATCCTATTTACTTACAAATCCAATCTCAAAGAAGCAATCAAATCTGTGCCCCCTTTTTCCTAGCATTCTGGCCTTTGGAAGAATATAGCGACCTTTCCAAACTGGACAATGCCAGCAGTATTACCAGTCATTGCTGAACAGATGGAGGATTTGGGTCCAAGCAAGCCGAGGCAATACATAACCGCATCACTGCCATACTGCCAAAAAAAAGGTAGCTGGCAATATCTTGGGACAGCATACCCACAGAAAACCAGCTGGAGGTAAGTATTATATTATTTTTTAAGGAGGTCTCTAAAAACTTTGATAACTCCCTTTTAAGTGGCTCAAGCAAAGGCCAAGTGCAGAAAATATTAATTAAATCTGCTTCTGGATGCTGACTACACGGGCAACACATGCCTACTTTACTCTCTCCCCCCCCCCCCCCCAATTTGGAGATATTGACCGGAGTATAATAAAGATCAAAAACAGTTACATAATGCTGAGCTTGCAGGCCAACAGGGCATAATACTGTTTGGGATAGTTCCAAAGGCTCAAGGAGAGAGCAGTCTAGAATGCCTAGCTTCAACCGTCACATATCCTGTTGCTTCTTTAAATAAGAAGGTGCTACTAGGACCCCCAACTTTCCTATGGAGAAAACCCTGAATTTGTAAATATTTGAAGAACTCCTGCTGTTTAACTTCAAACGTTACACTAGGGGCGCAAACGAGATTATGCTACCACCCAAATAAAAATCTCCCACCCTCTTTAGCCCAATCTTTCCCAGGCTACCATACAACCATCTCGAAAGATTTCAGGGAGTATGGGATACCTTTGAAGAGGGGTATAGTAATTCAGCTGCACTAGCCCTAGCTTCCTCTGCAGTGCGGTCCAGATCTTACAAGTAGCTTTAAGGGTTCTAAATCAGGCCTTCTTATAATAGCTTGGCTCAATCTGCTTTGGAAAACAACCTCAAGCTTCTTCTTCAATCAGAAGCTCGTAAGTGGAGGGTACATCACTGAATTTCCACCGGTCCGCACTTCTCCCCTCCCAACTAGTAGCCATATATTGTAGTGCTGCTGACCAGTAATAAAGTTTGAGATTCGAGTCCCCTCTTTCTCTAGGGAGTGTTAAATACTTGGGATTTTGTAGACTTAGGAAACACCCATATAAACCTGCCAACCAATTAATTCAAGACCTTAAACCAGCAGTGCTCAAATTAAAGTGGGATGGACCCAAAAGTCTATTTTGGCCTTCTGACTAACCAGTGCTAAAATTTATCTCTACAGCCTGATCTAAGTCAGCAGTAATGATAACACCCAAATATATAGCCTTCTCCACCACTTGTGTATCATTAAATTGTACAAATATGTTAATCACAACATGGGTTTTGTCCCGATTCAGCAAATACCCTGAATACGCCCCAAATATTAACACCTCCTGTTTGAGCTCTCTCAATGCCGTACCAGGGTCAGATGTAACATTTGCCACATCATCCGCATAAGCCAGAACCTTAGGACCATATTTATACTTTTTGCGCAGTTGTGCATCAAACATTTTACCCCCGGCTAACCCCATTCCTACGCGCCATGCGGGTGCGTTATTTAAGGAATGACGTTAGCCAGCGCTGCGGACTGGTCTGAGTAAAAAAAAATGACTCAAACCAGGCAGCGCCAGCGTAGGGGAAAATGGGGGTTTTGCGTCAAAAAATGGTGCAAGTCCAGTCTGAGGCAAAAATCATGCCTCAACCCGGACTTGCGCCATTTTTTGACGCACAACCCCCATTGAAATGACTCCTGTCTTAGCAAAGACAGGAGTCATGCCCCCTTGCCCAATGGCCATGCCCAGGAGAATTCTGTCCCCTGGGCATGGTCATTGGGCACAGTGACATGTAGGGAGGCCCAAATTAGGCCCCCCATGCCACTTTAAAAAAATTAAACAAATACTTACCTCAACTTACCTGTACTGACCTGGGATGGGTCCCCCCATCCATGGGTGTCCTCCAGGGGTCGGCGAGGGTGGCAGGAGGTGTCCCTGGGGGCAGGGAAGGGCACCTCTGGACTGCTTCCGAGCCCACAGGTCCCTTAACGCCTACCCTGACCCAGGCGTTAAAAAATGGCGCATATCAGGCTGTGCGCCGTTTTTTAAGGCACACCCCCTACTGTGCGTCAAAATGACGCTGGAGTATAAATAAGGCGCACATGCCTTAAAGTCATTTTTTGGGCGGGAACGCCTACCTTGCATATCATTACCACAAGGCAGTTTCCCACCTCCAAAAAATTACACACACTGTGGAATTTTGATGTCCGCGAGGTCGGGCGTCAGTGTTTAAATATGGGGCAAGGTTTGCGCCGAATGTGCGTCAAAATGTTTGTTGCACATTCGGCACAAACAGAGTTTAAATATGCCCCTTAGTGTCTTACTACTGGGATCAAACTTGTGCTATAAAATAATTAGACTCCAGCTTTCTCAACAAGGGATCAATATATAAAAAGGAGAGGAGAGCAGGGACACCCCTGAATCTGAACCGGGTCAGACTGTCAGCCCTCGCTGCATTAATAAAACCATCTCCAACCCCAATCCACCTCATAACTGCTCAGAAAAAAATCACAGGACATCCTATCAAACGCTTTCTCTGTGTCTAATAAAATTACAGCCATTGGGTCTCCCACATAAGCAGCCATTCAAAATGCATAATAGCACCTCATATGTGGTCAGTGGTCCCACGCCCTGGAATAAACCCATGTTGTCGTGGTGAGACTAACCTACCAATGACTTGACGAATTTAGTGTCACTGTTAATAAGTGTGATTGGTCCTCAAAGACCCAGGCTCCTGCAAAGGCTTACTCTTCTTTAAAAAGACCACAGTATTTGCCACGGCCATGATTCTGGAGCCAATTGCCATTTTTGAATCTGCAAGAACAGTTCAGAGATAAATGACTTAAGTGAGAGAAAGAAAATAATATTAAACTCCAACAGGATTTTATCCATAACTACTGCTTCCAACTCAATTCTTTTATGGCAGCTTCGATGTTCTCCACTAAGACAAGGAAAATCACGATCTTCTACCCCTACTTTACTCAAAGAAGGGGAGTCTAGATACTGCCAGCTGTTCCTTGTTTCTCGTTGTCCATCTTAATATAGCTTTTCTTAAAATAAAATCCCGAAACATTTCCCTAATTTCACTAGAAGACCCTGGCTGTCCCTAATCTGAACAATCTCCCCTTGCACCTCCATCTGCCTAGATCAAATAGCCAATACACGCCCGCCCATTCACTGTATTCATGACACTCAAGCCTCCATACTAAGGGCCTGATTTAAGAAATGTGGTGCTGCACCCAGTGCAGCCCCACATTTCTTTCCCCCCTTAGCACCCCCCTAACACCACCATGTGTGCACTGTATTTAAGATATGGTACACCACGGCAGTAGTTAGGGAACTAGCGTCAGAATTTTTTATGCTAGTTCGGAGCTGTGCAGGATTAGCGTCATAAATTTTGACTCTAATCCTGCATAGCCCATTGAGGCCCATGGTAAACAGTGGTGTGCCTCCTTTTAATGCTTGATCTGAGTAGGTGTTAAAAGTACCGAAATAAATGACGCAAAGAAATTTATTAGATTTCTTTGCGCCATTTTTTCAGCCCCCTTTTGAATACATTATGCCTAGCACAGGCATAATGAAGCGCAAAGGGTTACAAAGTAGAGCATTGCATATATTGCGGCACTTTGTAAATTTGGTGCAGAGATTTTGGCCCCGTTGGGCCACATTAAAGGACACTGATGTGACACAAGGAGGCGCTAGGGGCTCTTAAATTTGCCCCTAAAAACTTCTCTTTTAGTTAGTATTTTAAAGTGGCATGGATGGCAATGATCCTGATAGCTCGAAGAACTGCGGTCCAGATTTTGGGAGCATTCACCCAAAAATATTGTTTTTGAGTATTCATTTTCTTTGAAGTGATGCAGAGAGCTTATATCTCCAATTATATGATTGATCCATAAGAGACTCATTGTTGGATAAAAGAAGGGTTGAAGTGATAGCGCAAAATCAATCCATTCTTGTGAGTGACTGCTTCTGTAAGAATCAAACAATTTAAGGATGTTGCAACTCATTCCCATCCATTCTTTCAGGATTTGTGGGAGAGATAGATGGTTAACTGTGTCAAATGCAACTGGCAAGCCTAGAAGTATAATTAGGCACACCTTCATCAAGCAGTCATAGTGCCTCATCTTGTACTTGAAGCTTTGCTGTCTCAATGCTGCAGCATGATCTATAGCATAACTGACCCTGACTGGAATTTATTGTGTAGGCTGGCCCTGTCGGTTTGAATATTTGTTAGCTTTGCTAGGCAATTCTCATGAAGTTTGTTTGAGAATCGCAGGGTTGGAATAGGACCAAATTTGTTAAGAGCTTCAAGTTTTGTGTCTGAATTTTTGAAGAGAATGATGATTTGACCAATTTTCAGGGATTATGGGGCAAATCTTTAGGTCAGTGAAGTGTTGATAGTCCTAGTCAGGAAGACGTTGAGGAGGAACAAATACATTTCTGTTTTTTTCAGGGATTAAGTTGGTGAAGTGTGATGAAGGTTTAATGTGCTTATTTGTGTTGGGTGGGTCAATTTGCAAAACATGTTTGAAAGATAAACATTCTTCTGCAGATTTGAGAGTTAATACTGCAAGTGTAGAGCCAGATTCAGGAAAAGAGAGGAAGAACTCAATCATCTTTATTTTTCTTCATAAAATATGAACATATTTCACAATTCTTTTCATTGTGGGAGATATGAGATTAGTTGAGCTTTTGGCAATGTTGGAAGAACTTTCCATAATCGATTTTTGCTATGGCAATTTCCTCTCTGAAGAAAGTCCCTTTGCTTTGTAGATATGTTGTTGCACTCTTAACGTTTACTTCACAGGGATTTAAGAGCTCATACGTATTGAAGATCACCTTAGCATCCGGTTCTGATGCAATAATCAAAAGCTTGAATCACATTCTTTTTTTTTGAGTCTAGGACCCACTCCTATTTTTGGTGTTTTTACCAGTTTTTCAAGAGCTGTATTTGTTGTAAAAGAGTGACTAGAGCTAGGCAGAAAGTTTTCAGACACGTTTACAATGATGGTGGTTTTATATTTCATGTAGTCATGCGTGCAGACGAGTTTCTGGATGCAATCATTTTAGGAGGGTTTGGCAGAATTAGTCAAAGTCACTGTCTCATAAAAGAAGATCAGTTGTGGCAGGAGGGTGTCACTGAAGTACATTTAATGTGGATTGAAGTCTGTCAGGAAGATGTTGTTTAATGAGGAGCTAGGTCATTCAGTGTAAGCTTACAGGTATTTAGTCAAAATATTGTGTCAAGAATATTGAGGACAAAAATATTGTGAAGTTAACATTCTATGGGTAAGGAAAGTCTTACTGTACTTATCTCCACATGTATGTACCTTAACTTTATATATATTTTTAAGGTGCAGAGATATGGAGTTAATAGTAAATGTACTTAGTTTCACCTACCTTCTCGATATTTTATTTTTTGATATTTTTAACACCATATTCTGTCCACACAATATTTCTAATATTCAATCAACTGATTTACAGCATTTGTTCAATGAAAAATGGATTGCCAGCTGGATTATGGTATGATAATATGGAATAGAATGGGACTCACTTTGGATGTGTTTACATTGATAGCTAAGCACTGTGAAGAGAATTAGAGGTTTCCTCTGACCTGTAGGTGTGAACTACATATTAGAACTTGTCCACCTATTTTCCCTAGTCAGTCAAGTCAAAGGATTGAGGGCCTCATTTAGAAGGCCACTGCGCCTTGGTGCATTTTTTTTTTTTTTACGTAGCCGTGGCACTAGCAGTGCTTTACGCTGCTTCAGGTTTACAAACTTACACAATGTGTCAGTTTGTATTCCCTTGCACCACACTATACCTGCGGCAGATATAATGTATGCAGGGTAAGTGTTCCCACAGGACAAGCCATGCAGAACTGATGCAGTGAAATTTACAACATTACTTCACTACGTCAGAATTTTACCGCGTGCTCAGAGCAGGCTTAAAATTGGCACAGGTTTTTCTCTATGGGGGCCTCCTCACATTGCTGGAGTAACGTAATTTTTTTGCCACTAGCCCAACAATGCATGAGTTTAGCACCAACAGATATGCCAGA
The DNA here is from genome assembly GCF_031143425.1 of Pleurodeles waltl. NCBI lineage: Eukaryota > Metazoa > Chordata > Amphibia > Caudata > Salamandridae > Pleurodeles > Pleurodeles waltl. Next base: position 870,883,539 of record NC_090444.1, on the reverse strand, counting down.
ATTTCTGATGCATCTCTGAAAATGTGCGCCATGGAACTCTGTATTGTAAATACAGTGCATTCATGGCATCGTTGGCGGATGATAGGGCAGCACAAGAAATCAGACACATCAGGCTGATGCATCAGAGTTTTGTAAATGAGGCTCTGAATATCCAAATAGAACGAGAAAATCATGAATAGTCTGAGAGCAGTCCGTAAACCAAGTTTTAGTAGGAAAAAGGAGAGCTAGGTTGTAAATGTTAAACATATCCACAATTTCAATATGTATGGTGGCTGTTAAAGACTTCAGGCTCAATCTTTGCAATCTGGTTGAAGGTAAGGACTTGTGTGAATTGTAGGGATTTTCCTTCTTTCAGTTCATAGGCCTTCTGTTGCTGTTGATGGTATATATTTTAGAGAGGCTCAAGACTGGAAATATTGAAGGAGTGTTTGGCTTTAGCATTTTCAAAATAAGAACCAACCTTAAAAGCAGTGACAGCAGTTACATTTATTAATTTGTCAGATTGATCTCAAATTACAATTCAGCTCAATTCATGTTTATAGGACATATTGATCTGTAAAACAGTTATAAATACACAGCACAATTTTAAAATATATAAAGCCCATACCAAATGAATTCCACTATTCCACTATACCCACATCTACTGAAAATAAATGATGACCCAGTCCTACAGCAACCTCAAAAACTGCATAATTATGACAGACCTTTGAAGCAGCGTACGATATTTGATAAATGCAGAATGCAAACAAAAAAACCTCTTCTTTAAAAACAGTAGACAATGCACTATTGAGTGTATAATATTCAATTTCAGTAAAAGTTGGCAAATACAATTTCCACCATATCAAACTCTGGAAATTGAGAGTGTAATCCCTACACTAATACCTATTTTGACTATAAAAAGGCCACTGCAAGGGCCTACCAGGGCCTACAAGACCAAAGTTAATCAAGCTATGGGGACATACCCTCATCCCTAAGCTTCCCAAGGTCAATAAAATAGAAGATGTATTTAACAAATAAAGCTAGTGCCTTCCCAAGGAACACACACACACACACATTTGAATAAAGAAAAGTAGGGATCTAGTTATAGCAATTATTGACCATGTGGTCTGTAATGTCAAATTAAATATAAATATGGAATTTCGTACTTAGTAGACATTGAACATTTCACCTCAGTGGTGGTCTGTGTACCAAACTGAAATAAATATCAAATACAATTAAAATGCAGTCTGGCTTGCAGTGTTTAATGTATGCTGATGGTTGCAGGTGATTGGCACCAACAATCATTTGAGCCTTAACTTATCTAGCCTCATCAGACTTTAACATAGAACAAGTGAGAGAAAGGCAGAAAAAGAATAAGAAAGAGAAAGACAGGAAAGCAGTGACAAAGAAGGAATCAAAGATAACATAGAACCTGCAAGGATGTGATAAAGAAGCTGGAAGTGTAAGGTAGTAGAAGAAAGAGACATGAGGGTGAATCAAGACTATGCAGCCTTGGTATTTGACAACCACAGCATTTGGCAGGAACAGGGGTGGACTCCTAAGAAAACCTATGTGACCCTTCACTTATTATTTTAGTATTTAACACATTATGCACTTCCGGATTTTAGGTAATTCTGAGTATTTCAGTCATGAAATTGGCTTATTACATTAATTTTTGTATGATGGAAATATGTGGTGGAGGGCTAATCTGATTACTGAAAGTGCACAATGTAATTACAGAATTGTCAAATTATTTGCTGTATAGACTCCATAACTCATTTCAAATCTGCTGATGAGTTCAAATACGATTGCCACCTTTTATACATATAAAGAATAAAATGGTGGTTATAGATTTATTGATTTAAACAAAGGATAAAGACATCTTTATATAATGTTTCTTACCAACTGATATGAGGTTAACCACATTTTTAACCTAATTCATTGTAAATTAGAGCTGAAGTGCTCAAAGAGCAAGAATAAAAAAATAATAATGCTATCTTCATTTTAGATGATTCATTATCTCTGGCTTCATCCTTCTGTAACAAGAATAAAAACTTACCAAAATTAATAAATGTTTTTGATGTGTTGCTTTAAAGCACTTATCTCACTTCCTCTTCTCTAGATGTTTATGACACTGGTAGTTACATATATATTTCTTTTATATTGTGTTATCTTGCTGTCTGTGTCTTGTCAAAAATATTAGGTGCTCTGATCATTTGATTTCTCTCAACAAGTGAAATGAAAAACAAATAGAGGACTATGAAGTCAATCACCTCAGGGCATTAGGTACAGTCATGATGGGATTCACAGGTGTGCCATATAAAATAGGTAATGGCCCAGTGTAATATAACTTGTTTCATTAAAGGTAGCTGTGTTCCATTTATCAAGGTTGAATGATAGAATGCACAGTCACAAAAAATGTCTGCAAAGAACTGGCTCGGGAGGGGGGTGGTACAAATCGTAATGCTTTCTACTGTGGATGGGGATAGCACTCTTATGGATGTTGCCAACACACCATAGATGGTCAGGAGTGTGTGTGGTGGTGTCTTTCTAGAGTAACTGAGGAGTAAGTAGTGTAAGAGTGACTGGTGTTGGAGCTAGCCATGTCTCCTATTTGTGTCTGTTTGGGTCTGGGGGGCCATTTTAGCCAGACCTCCTCCTTCCAGGTAATCCTCCCGCTTTATTTGCCTCATATACCATACTCCATAACCCATCCCAACACTCAGACACAGCCCATGCACACATTCACAATGATAATCACTGTTCATTCTGCCGTTGTTCCTTCCTTGGCTGGTCAGAGATCATCACAGCACATTAAATGGAAGCACTGTTCATTACAGAAACATGACTTGCACCCAAGTTCACATTTTAGATGTCCTCGTTCCCTCAGGCTACATCACTCAGTGTGGCTATATACACAGGACAAGTAAAATATTTGCAATGATACACAGACTACCTGCCTCCCATATGCCTAGCACACCAACAGTATTGACATCTTTCAATTTCCTCACCTTCCACCTCCGTCGTCACCATCCTAGACAATCATCTTCAACCTGATTGTAGAAACCCTGCATCCAGTAAGAACCTTTTCAAAGAAATCTTCAGCCTCAGTACATCTACATCTCTAATAGAAAGATCACTTTAGTATCCCCTTCTCCATCCTTTATGTCACACTAATGTACCACGTTGACCCAAAATGAGAAAGAAAAACATAAATAAGAGGATATCAAGGTCTTCTCCACAGACTCTCTCAAAAATCATTAGGCTTTCCCACCCTCTCTATTCTAAATCATATGTCAACATAGGCCTAAAGGTATGCAACAGTGCCGTAAAAAGCTATAGGGGCCTCAAAATACCACTCAAAACGCAATCCTCCAAACATAAAAAACATCAATGCCATGGCATTAAAAAAACTCTCAGATAACAATTGCTGCATCTGAAGACTAGAAAGAGATGAAGATGAACTACAGATGATGAATACCTCACCCAACTCTGATCGACAACACAGAGAATACCGCCTTCTAAAAGACCATCATTAGTGATGCAAACAGTAGAACTAAAATACTCTACAAGTTCGTTAAGCACTGCATTAACCCTCCTAAAGACCTACCTACCCAAAATTCAGTCTACAAATGTGACATCATCAACCACTTTACTGGGAAGATAAACAAATTAAGGACCCACTTCAACAACATCAAATAGGCAACCAGACTTCCTTTAATTCCATACCACTCCCTAAGTACACAACATTCATTGTCTTCTTGCACTCTAAACTCACCAACATCAACTCAAGCCCTTACCTACAAGTATGTAATTCTACCATCATCCACAGAAAACTCCATCCTTGGAGATGCCCTCAAACCCTTTCTTAATATCATCAACACTTTCCTCAGTCAATGAACCTTCCCAGATACTCTCAAAACAGGACAAGTTCTTCCCATGCTGAAAAGTCTACATTGGCCCTAGAAGACCTACCCAACTACAGCACAATCATCCACCAACCTTTCATCTGTAATTTATTTTATTTCCATGGTTCTGATTCTATATAGAGCGGACTTGGCAGCAAGGCATAAGAATGTTTGATACTGTATTGTTGGCATATGAAACATAAATGTTTGCAAAGCAATTGTTAGGTAATTCACCAATCAGACTGTTGTAAGTAGTAAGGATAGGGCATATCATAGCCAGAACAAGATGCACAGTTAATTGTACGTTATTCACAAGTTATTGCTTCTAAGTGCATTGCAATTTATTAACTGAGGAACACATATTTTACAAAAACATAGAAATGACCCTAAAGTGTATATTGTGATACACAATTCTTTTAAACTTTGAGTTGTAAGTGCATAATTCACTTGTCCATTTTTACAACCTAGTACATAAAAAAACCTAAATAATCAGGTCACCATTCTTTTTTAACAGCCTCAGTCTGTTGCAGTGGGAATTAGTCCAGGCATTTGTAGTAATTTTTAATGGACAGTCTTCAAAAGGATTGAACCAACTTTATGGCCTATAGAATTAAGGCGTCCTCAAGGCTTTTACGAGGAAGTGTGTGGGTATGACCGGTATTTGGTGCCTCGACTGAATAGCTGAACAGTTGAAAATCAGAATTTCACACTCCACGTTCCAGATTTCACCCTAGATATCATTAGGCTTCTGTAACTTGCCAGTAACCATCGTATTCAAACAGCAGACTCGCTGACTTTGTTAAGTGGTAAGACCACACTGGCCTCCTGTTTGATCAAGATAGTTACTGGCAAGTTATGAAACATTTCTTAAAGTAACCTTTAGAAATAAACTATGCATTTAAAGTGACTTAATATGCCATTATTTTGCAGTCTTCTTTGAGAAAATCATACTTAAGAAATACAATTTTGTTTGGCTATACGTTATTCATGTTGTCATTATTTTATATTCATATAATTTTTCTAATTAAGAGAAAAATTAGCTTTCCCTACTGCATGTATACTCTGATGCAGAGATGACCAGCATTTTTCTAATTAGGAGAAACTGAACTGTCCTACTACTTATATACTCTTATGCAGAAGTGTTCAAGGCTACCAACATACTGAAAACCATAAAACTGCACATCTTTCTTTTACACTTCGTTATCCACCCCACTGCTACATACAGTGTACATAACACGATAACTGCAACTTGGTGGTCATCACGTGCAACATGGAAACACTTCCCTCACACCCTACATGATGGAACGTACTACTCATGTAGGCAATTGCCTCAGCACCCCACAAAGGGGTAGTAAGCGCTATTTAATTGCTGCACTACAGTACAATACAATAAATGGCATACTCTATCATTATTATTTAAATGCCACATTTTTTTTAAACAAACTCATGTAAGGAATCTTGACTTCGTGCCAGGAAGAGATAAACTGATGAATGCTCTGGCACTGATACTCACATTTCAGGGGACTGTGTTGTTTGTATTACTTTTTCTTAATTCAGCAACTTCGGCCAGAATTTATCAGCAACTCTGTGGACTTCCTAGAAGTGATGGGATTACAAATTGGTAAATGGACCCTTCTGTGCTTTATCAGCCGAAGCTCTTGAGAACATGGGTGCATGGGTCAAACACTGACAGCCCAACCAGTGCACAACATAGGCCCAGCATCCCCCACAGTGTTGGGGCCCGATGTCCGGGGGGGGGGCTCAGCACAGTATGGTGTCAAGTGAGCTTCTGACAGAGTTCAGGGGAAGGGTTCCTCCAGGTACTTTGGTACTTTGCAGGGGGGCTCCTACAAGTTTTGTTACGCCACTGAGCCCGACCAGCAAGGATGGTTAATTTGCCTTAACCTTTTGCACATGTCTAGTCTGTTGGTGCCAAAGGTTAGCAGATGTACTGGGTTTCTTCAATATATGACCTTGGACATTCATATACAGATTGGCAGCCGCAATGTACATATATTATACTTAGCAATTTCATTAGAATTATAGAAATAGACGTGTTTTTGCTGTAGAAAGTAAGAGCCTATTGGAACATGTCAGTTGGCAAACCATTGAGTACTAACAACATGCAGTTCACAGTTTCTTTCCTGTGTTATTTTGTGTAATATTCAGAAACAGATGAAATGTTCAAACTGCAACGAAGGACACGTTTACTATAATTATTTCCATGATATCGCCTTTACTTGCCAAGGTTAATCCAGTTAGAGGCACAATTGTTCAAACTACAATGCAGCTGCACGTTATCAAACAAGAAATTAAGAAAAAAAATTATTTGGAACACTTAGACTTTAATTTTGTTTAATAAAGAAATTAATCCATATAGGTTTGAAATGCGAAATCATCTTGGAGTGTGAAAGCGTTTGCTAAAAAGCAATGGAAGTTTGGTGCCCGTTTCCAGTCAATTGAGCGTAAGCATGCCAAGTCAACATTGGACAATAATTTGCAGCAACACTGGAATTCAAATGATGGGAAATCCTTCCAGGGCATTTTACAAAGGTGTAGAGTAGACATGTAAACACATGCAAATGATCAGGTGATCTGTGAACCGTACGTTTATTTTGACCTAATTACACCTATATGTTATGAAAATATTATGATAGCATGTAGAGAACCACTTCCTCCACTTCCTACAAACACTCTTCAATAACGTGAACTATTAGTGGAAATCCCACACCTGTTGCCTTAGCCTGATTAGTTGGGTGTAAACTAAGCATAAGGTATTGTTCTGAATGATTCAGAAATGAGCAGAAAGCCACAAAAGGTATGACTTTTTCAGCACTAACCAGATGCCTTGCTTTTAACTTGCCACTGCTCTGACAGTATTTTTGGTATGTTCACTTTTCTAATCCCTGGCACAGTGCATGTTTCCGGCATGCCTGGTATACTTTGCATACATGTATATCCTAGCTACTTGCATACATTTTGCACATTTGTATTTTCATAGCTTGCAGTAAATATTCTATGGTCTGTCTACTGTACAAGAGTAGCATGCTTTGTGAATAAGTCACTTTTTATAGATAAACTTCCAACAACTATGATCTATAAATATTTTCCTAATTAGAGGCTCTTCCCCATAGACAACAACACAACTCTGTGGGCCATTTTCAAAGTGGAGTCTACACAATTCTGTACAAAGTTCACATCAAGTTATTTTTTAAAACACAATATAACTGTATTCTGTGATTTACTTCCAACACATTCTTTTCAGCAGAATATGTCACCAATGTATGATTCAATTTAGAAATAGCAATTTGTATGCTAATTTGTAGTTAGCAAAACCATGGATTAGCATTCAGTTTTGTTCTGTCTTGTGAAATCAAAACATCTCGATGGAAATAAAGGAATTTAGTATTATCTTTTGAGATCCCATAGATTGAAAATCAGTGGTCGCTCAATAGGAATGGACATTATGGTCTGAGATTTTCAATTTAACTGGTTAAAATCTGGACCTCAAATTTTATGTCCGGAGTTCCCATTTACTAATCAAACATTCACAAAGCCACAACTTTGATTTTGGAGCATCCAGAAGATCAATTGACTTCTTCCTTAATAGAGAAGTTGAAGAATGGCAAGCCTAATGGAGATGACAAATCTATCTCTCTAACCCGTAGTGAAGTATTTACTTGTGAACCCAAAGAAATTAGTATTGGGCAACAAAGTTTGTGTACTTTAATGGCACACTAAAGACACAAACAAAACGTCTGAGATTTTGTTAGAGATTTTATATACAAGATATTCAGATTCGAGTTTTGATAGCTCGCCCAAAGAAGGAAACATAATTGTCCAAAAACACAGAGACCACATCATAACTCCATAGATCATTTTAGGTAGAAATATATTATTACAGAATGAGGCACAAATATTTAGATACTTTGGATTATTTTTTAAATTTAAATTGGATAACATATAAAACAGAGACTTTGAAGTAATCAAGAATACTGCCAGCATTATAAGTGATAACACCTGAAAAGATAGTCAACCATTGACTCACCATTTTGACCTGCCATGTTATTTTCCCTTGCCTTACTATCAGGCTCCTCTTTAGTGTGCAGCAAAACACAGAATGAAAATGCTTCTAATCTCATAGTCCAAGCATGTGCCTTTTGACCTGTAACTGGGGAAAGATTTGGCCAACTCGTAACATCATGTTGGATCCCTTTGTCAGTATATGTATTATATTAGGATAAATTATGTTACTTGTTACACTGTTTTCCTTTGTGCGCTACTATATTGCATTGTGTTAAGCAATGTTATGATATTTATATTTTATTAAAAGTATTTTTTGCATGTACACACTGTCAAAGTGACACCAGGACCTTGGATGGAGTAACACAAACATGGTCAAATCTGGCATTTGTCATATTTTTATGGTAAGCACTGGATTGAAGATGGCACACTTACAGTGAAAAGACTAATTCACATAGTGCAGCGGGAGTTAGAGATTTCCATAAAATAGCAGACGTAAGCAAAAGCTCTGCCACAAAAGCTCAGACGAGATGAGAGCAATGTACTGTGCCACCAGACACTGCTTTCTAACAGAGGAGGATATTAGGATCACATCCAACCTTACGAACTGGTAATTAGTGATTCACTTTTACACTAAATGAGGCAGACCTGGTTGTGATAGGCTATGCAATAAAATTGAAATGTGATTATTTTTCCACTGGTGATCAGCGAACGTTGGATATGTAAAGCAAGATATATTTATTCCTAGATACACAGGGGCATAGGAACCCTACAACATTTTGTATTTACTGTAGGCTTTTTAATTTAATTGTGGAATTCCAGACATAGACACTTGCTACGGTCCATATTTGTGAATACCACAATGAAACAGACATCACATAGATGGGAAAACTAAGGATATTTTCTTTGAGCAAGGTGCAGTTGGCAGAATGAGGCACTCAACAAGCACTAACCTTCTGTACAAACAGCCAGCCTCATCAAACAAAAATTGCCAATGTTTACTTTTTTCAGTGGATACCTACACCATGTCCGAGTTTTCAGGAACACTCTTGGAAAGATCATGCAACATTTCAATCAGGGTCCTATTCGCCCTAATACTGAGTTGTCTACTGTGCACATGCACACTTCCTTTTTTTTACATTTGGGGAAAGACTTTTCCACAGGGCGCCAACAAAGTAACATAGGACACAATATCTGAGGTAAGTATATTGTTTTTCTTTAGGGTTTCTATTGAGCTTGTATTGTTGTATTCATTTTACTATTACTTTTCTTAATTAAGCATTTTAAAACTAAAAAAGTGCATTACATTTTGTAGTATGTAATATAGTTGTTAATAATTCCATAATCTGCATGTCTTTTGTAATTTTAGATAAAAAATATTTTTGTTCACATTTAGTAATATTTTTAATTTTTTTGTTATATTGGTTTATTTTTGGGATCGGTTGCACGTTTGGTTGGTTAGTGTTCTATATGTTAATATTTATAATTACATTAGTTGTTGCGTTATATGATACATATTTTCTTACAAATGTCTAATAATTGAAGATGTGATTATGTATTAATTTTGGAACTTATTTTTAGTGGTTTCGTTTGAGATATTCATCAGGTTGGTTTTTTTAGTGTTAGCATAGTATTAGGATGATTATTTGAAATATTTATTGGTGGATTCAAGTGCTGTAAAGTGGTTGTGAAGTATTATTTTGAAATGATTAAAAAGCTAATTTTTAGTTAATAACTTGGAGCTGAGCATTTAAGTTCATATAGGTATATATATATATGATTCACGCCTATATGTATACATATATATATTGTATGTATATGATTTACGCACCACTTAAGTAAATATAACTTTATTTATTCTTTAGCTACAAACAAAAGTTAAAGTACACAACAGTTTCAATTTCTAAATTTATATTTACACTTTTTCAACATTAGATGCTGGTAAATATTAGGTGTGATATTTTCCTATATTTATTAACAATTTAATAAAGTGGAATAGGTAGGGAAAAATATTTAGAAGTTCCTGTATATTTAAATACTGTACGGTGTACCGTGGTACTGCCTTGGAAGTACAGTGATACCAAAAATAAAATTAAAAAAATATGTTAACATTTTTTTAAATATACATTAGGACCGTATATTTTACAAATATAATGTATTACAGTGTATTTTCCATTTTTAATATATTTAAATCTGCAGTAAGAAGTTTACGTGGTTCCAGGTAATACATGAAGTTTACCCTGCTTCTTAAAAAAAAAATAACATAACATTTTGCATTTCTCCCTAAAGTGCTGTAAAAGTGTATAGAAAATTATAAATATATTTCTCTCCCTATTAACACTTTTATAAAGTGGTAATAAGTAGGAGAATCAATAAACCCTACCACTTACCTAGATCTAAGAACCTAACCCAGAACGCAGTGAAATGGAAAACAAAACGTAGAACGAAGACAAAATGTGCTGAAAATGAAATGGCTGCTTTTTATCTTTGGTAAACACAGCCATTAGCCACTCACATACTGCCTTAACATGTGCATGTACTGCAGTATACCCCAAACTTTCTGCGGTATACTACAGCACAATATATAACTATTTGAAAACTTATCACTTTAACACTACTTAAAATATTCACACATACTATGAAAAATTACAATTTACATGAATAATCTATTGTCCTGCCACCTTACATGCACATCTGTGAACAAACTTTCAAACTGCATCTTTTTCCATTACCACACTCTACTGTATGCCACTACAATCTATGCCATTCCACTCTATGCTAACACACTCTAAGCCATTCCACTCTATGTTCTCCACTTTATGTCACTCCACTCTACGCTAATCTACTGTATGGCACTCCACCCCACAACACTTTCTGCCATTCTACTTTACACCACTTCACTGTATGTTATTACATTCTATCCTACTCTATTTATGGCACTCCAGTGAATACCATTACATTGTACACCCTCCCGCTTGACGCTAGTCAACTGTACGCTATTACCCTGTATGCCACTCAACTGTACAGAACTTAACTATATGCTACTACATTCTACGACAATCCACTGTATATTATTACACTGTACATCACTCATGTATTATGGCACTACACTCGATGGCACTGAATGCCACACTACACCAGTCCACTCTATGCAATTCCACGGTACGACATTCCACTCTATGCCACTCTACTCTACGCTATTCCACTATATGCTATTCCACTCTATGTCACTATGCTGTACGCCAGTGACACTCAATGTTATTCCACTCTACACCACTTCAGTGTATTCTACTCCACTCGCTGTTTGCCACTCCACTCTACAATACTCTACACATCTCCACAATACACTATTACACTGTACTCCACTACAGTGGTACACACTGCACTAGGCAGGAGGAATCTGCATGAAATTTGGCAGGATTAGACATTTTGGTGTTCAGGTGTTTTTTTTGGGGTACTACAGTTAAGTAGAGTAAGTATTTTTAAGGTATAAGGCATTTTTATTTAGTTATATGTGTTGCTGCAGTACTTTTGCAAAATATTGCCATATTTCACCGAAGTGAGAGTGTACATACTTATGACAAGACATTATGCGATTGGCTGATGACAGACATATTGTTTTTAGGTACACTTTTCTGTGTAGTGCGTTTTGCCCTTAGATGTAGATAAATACTGTGTTTGTTATTTATCTCCTCCCTATTACCACGTTATTACAGTTGTAATAGTTAGGGATTTTTTTCTTTAAGTTTCCACATATTTAAGAAAAAAATGTACCAGGTACCACAATACTGGCTCGGAAGTACCACAATACCAAAAATTAATTAATAAAAATAAATATCTTAAAAAATTAAACATAAACCACTCCGGACACTGCAGTCTACAAAACTCACTGTATATTACTAAATTATATGTCTATACACTCTACACTATTCCACTGTACATAACTCCACAGAACACCACTCTACTCTACACCACTCTAATATATGCTATTCCTTAAAATTATTATAACTTTTCCCCCTCCACACACAGTATTTTAAACTCAGTTGCAACACTCCATTGACTATAACTCATCACTATACCATGCACTGTGTTCTAACAGAAGATTTGATTTGTGATGTCATAATTGTTCTTGTAAATACTATTATTTTATTTTAGATGGTATAAGTGGCTACTAATTTGAATACACTGTGTAGGGAGGTACACAGGTTCTATAATGTGAAGGTGTTGCATAAAGAATGAATCAAAGGTAAAGGTTTACAAATTTAATTTGTGGTGTTTTTCAACTTTTCTTAGTAGCTAAAGAATAAATAAAGTTATATTAATGTCTAGGTGGTGTGTAATTACAAATGTAAAGAATAACTATATCTGAAGAACTATATATGAAGAAAGTAAAATGTAGGTTTTCCTAACTATAACAAAGAATTACGCCATTGTTTTTTATTTACTCTATATATTTGTGTGTGTGTGTGTGTGTATATATATATATATATATATAAATATATATATATATATATATATATATATAAAGTAAGCAGCACCCTTTGAGTGCTGACCACTTTGTCTAAGGAGCGTGTATATTTGATGGATGGGCTTACCGCCATTGGGTATGGCACCCGTCCGAGAGTGCTCCAGCTGAAGATTAAAAAAGGAGCGACTACATATCTATATATATATATATATATATATATATATATATATATATAGTAAAACCAAGAATTTCACTGCAGTCACTAAAAAAAGGAAGAAAAAATATTTTGGAGACAACAATGTATCACTTAATATGATAGTACCAATTTCAGTCAATAATTATTATGGACTGGTGTTGAAGTAACCAATAAGAACGTTTGTATAAAAAGAATAGAATGGTTTGCCTGTATGATATGATAATATTCTAGTTGAATATTCTAGTCGGATTAAACAATGCCCTCAAATAACTATGAATCTAATATATTATGAAACATATAACTTTCATTCAAAGATTTTTGACAGAGTGACAACGAGGGGTTAACAAACATTGGAATAAATAACCAGAGATAAATTAAGTAGACAGAATACTTAGAATAATTGATGATTTTAATTATCAAGGTTAGGTTTTTTTGTTTGTTTTTTTTTCCTTCTTTTTTTTAGTTTGTGTTATTTTTGGATCTCTGCCTTTGGCCCTCGGGGGACGCACCTGACAGCCGGAAGCAGGGGGGGCGGAGCCTGCCCCTGAGAGCGCGCATAACGCGTTGCTTCTTCCCGCAGCCCGGGACATTTTGGATCTCTGCCTTTGGCCCTCGGGGGACGCGCGTGACACCCGGAAGCATGAGGGGCGGTGCCTGCCACTGAGAGCGCGTATAGCGTGTTGCTTCTTCCCGTGGCGTGGGACATTTTGGATCTCTGCCTTTGGCCCTCGGGGGACGCGCCTGACAGGCGGAAGCAGGGGGGTGGTGCCTACCCCTGAGAGCACGTATAGCGTGTTGCTTCTTCCCGCGGGACATTTTGGATCTCTGCCTTTGGCCCTCGGGGGACGCGCCTGACAGCCGGAAGCAGGGGGGGGCGGTGTCTGCCCCTGAGAACGCGTATAGTGCATTACTTCTTCCGGCGGCACAGGGCGCGAGCGGGCCGCACCCAGGCAAAGCCCAGGCCAAGGGCAGGCCCGTCTTGCGCCCGTTAGAGCCTGGGCTGGGCCACCCCTCTTTCATCTTCCTGTGGATGGTGACTATTTAACTTTGCCAGTATTTGGAGTTCTACAGCGGGTGAGACCTGATTTAAATTGTGTCTTTATTTTTTGCAACGCTTGTTGCTATTGTTGTGTGAAGTTCCACTATTGTTAAATGGGTAGGAAAAGCGGTCAGTTAACTGGCGCCTTGGGGGTGGTGGTGGTAGACAGGGTAGTGGAACTTCCGCATTGGACTCCTTCCTCGCAAGAGCTGTTGGGGTTGTAACAAAGGAAATTGATTTGGCAGAGAGGAAGTTATCCATGGAAATGGAGGACTGGCTTCAGGTCCCAGTAGTTAGTGATCCTCCAGAGGGTTTGGATGTGGAGTTGGCCTATCTGGGGGGTGACCAATGTGCTGCTTAGGCTGTGGATGAGCTTGCCCTTGCTGAGTCAATAGAGACAATAGAGGGCTCAGGTGGTCAAGGACCTTCTAGAAGAAGCAAAAGACTTTTGCTGCCCTCTCCCCTGGTCTGCCCCTTGGATAAATGTAGCCCTCCCCAGAGGAAAAAAAAGGTTCTAAAGAAAACAGTGCCCAAAACATAAACATCTCTCTTGGAGCTCCCTAAGGGGATGAGTAGTGACACTGAACTTTGTCAGCATTTGGGTTGTGATGTAACTATTTTATTGTCAAAATTCCAGGTAATGGTCCAGGGTATTTTGACCCCTGTTGTGGCAAAATTATTGGCCATAAAAAAGCTGTTTCTCGGCTATGCGAGCAAGGAAGTCAAGGGAGGCATTGTGTAGGTGGATGTGTGGCCCCAACTAGGCGATCCCATTCAAGTGAGGAGTTGATCCTCCAGGAGGAAGCTGCAGGACTTTAGGGCCTTTGGGGAAAATACCTCAGCAATTGGCTAATCCTGTAAATCCTAGGGGTCAAGGTGCTTGTGTTGAGATTGCACCGGCTCCACCTACTACCCTACCAACGGGTGGAAGGGCCGTTATTAAGTCTAATTGTAGCAGGCAGTCTGATTCTGAATCTGTGGCAGTTGGGGGGATCTTCCAACAGCCGGATGGGAAGTATAATCAGAACCTGTTGACGGTCAGGTCTTCGCTGGCTTGCTTGGATCTCCCCCCAGCTTGTGCCCCTTATGTGGTGGTGTTGATGAATGTTCCTGCTCTTGCTTCTAGGGCAACTGAGTCTACGGCCCAACTAATAAATAAGGCTGGATATTGGCTGAGTAATAATTGTGATTTTTCGTGTAAGGATTTTAAGGACATTCTGTTTGCTAGAAGAATTGGTTGGGCCGGGCCCAAAAAAAAGGAGGGGAATGAAGATTGTATCATTATAAATGTTAGATATCCTGGCTTGACACAAAGGCTTTTCTCTACTTATAGTCCTGCTGCTTCAAGAACAGGAACAATAGGTATGGTCCCCTTGGGCTATTTTTTTGACCATATGCGATTGAGTGCTGAGGTTTCTCTTGGTATTGGCAGGAATCCCCCCCTAGGTCAGAATACCCTGCAGGCAACCAGCAGAAGAGCTGTTACCAACAGTAATCTAGATTTGGAAGGGGTGGATTGACAATGCACCAAGACCCTGACCACGCGGGAAGAGGTGCCTTCTCAGTGTAATCTTATCTCATGGAATATTGCAGGGTATGATGCCAAGCTATCTAACCAGGCTTGGGTTAGTTGTTTGGCTAACTATGATATTATCATGCTTCAGGAAACCTGGTCGGATGGGATGGCTGTGTGGGATGGGTATGATAGATTTGCGATTCCAGCTGTGCAGTCTCTTGGTGGCCACTCGAAAGGTGGCCTGGTTACCCTAATTTGCCTCTCTAATATAGTGGGTGCACTCCAAATCAATTGCAACCACCAGGGTATATTGCCGGTATGGGTAATTTTTTCCAACAATTTTAATATTCTGTTGGTAAATTTTTATAATGCTGTGTGGGATGTGGGGTGTCAAATTGGGGCCCTATTCTTCGTTCTTCAGGCATTAAAGTGTAGATTGGAGAAGGTGGGGTTGGAATTCTGTGCTATTGTGTCTGGAGATTTTAATGCTAAATTGGGAAGGCTTAGTACAGTGGTAAATCCTTTTAAATGTGATTGGGAGGATTATTTTGAGGTTTTTATGCAGGATTCCAGAGGCGGGGTTTTGATTAAGGAACTTAGGAAGATGGGCCTACAGAATTTCTGTGACGTGGAAGTAGTAGATACTCACCAACTCCCAACCTATGTGGGAAGAGGGTCTGGAACCACTATTGACTATATCTTTGTGTCTTCACCTATGAAAGATCTGGCGATCGGTGGAGAGGTGCTAGGGGAGTGTGTTAGTGACCATAATCCTCTTATAGTGTCCTTTAAACTCCCTGGGGCCCTATGTAAATCAGGACGAGGTGGGCCCGTTGCAGTGGAGATAAGGGATCGGGGCAGGCGGCTTGGTTGGAAACAAGTAGATTACCAAAAAGTTGTAGGAAGGGTGGTGGGGGAAAACCTACATTTATTTATGGAAATACTTCTGATAGAGGTTTCCAATCCTAAGGCAGTTATGGATGCAATAACAGTAGTAAATACAGCAGTGAGAGACTGTTTATTTTCAATAGGCAGCCACCCCAGTAAACGCAAATGGGGATGGTTTGACAAGGCCTGTTACGATGCTAGGGCAAACATGAATATGCCTGTTAAGAAACATCCTAGAGACAAGGTCCTTGTGAAAGAAGCTAGAATTAAGTATAAAAGGGCCCTGAGGGATAGCAAATTAAAACATAAAGAGAAAGCCTGGGAAGAGCTAGTGTGTGCCATAGTTCTGAAGGATCCTGGTTTGTTTTGGAAGGTGGTAAATAGAGGTTCCTTTGGAACAGAGACATCTGAGGGCTTTGGCTGTAACATTGCCCCGGAGGCCTGGGTAAATCACTTCTGTAGAACATTTGAGGGAATCCCCCTAAGAAATAACCGGGACAATGAGTATGATATGGCTCCCAACCTAGCAATTAGGTTTTCACTCCAGGAGGTTATTGATGCAATACAGAGTAACGCTAGCAATAAAGCTCCGGGCCCGGACTTGATCCCTATGGATTTGTATAAATCCAGTCCCAAGTTATGGGCACCTATTCTTTTAAACGTTCTTAATGCGGCAGTTACTGTGGGTATTCCTGCCTCTTGGAGACTGGCCTATATTATCCCAGTATTTAAAAAGGGCGATCGGAACGATCCTAAGTCTTATCGCCCCATTTCTCTCCTTGATTCTTCTGTGAAGATTCTGGAATGGATCATCTTAAGGCGTATTGAGGCCTGGATGATAGGTAATGATATTTTAAGTCGGGACCAGTATGGTTTTAGGGAAGGCCTCGGAACGCGAGAACAATGTCTTTCCCTATTGATGTTGATTGGTAAATATACGCAAGCTAGGAAGGGTACCCGCTACCTTGCCTTTATGGACCTTAGCTGTGCCTTTGATA
The DNA here is from genome assembly GCF_031143425.1 of Pleurodeles waltl. Lineage (NCBI taxonomy): Eukaryota > Metazoa > Chordata > Amphibia > Caudata > Salamandridae > Pleurodeles > Pleurodeles waltl. The sequence continues at coordinate 870,866,524 of NC_090444.1, read as the reverse complement.
AGGTAAATCGGTCTATACTGTGGAAGAGGTTAAATCAGCTAGGGATGGATCCTAAAATTGTAGAGTTGCACCGGTATCTCCACTCAGGAACGGTTGCAAGTGTGAGGGTGGGGTCTAATGGGGAATGTTCAGAGGCCTTTAAGCTTTCAAGGGGTATGCGCCAGGGGTGTGTTTTGGCTCCCACTCTGTTCCTTCTATATGCAAATGGATTGTCAGATTTTCTGATGGAACATTGTAGGGATGTCCCAAAGGTGAATGGCATTAATGTCCCTGTGCTGATGTACGCGGATGATGCAGTCCTTATGGCCCGCACTATGAATGGTCTCCATGAAGTAGTCAGAGCTTATGCCTCCTTTATGTCAGCTTTGGGCCTAGAGATTAATTATAAGAAACCACATTTTATGGTTTGTGGAAGACCATTGAGTAGGGTGGGGGAGCTAAGGATCGATGATCAAATCATTAGCAGGGTGCATGAGTTCCCATATTTGGGGTCATCTTTGATGATAAAGGATCTTGGAAACCCTGTATTGCCAGAAGGGTTGTGCTTTTTCATGCTACAGTTGGTGCGACTTTTGACTTTGCTGTAAGGGTAGGAAGTAAACCTATTAAGCCTTTGCTTGAAATCTATGGGCAGAAATGCCTCCCTATCCTGCTGTATGGTGCTGCACTTTGGGGGTATATGGAAACCTGAGCCCCTACTGTAGAAGAAAATCATTTCTATAGAAGGCTATTGGGAGTTGGCCAAAATATTTCTGGTTTTTGCCTTCATTTGGAATTAGATCTTGAGTTTGTACAAGACAATATCCAGCTGGCTCCCCTTCTGTTATGGATTTCTATTTGGAGTAACGAATATGCTACTTTTAATAGAGATATTTTATGGGATTGTTTGGCTTGTGACAATGTAAAGAACATTCCCTGGCTGACATATATAAGAAAGATGGCCCATGACTTGGGGCGGCCTGATTTGTTTGAAAATCAGAGTCATGATAAAAATTGGGTTAAGGATAATTTTCTGAGAATCCAGGGGACTAAAAGGGAGGGGGAGGCCTTAGGGAAAAAATTGGTCAGGGATTTTATTATGTTAAAGATGGGGGTGGGCTCTGAGCGCTATCTTTTAGAGATAAATGATGTGAGGGAAAGGTCTCTTATTACTCGATTTCGTTTGGGGATCATTAATCTATGTTTCCCGCTAGGCCAGTATGGGGAAAAATCTATTAGACCCTGCCCCTGTGATGGGGTGTCCCCACAGACCTTGTCCCATTTTACATTGTTTTGTGTTTTTTATGCACCGTTTAGAACTGTTTTTTATTACCTCTTTTAAGGCCCAAGGGTTTCGTGCAATATCGTTCTGCTTTTATGTGGCTGCAAATGGCCTCAGATGTATTGGTGTGGAGGGGGCTGGGATCATTCTTGAAGGGAGATACTACTCTTTTTTGTATGATATCTTTTATTGCTTTTATAATAGTGCAATAACATACACTCAGTAATGTAATGCTGTTTAGAAAGAAAAACCCCAACATTGTATAGATTCCCTCCTCCCCCCCATCTTGCACAAGATTCATTTGTATTGGATCATAGATCTGCAATTCTCGAAATCAAAGCATACTTCACAAACATGCAGTGTTCTAGGTTAAAGGTGTAGAGGACTGTTCGGTTTCAGATTCCGAAGTGGTGGTCTCTTCTTCTGATAAGGGGGCATCAGCAGTTCTCAGACTCTCCAGGATCGCATTCCATTGTGTAACATTTTCACTGGGTCTTTGCCCCTGTATAGTTTCTTTCCTCAGCACCGTTCCCTCGGCCTCTGCCCATTTTTCCACTGCATTTTGCCACCTAGTCACTTGTGGGCCCTTCGCTTTCTTCCAGTGTGAAGTTATCTCTCTTCTAGCTAGAATCAAGGCAAGGTCAATGAACCTGAAGGCTATTTTGTGAGCCGAGGGGCGGGCAAAGCCTCCCAATACTGCCACTATTGGAGAGGAGGGTAAAGTTCTCCTAGTACAAGAGGAAATTTTCCTAAAGATCACTACCCAGTAGTCGTCCAGCAGAGGACAGCTCCACAACATGTGCAGTAGACCTGCTGCTGGTTCAGTGCAACAAGGACAGCATGAGTTAGTTGCACCATAAATTTTAGTTATCATTAGAGGAGTTAGGTAGGCTCTGTGGTATATATACAAATTTATTAATTTAAATCTTGCGTTTCTCGACACTGTGTATATATGGGAGGTTATCCTGGTCCATTGTTCGTCATCTATGATAGTCTCCAGCTCTGTCTGCCACTTGGTTTTAAGCTTGTTTAGGGGTAGACATGTGCTGTTCAGCAGGGATTTATATATACCTGAAATCACTCCTTTTTGTTGCCCAATTGAGCATATAAGGTTGCAACCATACTGAGTAGATGGTTCTAGTGTGCCCGCTCTCCATTTCTTATTAATAGCTCTAGTTATTGCGCTATGTATGAGGAACATTCCTGGTGGAAGGGCAAACTGTTCTTGTAATTCTGCGTAGGTACATAGTCTCCCATTACTAAACAGTTCGCCCAATTTTGTAATATTATATGCCTTTAGTTTATCTATGCCTATTATTATATGGTATCTCATGGAGTGTGCCAGCCATGTTATGGGGGCCTCAGGTGTGTATGGTGTCGCAGTGCGGGTGCACTTTAGGTACTGCTCCCAGCAATGTCTGGTTGGTTCCCACTCCATAGAAAGAGGTCGTTTCTGCCTTTTGGGTTTCAGTACGATGCCCAGGATTTGTGCTAGTGGGCCGTTCAGCGGAATCTGCAAGTTTTTAGGCACTGGGGGTTCTGTAATTAATTTTGACAACCATTGCAATTGGCCTGCCCAGTAGTAGATCTCGACGTCTAGGACTGCCATGCCCCTCCTCAGTGGTAGGTCTCTGGAGAGTGTGCAACGCTATTCTATGTCTACTTGTTCCCCAAATGAAGCTCGTGACCATGGATTCTATGTTTTTGAATACCATTTTTGGAATTAAAATTGGAATAGTAGAAAAATAGTAGAGCAGTCTTGGCAAAACTATCATTTTAAGCAGGGCGACTCTTCCAGAGACTGTCAGGGGGAGTGTCTTCCAGAACTGCATACTTGCCCGGATCCCTCTAAGTGTTCTATGTATGTTACCCTCCAACAGGTCTTCTGTGATGTGGTATATATTGACTCCTATAGCCTCTGCTAGGAAGCCGGCAAGTGACAGGAAGGTGCAGCGGCTGGGGCAGGAGCCAAGCCCCCTCGCCCATTGGATCTCCAGAAAGGGGCGGGAAGCAGCCCCTTTAAAAACAAATGCGCACCCGCTGTCGCGGGTCGCGCTTTCCTCCAGGTGCAGCGGCTGGAGCCAAGCCCCCTCGCCCACTGGATCTCCAGAAAGGGCCGGGAAGCAGCCCCTTTAAAAACAAACACGCGCCCGCTACCGCAGGTCGCGCTTTCCTCCAGGTGCAGCGGCTGGGGCAGGAGCCAAGCCCCCTCGTCCATTGAATCTCCAGAAAGGGGCGGGAAGCAGCCCCTTTAAAAACAAACGCGCGCCCGCTGCCGCGGGTCACGCTTTTCTCCAGGTGCAGCGGCTGGGGCAGGAGCCAAGCCCCCTCGCCCATTGGATCTCCAGAAAGGGACGGGAAGCATCCCCTTTAAAAACAAACACGCGCCCGCTGCCGCGGGACGCGCCTGGGCGAAGCCCACGCCAAAGGCATGCGACCGAAGGAGGCCGGGCCGGGCCATATCTCTTTATTTTTTGTCCCCAGGATTGCCTTTGCTTGTCGTCAGCAGTAGGGGCCGAGGAGCTCACAAGTCTTATCCCTGGTGAGGGGTCCCTAGTAGAATTATAGTGGGTGGGGCCTGTAGGCCAATTGCGCTAATAACCAAGTGTTTAAGCAAGGTACCCGGAATTAAGAAGATAAGATGGGCAGACGGCGAGGGGGGGGGGGGCTGAAGAAAAGCATGGATCTAATAAAACCCTAGATGGTTTTTTTCCAAAATGCTGTCGGGCACTCGAAAAAGAAATAGAGTTGGTACTGTGGCGCTTAGCTGTTCCCTCTTCTTCAGCCAATAGTCTAGCCTATGTTGGTCATGTCTCACAGCCCCCCCTTCCAATAGACTCGCAACATGTGCCGACCACTCCCCTCTCCTCACCCTCTAGAAACCCCCAGGAGTACCAGGTCGAAATTTCAAATGAACCTAACGCCCTTGCTGTACCAACCCTGCTGATTCAGAGCCCTTTCATAGGAGAGTCCTCAACTACTGTAGATCCCAATATTAAAGAAAAAAGGAAACGAAGGGAGCCTGTTATCAAAAACAAACGAACTAGGATTTTGAGCCCCCCCAAACCAGGCCAGTCCTTCAATAATGACGCGATTCTAACCTCCTTAGAAAATGCCAACGGACGACAGGCAAACAATCATACTAGGAATCTTATAAGAGAAGAGCTCACCAAGTTGCTCCTTCCCATAGTAGCCCGTCTCCAAACGATTGAGGATAAACTGGAAGGTCTCATCAAGATCCAGCTGCCAGTACCTCCTCCAACTGCAGAAATCCAATCTTACTCTCACCACTCTCATCTCAACCAAATCCACGCTAATGGCAGCAGATCACCTGCTCAAATGGATAAGAGTTTTCTCCTTGCCAAAAACCAAGAAGGGAACAGACCTGTTAGAGCAGTTAACACCCCAAAGAATAAGCCCTGTAAGGTTTCAGCCCCCCCTCTCAGAAGGAATTGCTCTTTCTAATAACACAGTAATTAATGTCGGTGAAGCCAATTCTACTTATGACTATTCTCCAATAGGGCCCCATGAAGAGGGCCCAGATCAATGGCAGGACTGGATTGAGAGCGCTGCATCTTCCGCCGGAGTCATGCCCATATGTCCTTGTCATCACCAATGCACCCGAACTTAAAACCAAAACTCCGGAATCTTTTACTGAACTAAAAAATAAGGCCATACATTGGTTACACGCAAACGCGGGGTTTGCATTTTCTATGATACCATTGATACTAATGGTGAGAAGGGTGGGGTGGGTGGTCTCATTAGAAAAGACTGGTACAGGGGATTGCATTGTTATTAATTTCAACTCACCTGGTCTTGTTCAGCTGCTCTTTACAAATGCTAATAGACCTTATCCCTTAGCAGGAAAAGTTTCTCTATGTAGACTACAAGTGTTTTATCCTCCTTCTCCGACATATGCGAATAGCAAACCGCCATTGATGCACAGAGTCTCCCCTGACATCCAGTTACAGTCTAACCCCGAACCAGGCCCTAAACGCTCCTCAGCCTCTCTCTCTGAGATAGATTGACTAAGTGACGGACCTCGGGGAGTGGTTATGAGTAGCCATGAAACTGAGCACACCATTTATCCTGCCCTTAGTGGCTTTACTCCTTCCACACCATCGACCTTGATAGATCCTGGCAATCTGGGAATTTCCGAGAGTATTATATACCTAGCCAATGAGGAGGGGGATTCACCCACGATAACCGCTCCCTGCTACTCTGGGCCCACCCCCTCTGTCAACTTACCAGATATGAATATGACTGGTGTAGTATTTAGTGGGGCGAACAAACCCCAGGGTAAGAAAGAAATGGGTCATTGTATGCTTGTGGGGAACAGTAAGGTTATTGGCTGCATCTCCCCTTGCAGGAAGCAATCCCCGAGAGAAGTTGGGTACACTAAAACAAATGTTTTTGACACGGTTCTTAGCTGGAATATAGCAGGGCTGGAAAGTAAATTGCAAAGTCCTGGATGGGGCCAATTTATTGACGAACACCAGATTTGTCTATTCCAAGAAACATGGGCACTGGGACTCAAACACAGATTAGGCTTTAAAAGCTATTGGGTTGCAGCACGTAAGACGTCCTCTGGGAGATCATCGGGAGGGCTACTCATATGGTTAAGCAGTTCTCTTAGGTGCAAAGTTGAAGCCATAGATATGGGCTGCCCTGACTTACAGGCCTTACTAGTATCGATTTTTGAGGAGAGATCTTTATTAATAATTAATATCTATAATAGGAGTGTGGGCAGCCACTACGACTCTGATGCCATGTCCTTACTGGATAGCTTTCTCAACAACAATATCTCATCCCATTTCATCCTGATTGGAGGGGACTTTAATGTTACATTTGAGCCCAATGCCCTGGTCCAAGAGATATACAAAGAAGAGGATGCCTATTGTGGTATCCCTCAGCTAGCCTCAAATAAAAGACAGAGATTGAACAAAACAGCGCGCCTAGTGGCTGATATTACATTAACGCACGGTCTCCGAGCTTGTAATGGTCGCTCCCTTTCCGACATTAACCTGCACCCCACTTTTAGGCATGGAGTGCACAGGAGCCAGATTGATCATATACTTCTTGGCATTCGACTGTGGGGCCACATGTTTGTCATGAGGGTACAAGAGCACGATGAGAGTGATCACGACCCGTTGATCCTATCGACTAGAGGCCTCTTCCCTTCGCTTGAAGCACCCCACTCCAAGGCTTATGTACAACAGCTCGCCCTAACAAATAATAGACGCAATGTAAAAATGGGAGTCTGTTATCACATCCCCTGAACACCTCATAACAATATACAACTTGTTAGCTGATCAAATGGAGTGTATGCTTCTATACAATGAGGATAGTGATGGTGATGGGCCTTTAGAAGCCCACATTGAACTGTTTAACTCCTTAAAGTATCTCTTTACAAAAAAGATTATTAGTAAACCCAAGAAAAAGTGCTGTGCACGGTGGTTTAATAACTCATGCAGGGAAGCACAGCATAACCTATTGAGATCACTAAAAGAAGGCCAAGTAGAGCTCATAAGAAAAGCAAGGAAGGATTATAAGCAGGAATGCTCTAAGGCACACAGAAGCTGGGAAGAGGCCAGATGGGCTGCTATCTTGGAGACTGCCGAATCAAACGATACTTCCAGGTTCTGGAAACTGATAGCAGATGACTGTAGAGACCCTGCTTCTTTAACTGGCACTTCAATTCTCTCTGAAGTATGGGCTGAGCACTTTGGTCAATTGTACGAAGGTCCATCTGAAGCATCTTTGAGGACCCTCGACGAACCCATAATCCATGGGGCCACCCCGATTAAATTCACTTTAGCCGAAACAAGAGCTGCAATTGATTCATTGAATTGGGGAAAGGCCCCTGGCCCTGATAAGATCCCAGACGATTTATATAAAACAAGACCTGATATATGGACACCTTATCTTAACCTAATCTGCAATGCAGTCGCAGCAGGAGCTCCTGCCCCATCTTCCTGGAAAGGGGCTGAGATAGTTCCCATCTTCAAAAAAGGTAGTCCCAATAATCCTACCAATTACCGACCGATTTGTCTACTTGACAACTCTCAAAAAAACTATGCAAAACAACTTTTGTTTCATCTTGATGAATGGATTTTGGAGTCTGAAGCCATATCTGATTTACAAGCGGGGTTCAGACCTGCAGTTAGCACTATAGACCAAGCCCTGAGATTCCTGGCAATCAAATGGAAGAACGTGGACCTGGGGGGGGGGGGAATCTGTATGTGGTCCTTATAGACCTTAGAGTTGCATTTGACTTGATCCCCAGGAATATGCTATGGTTAACACTTTCCAATATGGGGGTTCCATCTGGCCTTTTGAAACTCATTACCCAACTGCATGATAACACCTATGCACAAATTAGATGCGGTAGGGAGGGTGAACTGACAGACCCTGTAGCCATTAAAAGAGGAGTCAGACAGGGTTGTGTCCTGGCCCCCACTCTTTTCTTGCTTTACATAAACAACTGTATTAATTACCTAGAGAACGGTACAAACAACTCGCCCAAATTGGCTGGAAAGAAAATCCTGTGTCTGCTATACGCGGACGACACAATCTTGCTAGCTAAATCACCAATGGGAATTCAAAATCTGGTCAACCAATTTTGTGTCTTTTGTAGAGACTATGGGCTGGACGTTAATGTCAAGAAAATGAAACTTATGATATACAGTACCTCAAGGAAACGACCGCGTGCAAGAATAGTAATTAATTCAATCCTGTTGGAGAAAGTGGAAGAGTTTGATTACCTAGGTATCGAACACAGGTAATTGGGAGGCAGCTATTGACAAAGGGCACTTACTATAAGTCAAAGAGGTGGGGCCCTAGTACGCAGGTCTAGAAAGGCTCCGAGTCCCCCCCTGATTACAATTGCGGAGATTTATAATGTCCAAATCTGTGCAGCGGCCCTGTACGGAGCGGAACTTTGGGGTTCGCACAGAAAATTGGACATTTTACATCTAAAGAAAACCATTTCCTCAGACAGGTTTCCAGGTTAGGGATGGGCACACCAATGACCCCTCTCAGGCTCGACCTAGGATTAAATAGTATTAAAACTATAGCGGGCCTGAGACCACTCTCTTACTGGATCCGTCTATGGAAAACTGTTGAACTTGAGCCATTCAGGGTGGTGATAAGAGAACTTATAGCATCTCCCCAGGGGCCGGAAAAAATCCTTTGGCTGAAGGAGGTGAAATCTGCTTTATGTGGTCTCTTTAGGAACCTCTTTAGGAGCTTGTGGTCTCTTAAATGAGAAGTTGAGACCCTATAAGCTTACAGAGATGAACTTCCAGCCTAAATTTGCCACAACACTAGATAAAACATTTTAGATATGACAAGAAACTCATTAGTCCATAAATCGGCCATGATACTGAGTAAAGTTCCATGGAAGGTACTAACTGTATATATCTGTATGATGGACACAAGCTTTTTATTTAAGTACTTTTTATCTTATTGCACGACTCTTTTATTGTATTTTAAGAATGATCATAGCCTTAGTTCTAAGGAACGTACCATCGATATTTATCTGATTGCTGGCTATTGGGTTTTTTAGTACCATGTATGATTGCTATTATGAATTTTAACGCCTCAATTTTATCATGTAAGATCGTTATGTTTGAATTTTAATGGTCTAAACTTTTAGACCGAATGAACATAAATAAAAATAAATAAATAACTCCTAAATATTTAAATGTATGCGGGGTCCAGGGCAGGCCTCTGGTATCTGTGGGTTCTTTGGTGTTTTTAATTGCTGGGAAGATAGAGGATTTTTTCCAATTAATGCGGAGACCGGATGCCACTCCGTATGTTTCTAACATATCCATTGCTCCAGGTAGCCCCACTTCCAAGTTCTCAAGAAAAAGTAGCATGTCGTCTCGTCTGCGTAAAGAGCAATCTGATGTGTCCAGTGATTAATCAAAATACCCTCATAGTAGCCTCTGGTTCTGGCCATTTGAGCAAGTGGTTCTACTGCTACCGCGAAAAGAAGAGGTGATAAAGGACAGCCCTGTCTGGTGCCTCTACCTATGGGGAAAGAGTCAGATACATTATGACCCGTTCGGACTCGTGCTGTGGGATTGGTGTATAGAAGTCTCGTCCAACAGACGAAGCCCTCTACGAGTCCCATCTGTAGCATTACCTGTTCCAAATAGTCCCACCTCAAGCTATCAAAGGCTTTTTCGATGTCTACCGATATGATCGCCGCATGTGGTGTAGCTAGTGGTATGTTGTGAAGGATTGAGAGTAGGTGTCTGATATTTTGTGCAGTGCTGCGTGAGGGAATAAAACCGGATTGAAGTCGATGGATCAGTGAGGTCGTATAGGGTAGTAGCCTGTCCGCTAACACTCTGCTAAGTATTTTGTAATAAAGGTTGAGCATGGATAATGGGCAGTACGATCGGACATCATTGGGGGGTTTATCGGGTTTCAATAATGGAATCATTATGGCCTCCGAGGTCGACCAAGGTAGATTATTATTATTCCATGCTTCTGCGTAAAGTATACAGAGTTGTGGAGCTAGTAAGTCCTGGAAACTAAGATAAAACTCTACTGGGAGTCCGTCCGCTCCCCGCACCTTGCCCCTCGCCATGCCTTAAATTGCTGATTTGATTTCTGCAATTGAAATAGATGTTGCCAGAGTCGCGCAGTCCTCAGCTCCCAACTAAGGAAGTGCGAGGGCTTCCAACTCTCGCAACTGCGTCTCAGTTATTTTATCAACAGGGGGTGCATACAATGCTGAATAATAGTTAAGGAAGCTTGTGTTTATCTCCCTTTGCCCGTAAACATTATTACCTGGGGTGTCTTCAATCTCCACCACGACCGTTTGTGGCGTATGGGGCCTGGCGAGCAAGGCTAATAGGGCACCCGACTTATCCCCCTCTGCATGCTGCCTGCTCAAATAGTGCTTATAATCAAAGCGAGACAGTCTAATATTCGCCTCAGTTATCTTATTTCTAGTTTTGAGTAGTAAAGGGGACAGATCAGGTTGTGTAGGGTGATTACGCTTGAGATCTCTAAGGGTGTCTTCGAGCCGCTTGAGTTCTATTTCTAACACTTTCCGGACTCCCATATTTTAGCTAATACATTGACCCCTAGTGACTACTTTGAACGTTTCCCACTCAGTGGATCTGGAGGAGGCAGTTCCTGCATTTTGTTTGAAGTAGTCCTTAATGTTTTTATGCAGGATTTGTTTAAATGCTTCGTCTTCCAGAGCATCCACCCTTAGACGCCAGGTTGGTATTGAGGGTCTTTCCCCACTCCAGGCTAATGAGGGCATCAGGGGATTGTGATCTGATATGGTGCGACTGAGATATTCAGCTGTCATCACCGTATTGTGCACTTCTGGCGACACCAAGAGGGTGTCCAGCCTAACATGTAAGGTATGTACAGCTGAATAGTATGAGTAATCTCCGATGTGTGGGTTGAGTTGTCTCCAGCAGTCTTTGAGGTGCCATTGTAGTTGCCAATTTTGGAATAGTAAGGCAGTTTTGCAGATCGGTGATTGTGAGAGAGGTGGGTGCGACCTATCCAATTCAATGTTAGCTATGCAATTAAAGTCACCCCCGATTATTTTGGGGCCCATCACGAGTGGGCCTATGTCCCGTGATACTTTGTCGAGGAATTTCCCTTGATCTTGGTTTGGAGCGTATATTCCACTAATGGCTATCTCCCTTCCTTCTAATCTCCCTGCGACTATTACATGTCTCCCATCCTTGTCTATGATCTTGTGCAGCACTTGAAGGGGCACCCCAGGACGGATCCATAACAACACTCCCCTTGCAAATGCTGAGTAAGTAGTGGCAAAGATTTGTCCTCTCCATCTTTTTTCAGGGCATCCACGTCTTGCTCTATTAGGTGCGTTTCTTGTAAGATAACTATGTGAACACCCCTTCGTTTAAGGTAATTGTGCACTTTGTACCTTTTAGACATATTATTTAGGCCTCTAACATTCCATGTTATAATTTTATATTGTGTAGTCATGGTCTATATTGTTGGTATGACATGGCCAGTGCCTGTATTCTTGTTGCAACGTTTGGAACCCTAATGATAAGTTAGGTTTTTTTAATAGAAATTGAGAATTGCTTGGGTCATTGTCTATTTGTGCATTTAGTACTCTAAAAACTAATTTAACTAACTCAGTTCCCAACTCCCCTTCCCCAGGACCGGTATCTAGAACTCTCCCCGTCCAAACCATATTAACAGCCTTAGTTAATGTCCTATCGGTGGGTGGCGTGCCAAAGGCCGAGAGCTGTTGCCCCGGGTCGTTCCCCGGGCCCATCTGTGCTACTTCAGCTGCCCAGTAAAGTGCATTTTAGAGGTTTCGTTAAGTTCAGCTTCGTAGTTTCTTTCGTCTAAGTTATGTAATACTCTCGTAAGAACTCAGATCAATGTTCTTGAAGTTTTTCGTACGTCCAGGGAGATTTCAGATAATCTCATCTGCTGTTCTCGGAGTCACTGGGGGTAAGCTGACAAGGGTGTCTTGCGAGGACCCCTCACCACACGATTCGATATCTGAGACAACGCCAGAGGCTGGGGATAGTGGAGGGGTTCCTCTGCTCAGAGTTGCTGCTGTGTTTATGGCCTCTCTCCTCTCCTGTAACGAGTGATGTCTTGGGGGTGCTGCCTCAGTAATCTGTTTCCTAGGTCTACTGCGTTTCCTTCCGGGCGTGCGGAGGGATCGAGGATTGGGGGCCTGTTTGGCCAAGTCCAGGTTTTCCAGCCAGTCTTCCACTGCTTGCGGAGATAGAAAGAAGTGCATTGTGTTGTTATATTCTACTCTGAGCTTGGCCGGGAGATCATCGCGTATTTTATATTATTCTCACGCAGGACCCGCTTAGATTCATTGAAGGAGGCCCTTTGTACTTGCGTTCCTCTGGTGAAATCAGGAAATATCATGATTCTCCGATTCTCATATAGGATCTCACCTCAGTCGAGATTGAGTTAGTATGTGGTCTCTGTCTTTATAATGTAATAGTTTTGCCACTATTATTCTCGGTCTGGTTCAAGGCGGTGGTGTTCTGCTGGGTACTCTGTGGGCCCTCTCCACCGCAAAAAACACAGAGAGGCCTTCAGGTACCACTGTGCTTCTAAGCCACTGCTCGGAAAGCCTCCATGTTGATTGCCGATGATTCCGCTCCTTCTGGTATACCAACTAGTCTGATGTTACTCCGCCGAGCCCTGTTTTCAGCATCTTCCGCCCTTGTTTCTAGTATTTTGACGCGCGATGTGAGCTCCTGAAGCTCTGAAGATGCGGATTTCTGCGTTGTGGTCACCAGTGTAATATTTTTTTCGTTCGTTCCTACTCTTTCAGCTAATCTCCGGTGGTCATCCTGCAGTAGTGAGAAGTCAATTGTTAGGTTGTCTATTTTACTTTCAAGTGCCTCGCGGGACTCCCTAATGGTGAGGAGAACGGTGTCTAAGGTTGTCACCTGTAGTTCCTGGCCTTCTTGTGGGCCTGCGGATTGGGATTGTTCAAGTGGTCTGGAGATAGCAGCGCCATCTTGATGGTGTTCCTCTCGTTTTTTGGGCTTCCCCATCCTTGGATCAGGAGATCAGGCCGGGGTAGAGATAGGTTTGTTCATGCAATTTAGTGTGTCCACCTCTAAATAGCATCATCTGATTGTTCCCCTGGCTGGTTCCGGTGCTCTCCATACTCCACGTAAGTCACAGATTTCAAGTCATTTGTAAAAGCTCGTCACGATCCGCTTTTTCCTCCAGCTTGTTACGGTTCTGTGGGTTGCGGTATAGCAAGAAAGAAAAAACAGACTATGGGTCCAGGCAGATGTGGGTAGGAAACAGCAGGGATATTGTTTTGGCTTCGCCAGTGAGCCCCCTGGTATTGATTGTGCAGTCAGTATTACCCTCTTTTCCAGAGGTGTGAAGCGTTTTCTGAATAGAGCGTGGTCAATCTTGTGTAGGCTCTCAGGTGTTTCCCTCTCGAATCTCTGCCAGTGTTCCTTTCACTGGGTGGGGCGCTTCTATCACCCGTGTACCACCTCTGCCTTCCTGCCTCCTGCTGGGGGGGTGGGTTGCCCTCCGCTGCCCCTCAATTATTAGGTCCTCTTCATTCTTCGGTCGCGCTCTTATGTCACTGGGTCGCGCTCTCACCGTGCCTTGTTGCCGCCGTCTGCTACAAGTGAGAGGTCCGCCATTAGCAGGGGGGCTTTTTCCAGGATCGGTGCTGCCTCATTGTCCTAGCGGAGGTCCTGGTCTCTGCTCTTCGCCCGTCTTCCCCGGCCGCGGCGTCATTTGGGTGTAGCCGCCATCTTGGATCTATGCGGCCGCAGAGAGAGCCGGCCAAGACATGGCAAATTCTCCCGATTTTCTCCACCGTTCAGGTTCGCTTTGGTATCTCCGTATTCTGCAGGTGTTCCGATTTTTTGACCATTAGTTTCATTTGTAATCGGGCATTATTTGCCGTTTTTATACTGATCAGGCCCGGTTCGCGGCCCCTGAACTCCACACTAAGCGTGCTGCTGCATCGGCTGCAGGCCACGCCCCAAGGGAGCTACTGCTTGGCGTAAAAATGTAGAGTTTTTAGAATGAATTATTTTATCTTATTGTTTTTATGAATGAGGTTTTATTTGTTTATATTCTTGATGGTTGTTTTTATTGTATATTATCTTATTGTTATTTTAGCTAATGTACTGGTGTTTATCTGTTTTAATGGATGAATTATTTCATACCGAATAAAGACTTCTTCTTCTTCTAGTTTGTGTTAGATTGATTAACTACAATATCCAGAATGCATTGTACTGGTTGGAATGGATATGGAGTATAAAAGGGGAAAGAAAGGAAGGACTCATTTACCGTGAACAAGACTCCGTGAAACATGTAGGTGGTTGTTACTTGCAATAAATACACCTTAATTTTGGATTCCATGGAGTGCTGTGAAATTCTTTGTTTTACAATATTCTCAAGATTGGTCTTCTTCGTTACCTGGCAGTGGAGTGAGCCGCCCAAACACTTCTGACCATATTGCATACATATATATATATATATATATATATATATATATATATATATATATATATATATATATATTATCCACAAACAGTCCACTCAAGGCGCGCTCCTTTGGTCGGTGCCCATGTCAGGGAAGGACCATTTCCCTGTATTTTATCACCACACAAGTCTGACACAAAGTCAAAAACGCGGCACTCACAGGATTCTGGATTTGCTTCTTTTAATCTGCAACTGATAACACCAACACCAATGCATTTCAACCAGCAAGGTCTTGATCACGGTACATGAGTGATCCATTCATGACTATATATACTCTTTGTCCCTTTATGCCTTTATGTGGCATTCTGGGATATGTAGTGCTCATAATATAAACTTGTGATTTTAAACATCAAAACAAAGAGAGAAACCCCATAATTACCATTAAAACCAAATATTTACATTTACATTTTGAAAAAAGCAATTCTATTACTTATAGTCAGCACACAAAATTATATAATGTCTGCTGATCAACATATCCTCAATCTCTTTACGTTTTATACTTATTTCATTAAACTGCAACAATCATCTATTAAATCCATATTATCCTAATATTAGTTTATTCTTATTTACTATAATACATTATTAAACATAATGGTCTAGTACCCACTCTTCATTTTAATAAATCAACGTATCCTGTATTATCAGCATCATATGACTATTATTCATCACCTACTGCAATCAATCCATGTCATAAAAAATTATCTAATCATTCTTCTTATTTATTGTACATATTTACAAGTGACAATACAATTCCTCGTCTCCATTTATCCCATAAGGGATCTTTGTTTTTAGTCTGATAATATACCTCAACTCTAGACGCCTCAATTTCTGAACTCTGTCCCCTCCTCACTCTTGTTTCTTTACTTTTGTAATGCCAACATATCTCATGTGTAACCAATTCGATTTTTTGTGATTTTTCAGATGTTTGGTCATAGCATAATTGCTGTCATCATTTTGTACCGCCCTAATATGCTCAAGAATTCGCTTCTTGAGGGGACATATGGTGCTCCCTACATACCTTAACCCACAAAGACATTCGATGACATACACTACAAATGTAGTTTTGTGTGTGATCCTATCTTTAATCGGTATTTCTTTACCTCAAAAATCTGTAATCCCCTTCCTATTACAGCCATTCTTACATGCTTTGCACTTGTTGCAGCAAAAACAAACCTTATTACCATCTGAAAACCAGTTGTAAACTGCCGGTATTTCAAAGTGACTCGTCACTAACATATCCTTAAACAATGGTACTTTCCTGTATGTTACAAATGGACGAGTGCCAAGTTGTGATCCATTATCTCCATCCTTTTCGATCACATGCCAGTGTCTATTTAGAATATACGATATCTGTTGGTTCTCTTTACTTTACTAAAATCCAATATGGATCGTATCTTCTCAGTTTCTGACTCACTCTCACATTCTTTTCTATTTACCAGTATCTGTGCTCGTATTTTTAATCTTGCTTTTTTCTCACCTTGTTTCACATCTCTAATTCTATAACCTCTTTTTTAAAATCTCTGCTCTATGTCCCTAAATTTCATATTCATATCGTTTTAATTTGAACAATTTCTTTTGATTTGAATAAATTCTCCATATGGAATACTTTTTATAAGTGTTTTAGGTTGAAAACATGATCCATGTAGGATACTATTAGTTGCAGTAGGTTTCCGATGTAATGTTGTCTGTAACATGTTACTTTCTATATATACCATCACATCTAAAAACTCTATAGAAGTCTTACTTGTTTTACATGTGAACTGAAGTCCACCATTATTCGTATTTAATTTAATGAACTCCTTAAACAATTCCTCTGTGCCATTCCAGATCAAAAATAAATCATCTATATACTGTAACCACATTACCACTTTCTCCATATATTTCTCATTTTCTTGTCCCCAAGCAATGCACTTTTCCCCCCAACCCATCATCGGGTTCACATAGCTCCCATGAGAGTTCCACAAATCTGTTTATAAATCTGATGATTAAATATAAACACATTGTTTCTTAAACACACTTCCATCATCTCTAATAACATATCAGAATGTTTCAATAAGTAAATGCTTCTTTGTTGTAAAAAAATATTTAGCTGCTTTCATACCCAATTCATATGAAATAGATGTATGAAGAGAGACCACATCTATAGTGATCAACATATAGTCAGACTGCCTTACCACACCTAGTAATCTGAGAAAGTCTCCTGAGTCCTGTATATATGAGTTCAAACCCTTTACCATAGGTCCCAAGAAATAATCCACATATTTTGACACCCCTTCATATAATGATCCACAGCTCAAGATGATTGGTCTACCTGGAGTCTTGTGAATCTTTGGTAAAAAGTATATGGTCGGCATAATCGGATTCTCATACATCATAAATGTTCTTTCATCAAAACTTATCAAGCCACCTGTATACCATTTTTCCAATCTTAAATTAAAATCCAATACCAACTCATTCGTAGGATTCTTTGTTGACTTACAGTAATTGGATTCTATATTCAGTTGATTATATGCTTCAGCAACATAGTCATCCCTTCCCCAAATTACTGTATTTCCTCCTTTATCTGCCGGTTTGATTACAATAGATTGATCTTCCATCAAGTTCTTAAGTGCAACTTGTTGAATTTTTGTCAAATTTTCTTTGTTTCCATTCATTTGAAAGTGTATTTTTTCCAAATCATTGATGACCAAATCATGGAAAACATACATTTTATTGCCCGGTATCAGCGATGGACAAAACTTTGATTTATGTTTAAACTTTGTATATTCTTTTTGTCCTGTATCTATTCCTAAGGTAGACAATATTTGGTTTCCGTCATTTAATCATCCTCCAACTCATGTGTCAAATCATACAACGTTTTCATATCAGATATTTGTTATATTGTCAATTTCGAGTCATACGTCATCTGAACCTCTTTTGATACTCTATTGGGTCCCATTTTCGAAAAATATTTGGCCAGTTTTAATTTTCATACAAATTTATATATATCAGTTCTAGTTTGCACAAAAACCTGATGTTTCTCTGGGCAGAAGCTAAGGCCTTTCTGCAAAACAATCTCTCCCACCTTGGTTAGTTGATAGTTCGACAAATTGACAATCAAATTATCTGTCTTTTCCAGATGTATGTCAATATTTATTGTTTCTTCTGACTGCATAGAATGTAATCTTTTCCTTTTTCCAGCCCCCCTTCTCGTTTTCCTATTCCTTTTGTCCTTTCCCGACCTCTGCCTCATCCTCTGCTTCTTGGTGTTGCTTGGTCCAAATATACTAACTTCATTTTGTCTAAAACAGTAGTTTTTCTTACACCATAAGGTACTTACCTGGTGCCTGCGGCAGATGGGCGCTCCATATCCAGGGGTTCCCTTTGAGCGGACGAGTCCGCCGCTCCCCCCACGCTGAATCCAAGCTGCCTGGTCGCTTCGCCGGCACAGAGGGGCGGCAGCCAGGCTTTGCTTCCAGGGCAGCAGAGGCAGAGTCAGCACAGGCTTGTTCCTGGCTCGGCCTTGCCTGAATCAGGATTTCCGAGGGAGCTGGCCTCAAAGTTCCATCGTATTGGTGTTTCCAGTAAGGATGTCAGGCAACACCATTTCACACCTCAGTCCTCTCATCACTGGCCCTCCTGCTTGACCCCCAGACGCCCTTCTGGGCCGGGGGCCAGAACATGGCTACTGGAGCAGAAGCTGTCTTTTTCTAAGTCCGGGTTGGACTCCTCAGCTACTTTTCAAGCTCTATCAGTGCTGCCCCCACCGGATCCTGGGGTAAGGAGCAAGTGCGCTGCTAAAGGTAAAGCCTCTATACTTTCTTTGCCACCACATTTACGAACTGAGGGAGGGGTTTCTCCACCTAATTCTCAAGCTCCACCGGCTAAAATCACTGCAAGCGATTACTACTGGGCGATTCAAAGTTACCCCCTCCCTTAGGTCTTTCTTTAAAGTATTAGACCAGGCCAGTGCTCTACAAACTGCGCCCACTTCCCCGGTAAGTACGGCTGTGAATATGGCTAATATGGCAGGAGTTCTTCCCCCCCTCGCTTGTTTTATCACACAGCCCATCTATGCAGGAGGCAGAACAGGATACATTTGAAGGGGCTTCTGTACTTCCGTACGAGGCAGAGTCTGAACGAACTAATGTAAACCATACAGACTCCCTCTTCCAGTCATTACTGCATGAGATGAGAGACAAATTTGGTGTTTCTGAATCCAACCAAGCTAAAATCCAGGGGCTCTGTGATGGTCTTGATGTGAAAATCACTAATCTAACCCAGAGGCTAGGGACTATGGAATCCTCTATCTGTGCACCACAGGCAGATGTGGAGTTGAATACTCAGGAGGTCCAAACGCTGAAACGAAGTGAGAAGGACCTGAGAGAGAAACTAGAATCCTTGGAGAATCACTGCAGGAGGAATAACCTCAGATTCTTGAATATTCCAGAAGGTGTGGAAGGGGACAATATTAAAGACTTTATAATATCCTTGATCAAAGACCATATCCCGATGGTGACCTCCTTTGATCTGGCTTCGGAAATTCAGAGAGACCACCAGGACCCTTTCAAAAGAAATCCTAACAAGGAGAAACCTAGATAGGTACTGGCTACTTTTGCCTCATATCGAGAAAAATAATTGATTCTTACAGAAGCTCCCAAAGTCCAGGGCTTTCGGCATGAGGGTTGGTCGTTCCTAATAAGATCTGATATGTCTAGGGCAAAGCTAGATCGACGTTGGGAGCTGGTGAAGGCTATGCAGGATTTTAAGTCTTTGGGTGCTACTCCACAATTGAGGTTCCCCGCCACTCTGAGGGTTATGTGGAAAAATAAAATGTATAATTTCCATGATCCCCAAGAAGCTAGGGTTTTGATTGATCAGATAAAAGGGGAGAGCTAGCGGGCTGCGGAGGGCTGGGGCGCAAGGGTAGTATGAGCCACCCCACTGGGTTTAAAGGAGGGTTCCCCTGGGAGGGTATGGGGAAGGGTAGTGTGTCACGTGTTTCAACGATCCAACTAAGGTCACACCGGGTGGGGAGCAGATGAAAAAATTGAGTCCTCACATGACTGTACAACTGTTGGGGGTCAGACAAGAACCTCTTATTTGGATAAGGACATGAGGATGGGACCCGGCAATACTTCTAAACTTAAAATTCTGACCTGGAATGTAAATGGCCTCAGAGTGAGTAGCAGAAGAAGGAGAATTCTTGAGTTCCTAAGACTATCTGATAGCCAGATAATTCTCCTGCAGGAGACCCATCTAAGATATGAGGAGTGGATGAATATTCTTAAGTCGGAAAAGTGGATCACCTACTTTGCTTGTACTAATCAATCCTGCAACGTGAAAGGGGTAGCGATTATTGTAAAGAGCAAAGTTTGTAGTCAGCTGGCAGACGTCAATGCTGACCCTAGGAGGAGATGGGTCTTGGCAAATATCAAGTTAGGAGGGGTCCAACATACTCTGGTATCCTATTATGGTCCTAACATGGATGATTTGGGCTCACTCAGGGATCTCTATGAGCAACTGATTGGAAGAGCTCAGAATTTGATAATATCTGGCGGAGACTTTAATGTTTTGCTTCATCCTTCCTTAGATAGGTCTACCTCCAGACCAGCCATCAGTATACCCAATATGAGAACCTGCTTGCATAACATAAAGGAACATTTTGGCCTGATGGATCCTTGGCAAAACAGAATGGGACAGACCAAGAAGTTCACGTTCTGGAATAAGAAACTTGGGCATGCTTCCAGAATTTATTTTTTTCTGATAGATGTAAAACTTTGAAATAACCTAATGGGAATATCTCACCAGCCAAGCCATCTCTCGGACCACTCAGCCGTTCAGCTGATTATAAACTTTGCTGACTCTGCATGTACCAGATGGAAACTGGATCGTTCTCTCCTGGGAGAAGACGTGTAGGAGGCTGGCCTGGCTTGTAGTGGGTACCAGAGGTACTTACACCTTGTGCCAGGTCCAGTTATCCATTATTAGTGTAGAATAGGTGTTTCTAGCAGCTTAGACTGATAGACGGTAGCTATGGCAAAGCAGCTTAGGCTGAACTAGGAGACATGTAAAGCTCCTACTATACCACTGGTGTCATATGCACAATATCATAAGAAAACACAATAAACAGAGTTACTAAAAATAAAGGTACTTCATTTTTATGACAATATGCCAAAAGTATATCAGTGAGTACCCTCAGTATGAGGATAAGTTATATACACAAGATATATGTACACAAACCAAAATTAGGTAATTAATAGCAAGAAAAGTAATGCAAACAGTGTAGAATTACAGTAGATTGCAATAGGAGCACATAGGTATAGGGGCAACACAAACCATATACTCCAAAAGTGGAATGTGAACCATGAATGGACCCCAAACCTATGTGAGATTGTAGAGGGTCGCTGGGACTGTAAGAAAACAGTGAGGGTTAGAAAAATAGCCCACCCCAAGACCCTGAAAGGTAGGTGTAAAGTGTACCTACTACCCCCAGAGAGCACAGAAGTTGTGATAGGGGTATTGTGCAGGAAGAACAAACACCAGCAATGCAACAACAGTGGATTTCCGGACCTGAGTACCTGTAAGACAAGGGGACCAAGTCCAATAGTCGCGACAGTGTCGAGAGTGGGCAGAAGCCCAGGAAATGCCAGCTGAGGGTGCAAGGAAGCTCTTGCATTCGTTATCTGCAGAATTCCCCAAAGCAGAGACCCTAAATAGCCAGAAAAGGAGGTTTGGCTACCAAGAAAGGAGGATTGGCTATCAAGAGAGGTAAGAGCATATCAGAAGGAGCCTCTGACGTCACCTGCTGGCACTGGCCACTCAGAGCAGTCCAGTGTGCCCCCAACACCTCTGTTTCCAAGATGGCAGAGGTCTGGAGCACACTGGAGGAGCTCTGGGCACCTCCCCTGGGAGGTGCAGGTCAGGGGAGTGGTCACTCCCCTTTCTTTTGTCCAGTTTCATGCCAGAGCAGGGCTGGGGGATCCCTGAACTGGTGTAGACTGGCTTATGCAGAGATGGGCACCATCTGTGCCCATCAAAGCATTTCCAGAGGCTGGGGGAGGCTACTCCTCCCCAGCGCTCACACCTATTTCCAAAGGAAGAGGGTGTTACACCCTCTCTCAGAGGAAGTCCTTTGTTCTGCCTTCCTGGGCCAGGGCTGCCTGGACCCCAGGAGGGCAGAAACCTGTCTGAGGGGTTGGCAGCAGTAGCAGCTGCAGTGGATTCCGGAAAGGCAGTTTGGCAGTACCCGGGTACTGTGCTAGAGACCCGGGGAATCATGGAATTGTCCCCCCAATACCAGAATGGTATTGGGGTGAAAATTCCATGATCTTAGACATGTTACATGGCCATGTTCAGAGTTACCATTGTGACGCTATACATAGGTAGTGACCTATGCATAGTGCACGCGTGTAATGTGTCCCCGCACTCACAAAGTCCGGGGAATTTGCCCTGAATGATGTGTGGGCACCTTGGCTAGTGCCAGGGTGCCCACACACTAAGTAACTTTGCACCCAACCTTCACCAGGTGAAGGTTAGACATATAGGTGACTTATAAGTTACTTAAGTGCAGTGGTAAATGGCTGTGAAATAGCTTGGACGTTATTTCCCTCAGGCTGCACTGGCAGGCATGTGTAAGAATTGTCAGAGCTCCCTAGAGGTGGCAAAAGAAATGCTGCAGCCCATAGGGATCTCCTGGAACCCCAATACCCTGGGTACCTCAGTACCATATACTAGGGAATTATATGGGTGTACCAGTATGCCAATGTGAATTGGTAAATTTAGTCACTAGCCTGTTAGTGACAAATTTGGAAAGCAGAGAGAGCATAACCACTGAGGCTCTGGTTAGCAGAGCCTCAGTGAGACAGTTAGGCATCACACAGGGAACACATACAGGGCACATACTTATGAGCACTGGGGCCCTGCCTGGCAGGGTCACAGTGACACATAGACTAAAACAACATATATACAGTGAAATATGGGGGTAACATGCCAGACAAGATGGTACCTTCCTACACAAACCCCCCCCCAAACGAAGGACAATAAGACTAGCCATGACCTGATGAGTCTTCATTGTCTAAGTGGAAATATCTGGAGAGTCCATCTGCATTGGAGTGGGTACTCCCAGGTCTATGTTCCACTGTATAGTCCATTCCCTGTAGAGATACCTCAACAATTTAGGGGTTTCACCTTTCATTTGTTTTAGCCAAAGTAGAGGTTTGTGGTCTGTCTGAACAATAAAGTAAGTGCCAAACAGGTATGGCCTCAAATTTTTAAGTGCCCAGACCACAGCAAAGGCCTCCCTCTCAATGGAAGACCGACACTTTTCTCTAGGGGTCAACCTTCTGCTGATAAAAGCAACTGGTTGAGCCTGGCCCTCAGAATTCAGTTGTGATAAGACTGCCCCTACCCCTAATTCAGATGCATCAGTTTGAACAATTAATTTCTTGGAGTAACATGGGCTTTTTAGGACAGGTGCAGAGCACATTGCCTGTTTGAGCTCCTCAAAAGCTTTCTGACAGCTAGCTGTCCATAATACCTTTTTAGGCATCTTCTTACTAGTGAGATCATTAAGAGGGGCTGCAATGGAGCCATAGTTTTTAATGAATCTCCTGTAATACCCTGTGAGGCCTAAGAAGGCTCTCACCTGGGTCTGAGTTGTAGGGGGAACCCAATCCATGATTGTCTGGATTTTCCCCTGAAGTGGTGCAATCTGTTCTCCACCTACCAGGTGTCCCAGATAGACCACCTTTCCCTGCCCTATTTGGCACTTTGAGGCCTTGATAGTGAGGCCTGCCTTTTGCAGGGCCTCCAAAACTTTCCAAAGGTGGACCAGGTGCTCATCCCAGGTGGAGCTAAAGACAGCAATATCATCTAGATATGCTACACTAAAAGCCTCCAACCCTTGCAGGACTGTGTTCACCAACCTCTGAAAAGTGGCAGGTGCATTTTTAAACCAAAAGGGCATCACTGTAAATTGGTAGTGCCCTCCTATAGTTGAAAATGCAGTTTTAGGTTTAGCATCCTCAGCCAATTTGATCTGCCAATACCCTGCAGTCAAATCAAAGGTGCTAAGATACTTGGCAGATGCCAGTGTATCAATGAGCTCATCTGCCCTGGGTATAGGGTGAGAATCAGTTTTTGTTACCTGATTGAGACCTCTGCAGTCTACACAAAACCTCATCTCCCTTTTTCCATCTTTTGAGTGAGGCTTTGGTACAAGCACCACAGGACTCGCCCATGGGCTTTCAGAAGGTTCAACCACTCCTAGATCAAGCATTTTCTGAACCTCTTGTTTTATGCAGTCCCTGACATGGTCAGGCTGTCTATAGATTTTACTTTTGACAGGCAAGCTGTCTCCAGTATCAATTGTGTGTTCACACCAGGATGTGGTACCTGGCACAATTGAAAAGTGTTCAGAAAATTGTCCAAGGACATTTATGCAGTTGTCTTTCTGTTCTGCAGTCAGACAATCTGCCAAGACTACTCCCTCCACTAAAGCATCATTTTCAGCGGTGGAAAAGAGATCAGGGAGAGGGTCACTCTCTTCTTCCTGTCCCTCATCTGTTGCCATGAGCAGGGTGAGATCAGCCCTGTCATGGTAGGTGTTGGACCTGGCTTTTTGACAGGGTCATCCCCAAACTTTTTGCCTCCTTCCTCCTATTTTTTCTGACCTGTTGTTGTTGGCTTTTGACCTCTGGGCACTTTACCACTGCTAACCAGTGCTAAAGTGCATATGCTCTCTGTGTAAATTGTACTATTGATTGGTTTATCCGTGATTGGCTATTTAATTTACTTATAAGTCCCTAGTAGAGTGCACTATATGTGCCTAGGGCCTGTAGATTAAATGCTACTAGTGGGCCTGCAGCACTGGTTGTGCCACCCACTTCAATAGCCCCTTAACCTTGTCTCAGGCCTGCCATTGCAAGGGCTGTGTTTGCAGTTTCACTGTCACTTCGACTTGGCATTTAAAAGTACTTGCCAAGCCTAGAACTCCCCTTTTTCTACATATAAGTCACCCCTAATGTGTACCCTAGGTAACCCCTAAAGCAGGGTGCTGAGTGGGCAAAAGGCAGGACATGTACCTGTGTAGTTATATGTCCTGGTAGTGTAAAACTCTTAAATTCGTTTTTACACTACTGTGAGGCCTGCTCCCTTCATAGGCTAACATTGGGGCTGCCCTCATACACTGTTGAAGTGGCAGCTGCTGATCTGAAAGGAGCAGGAAGGTCATATTTAGTATGGCCAGAATGGTAATATAAAATCCTGCTGACTGGTGAAGTCGGATTTAATATTACTATTCTAGAAATGGCACTTTTAGAAAGTGAGCTTTTTTTTTGCACTTAAATCTTTTTGTGCCCTTCAATCCACGTCTGGCTAGGTTTTGTGGTACTGGAAAATTCTGGACCTGTGTTATAAACATCGTTGTATCACAACGATTTTGGTATCAGCAGACCGAGAATGATTAGAATAGTATGCACAAGCATTGTATTCATATTCAGGTGACGAAATCACCTGAATATCAGAGTTTCCGTCCTGAAACTCTGAGGTTCCATTTAAACGACAGCCATTTTGTGATTGCCCTCACATAGGCCAATGACTAATGCCGAAAAAGAGTCTGAAGGACATGTACATCTTTGCTGACTCCTCTGTGACCTGGGCAAGCTGACTCCACTGAGCAAAAACAACAAGTGATGGACGGAATGCTGAACATTGTCAAACACTCACCCCCAGTCATAGATCTGGGTTTAATCCATCATTCTTTTGCTCACCATGCCACCCCAGTTTGGACCCAGCCATATGCAAATCAGTCTTGACCCTGTTCCTCATGGGAACAGTCCAGACCGAACTGCCAAGCCAGGTCCTCATTGGACCGGAAACAAGCATCCTGGGACCGGTTTCGGGGTTTCACCCCTCATCAGCCAGGCTAGCTTGAATCCAGTGGCATGGGAAGCACGGGACCCACGTCTGGGCATACCCTTCCCACTTAGGGCGACAAAGCAAAAACAACAAGTGATGGACGGAATGCTGAACATTGTCAAACACTCACCCCCAGTCATAGATCTGGGTTTAATCCATCGTTCTTTTGCTCACCATGCCACCCCAGTTTGGACCCAGCCATATGCAAATCAGTCTTGACCCTGTTCCTCATGGGAACAGTCCAGACCGAACTGCCAAGCCAGGTCCTCATTGGACCGGAAACAAGCATCCTGGGACCGGTTTCGGGGTTTCACCCCTCATCAGCCAGGCTAGCTTGAATCCAGTGGCATGGGAAGCACGGGACCCACGTCTGGGCATACCCTTCCCACTTAGGGCGACAAAGCAAAAACAACAAGTGATGGACGGAATGCTGAACATTGTCAAACACTCACCCCCAGTCATAGATCTGGGTTTAATCCATCGTTCTTTTGCTCACCATGCCACCCCAGTTTGGACCCAGCCATATGCAAATCAGTCTTGACCCTGTTCCTCATGGGAACAGTCCAGACCGAACTGCCAAGCCAGGTCCTCATTGGACCGGAAACAAGCATCCTGGGACCGGTTTGACTGAAGCCAAACCTGTTCGGCCAGTTTTCTTTCCCAGTGGCCGAATGAGATTGGTATCAAGGCACAACACATCATAAAACCTTTAATCACACACAAACCATGCCTAATCTTACACACACCTGTCCCTGTTTTCTTTCTTTATGACTTGCTTTACAAGGAGGAGGTGCCTGTTTATATTGGGGGTCCGTCGATATCTGATGAAAGTACTGAGCCTTGCCGGGTAATTGATTGAGGGCTGGACAAACTGAAATATGGCTTGTCATCATAACCCTGCTATTTCTTTGTAGTGAAAATATGTGAATGGTCAACTGTAAAATAAGGAATGTTTGCCTAAAGCATAATATTTTGTATAAAAGAGAAGGTTAGCTTTGCAAGGGGAGCAGTCTCCTGAGAATATACACTGTGTTGTACTTCTAGGATACCTGTTACTGGCTGCAGCCAATAAACAAGATCTTTGACTTCACCAAGAAGACTCTGTGTTTCTGTAGTCTGAAACAGGAAGGACTCGAAGTCTTAGGGTGTGTTCCCTGGCACCACTGGGTTCTGAAAAAGCCAGTACTTCAGTTGGCGCCCAACGTGGGGCGATTTCAGCGGTACCGGTCCAAGCCAGAGGTTCGTGAGGAGCTTTGTGTGAAAATTCTGGAGGGAGGCCGCCACTTCATCGACCCCTGTATGTCGACGTGGTCCGAAAGTCTTTGCTGAGAGGTTCCCCACTTTACGACGGCTACGAAGGACTGCTGCCCTGATTATCGCCCTGTTTTGGACCCTTGATGATTTGGTAGAGCGAAACGATAAACGAGTCTTCTGGTGACGTCATCGATACCTCAGTTAAGTATAAGTGGAGCGTCTCCCAGTCCTTAGTTTGGTTCTTAGTTTGGTATCCCCTTGGGATCTTTGATTTGGAACTTGCAAGTACCAAAGCAGAGGGATTCGTGTATTCACAAGACTATTATATTCAATAATCCTTTGAAGTTTGAAGCTAGACTGGAGAGCGAAGATGCCTGGTCTTAGCAGACATGCAAATTTGTTTTGTCTTGGTTATAATCCCCGATTGGAGGACCGATTGTCCAATCCCCGATTGGAGGACTCGTGTCCGGTTCCTCCGATTGGAACTCCAACCTATGAACTATATGTGAAACATGGCATAGGCCCCATCATATATAATGAAGTATGGATCCGATACACCAGGAAAGATGGTGTTTTAAAATGGCCCCAATATGGTAGTTTTGACACAGAGATTCTGGATAATCTGGAGGTTAAACTTTTTAAGAAGAAAGCCCGGCCGGCGATGTTTGACTCTTTCCGCCTATGGCGTAAGGAAGCCAAACAGAAGGAAATTAAATTAGCAAAGAGAAATAAGAGGGAAGAGGGTATCTCGATAATGCAAGCTGCCATACAGTTTAAAGATGATGAAGAAGAACAGATAAATGAGCAGTTGCACAGGCAACGTAAAATGGTGACCGATAAATGTTATCCAGTTTTTCCGCTTCTTCAGCATGATGCAGCAAAAGAACTTGAGAAAGATCCTTTAATGTCACACTTGTTGAGGTCGCCACCCCCTTATGCGCAGAATGCTACAGCACCTCCGCAACCTTTAGCTGTGCAACCTCCGGTTATTGTGCCTCAGGTTCTTCCACAGCCGCCAGCTCCTCTTCAGTTGGCTCCTACTACTATGGCGCAGCCCCTTCAAGGGCCGCCGACTTCGCTACCTGCTCCATCTGTACCTCCTACGACTTTATGTACTACATCGACTGCCTCTTCTGGTGTTCTTCCTGATACTGCCTCTGAGTCTGCCTCTGCGTCTGCCTTGCCTCCCTCTGTTTTTCCTCCTGTTCTTTCATCAACTTCTCCTTCTGTCCGACAGAGAATGACAGATACTGTTGCCAGCCTTATATTTCCTCTCTTTGGGTCGTCTGGTGTAACCCCAGATTCGGAGCGTAAGCAGTCGCGTAGTCTACTGCCTAATTTTCGAGAGAGAGAAATGTTTGACCGTATGGCGCGTAAATGGGTTGTTTACCCTTCAAGATATGATGTAGAGTCTGTTATGGATGTCTTCTGTCAATGGGAAGCACCGAAACAAAGATACGTTTTTGAGAAAATGTGTGCTTTCCTTTGTGAGGAATTGGAGGATAATGATTTGGAAACAAATCCGCCTGATTTGTGCTGTGTACGGTTTGAGTTTGCAAAGGGCACGATTGTGGGTTCGGATGTTGAGACAGCAGTTGCGACGTTGTTGTCCTTTAGGAATAAGGATCCTTCTCAGTCATTGTTCGAACATGACTCCTCTGTTAAAAAAAAGGTGCGACAGTACCCAATGAGAGAAGTCCCTCCGGTATGGAAGGACGCCGTTGAGGCTGATGTTGCTAATCAAATTGATGCTGTCCCAGCTAATTTTCAGCGTGTTTGGGTACATGTTCCGTGGAAGCGAGCTGAAGTTTTAGCCCTTAAGCAGACTTTGCCTGATCCCCGTAAAAACCCTGCAGGGTATTATAAGGAATTATCACAGACTGCAGACTCATGCATTATGAATTTAGCCGACATAGACATGTTATTTGGGAATGTTGTTCCACAGCCTTTGTGGGGATTGATTCGCCATACAGATCATGCGCAAGAGTTAGGTGACTCATGGGCTAATATTAGTGCTGCAAATGATAGACAAGTTGGTGGTGCCAAGCCTGAGCCTTTGGTAGCAGAACTGCCTGCTAGGATCATTACTTACATGAAGACTTTAATGCCTGCGATGCGTGTGAATTGGGATAAATTGTCTGCGTGTAAGCAGAAGAAAGATGAAACAGTGTCTGATTTCTTCACCAGGTTTGAGGAAACGTTTATCGACCACAGTGGTCAAGATATGAGTACAGAAGGTGGTCAACGGTTGTTCGTCGACAAGTTTGTGCACAATTTGCTTGCCGAGCTGTGTAAGAAATTGAAGGATTCAGAGAGTTCTTGGGCCGTTTCCTCTTCAGCACAAATATTGGCTACTGCACAGTACTACGAAAATAGGGATAAAGATGAGAAGGATAGAGCAGACAAGAAAACTAAAGAATTAAAGACGAAGGCCCGTATTTATACTCCGTTTGCGCCGAATTAGCGTCGTTTTTTTCGACGCAAATTCGGCGCAAAACGAACGCCATATTTATACTTTGGCGTTAGACGCGTCTAGCGCCAAAGTATGGGCAAATAGCGTCATTTTTTTGCGTGAACGCCTTCCTTGCGTTAATGAGATGCAAGGAAGGCGTTCCCGTCTAAAAAAATGACGGCGACGCAAATGCGTCGTATTTATACTCCCGGGCAAAAATCACGCCCGGGAGTTGGAGGGTCAAAAAACCCTGCATTTGCGCCACTATTTAACGCCTGGGTCAGGGTAGGCGTTAAGGGGCCTGTGGGCTCAAAATGAGCCCACAGGTGCCCTCCCCTGCCCCCAGGGACCCCCCCTGCCACCCCTGCCCACCCCAGGAGGACACCCAAGGATGGAGGGACCCACCCCAGGGACATTCAGGTAAGTTCAGGTAAGTATCATTTTTTATATTTTTAATTATTTTTGGTGGCATAGGGGGGCCTGATTTGTGCCCCCCTACATGCCACTATGCCCAATGACCATGCCCAGGGGACATAAGTCCCCTGGGCATGGCCATTGGGCAAGGGGGCATGACTCCTGTCTTTACTAAGACAGGAGTCATTTAAATGGCGTCTGGGCGTCGAAAATAATGGCGCAAATCGGGTTGAGGCGATTTTTTTGCCTCAACCTGACTTGCCCCAGTTTAAGACGCCCTAACGCCATTTTCCCCCTACGCCGGCGCTGCCTGGTCTACGTGTTTTTTTCCCACGCACACCAGGCAGCGCCGGTCTGCTAGCGCCGGCTAACGCCATTCCATAAATACGGCGCCCGCATGGTGCTTCAGAATGGCGTTAGATGGCGCTAAATTTTTTGACGCTAAACTGTGTTAGCGCAGTTTAGCGTCAAAAAGTATAAATATGGGCCGAAGGTTCTTTTACAACAGGCGTATCCGCCACGTGGTGGTCAGAGTAACTATCAGCAACCTCAACAGTTCCAGAGAAACTCGCAAAGGTTCGAGTTTTCTCAACCACGTGTTCCTGTAGGTCCCAATCAGTGTTCATATTGTAAAGAAGAGGGTCATTTCAAGTATAGTTGTCCTATTTTGTTACAGCGTACAAATTATTCTTCTGGCGCAAGAGGTCGAGGTGTTCAACAAGCTACTAGAGGTAGAGGACGTGGAAGTTTCCCCAAGAACACGCGTTCCTTTCCGTCTCAAAACTCAATGAATAGTTTGGACCAGCAACATAACGCGTCTGGTAGGACGGCTCAGTACTATGCTGACGACTACTATGCAGAAGATGAGAATCTGGAAGGTAATAATTGCTAGGACAGCCATAGACGGAGAGAGGGAGTTTTTTTAGTTCCAGTAGATCAGAATGGACCTTATGTTAAGGTGATTACATCAGGTGTGTCGGAGCCTTTTCTGTTGGATACTGGTGCTACAAAGAGTTCTATTATGCACTCAAAACTCCCTGGCGCACCTTTGTCTGGCGAGATGAATGTTTCAGTAGGTTTTTCTGGCGCCCGGTTAGGAACCCGATTTCTAGTCCTATGTCCCTTTCTGGTGGACCTTGTGAATTGGAAGCACCCCTTATTCTGACGACAGGTTGTGGTGAAAACTTGTTAGGATTGGATTTGTTGAAAAGATTGTATGCAACATTATATTGTTCTCCTTCGGGAGTACAACTTACACTGGGTAGGAAAATGGTCTCTCCAATGTATTTGTCGAAGGATAAACTTCCGACCGAATTGTCGTTTCTTCCTGATATCATTTGGGCTACTGGTCCTAATGATGTGGGTCTTTTGGAAATACCGCCTTATGTTGTGACATTGAAAGGCAATGTTAAATTACCACGCATTCAACAATACAAGATCTCTAGTGAAGGTGAAAAGGCGTTGCTAGCAATCATTTATGATTTAGTTGAAAAAGATGTAATTGAAGAGACAAGAGGCAACGTTTGTAATAGTCTTGTTCTGCCTGTTTTGAAATGTACTGACCCCTCTAAGCCACCTGTTTACAGGTTCGTGATTGATCTTAGAGAGGTAAATAAAATAGTTGTGCCACAGTTTCCAGTTGTTCCTGATATTACTGCCATATTAACTATGATTCCAGCTTCCGCCACCTGGTTCTCGTGATTGACTTAAAGAATGCTTTCTTCAGCATCCCGATTGCCGAGGAAAGCAGGGATATTTTTGGCTTCAGTTTAGGAGGCCGGAGTTTCCGCTTCAAACGCGCTACTCAAGGCTACTGTGAAAGTCCATCAATATATATTCAGGCTTTAAAAACACAGCTTGATGCAATTGTTTTACCTGACGGCGCTATCCTTATTCAGTACATTAATGATTTGCTAGTCGCTACAGATACTGAAGAGATTTGTAAAGAAGCCACCTTGTTGTTGTTGCATCATTTGTCTGATTTACATCACAAAGTGTCCCTTTCAAAACTGCAATATTGTCGACAAGAAGTGACCTACTTAGGTCATCTCTTATCGAAGGAGGGAAGGAAACTGACCTCAGAAATAATTCAGGCAATTGCAAAATTGAGTGTGCCAAGGACACAGAGAGAAGTACGTGCTTTCTTGGGCATTAAATCATACTGCAGACAATGGATACCGAATTTTTCTTTGCTGGCCAAACCTTTGGTAGCATTGACCTATAAAGATACACTGAATCCCGTTCAGTGGTCTGAAGATTGTCAGAAAAGTTTTTCCAAATTGCGTATTGCATTATGTTTGGCTCCTGTGTTGGGTACCCCCGACTACAGTAAGCCCTTTACACTGTATGTCCATGAGAGAGAGGGTTGTGCATTGTCAGTGCTGACACAGTCTTTTGGAGACAAGCAGCGCAAATGCGCATATTTTTCGTCGACTTTGGGTCCGGTAGCTAAAGCATTGCCGAGTTGCTTGAGAGCCACAGCGTCAGCAGCTGTTTCTATTCGACAGTCTGCTGGGTTAGTGATGAATAATATGTTGATTGTGATGGTTCCACCTGCAGTGGACACGTTGTTAAACAGGACCAAGACACAGCATTTAACTAGTGCTCGATTGTCAGGTTACGAGTTGACACTGTTAGCGAGTCATGTGCACATAAAGAGGCGCAATACGTTGAATCCAGCCATGTTATTGCCAATTTCAGTAGAAACAGATGTTGAACAACATGATTGTTTTCTTAGGACAGAAGAAGAAACGAAAGGTAGAGTAGATCTTAAAGATACTCCTCTTGTAAAGTGTGATGGTACCTTATGGGTGGATGGTTCATGTTTCAAGCTTCCGAATGGTGATACGACTGCAGCATATGCTGTCACAACTTTGCATACAATTGTTGAAGCTGCACGTATACCACATAATTCAGCTCAAGCAGCAGAGCTGATTGCACTTACGAGAGCGTGTGCGTTATCGAAAGGAATGAAAGTGACCATATATACCGACAGCCAGTATGCGTTTGGTGTGGCCCATAGTTTTGGACGATTGTGGAAAGAACGTGGGTTCCTGACTTCGCATGGAACTAAAATTCAGCATGGTCAGTTGGTGAATGAGCTTCTTGAGTCACTGACCTTGCCATTACAAGTTGCGATTGTGAAATGCAGTGCACACAAGAAGGTTACTGATGATGTCGGTCGTGGCAATGCATTTGCTGCCGAAATCGCAAAAGAAACAGCAAAAGATGTGATGAATCGAATGTATGTTGCAGGCCCCGCAAGATGGGTTGGTGAGGTTGGAATGTGTGAAGATACGATAGAGGGTGTGAAGTCTCTTCAAGCTGAAGCTTCAGAGAAAGAGTTGAATGTGTGGAAAGAAAGTACGGGTAAATTGGATGAAAATGATTGTTGGGTTGACTTGTCAGAACATCAGCGATGGTTGTTACCCGATGCGTATGTGCTTGCAGTGGTGATAATGGCTCATGGAATGGCCCATATCAGTGTGAAAGGGATTTGTAAGTTGTTGGCTCCAGTATGGCAAAATGCTGGAATTCCTAAATGTGCAGAGAATGTGGTCAAGAATTGCATGGTGTGTCTGAAATACAATCCTGGTAGGGGAACCCCAACTCCAGCTGGTCATTTTGCGCCTCCAACGTATCCGTTCGAGGTTTTGCAGCTAGATTTCATCCACATGGAAAGGTGCAACAATCTGAAATACGTACTCGTTGTTGTTTGTGCCTTTTCAAGATGGGTAGAAGCATATCCCTTAAAAGACAACACTGCCTTATCCACAGCTAAAGCCCTTGCCAAAGAATTCTTCCCTAGGTTTGGAATGCCGAGAATGGTCTGGAGTGATAATGGGAGTGAATTTGTGGGTCGAGTGATGAAAAAAGTATGTGAGGGGCTAGGTATCCAGCAAAAATTCCACGCTGCAAATCACCCCCAATCAGCTGGACTAGTAGAGTGCTATAATGGCACGCTAAAACTGAAGTTGGCAAAGATACAAGCGAGCTCTGGTCTTAAATGGCCTGACGCTCTGCCTTTAGCACTCCTATCAACAAGAATGACTGTGCATTCGCGAGTGGGACTTAGTCCCTATGAAATTGTGTTCGGCCGCCCGGCCAACATATGGGGAGTGCCAAGACCAACAAAATTCAGTGAGATCGAACACCCTGTACTGCTTGATTATTTGTATGAATTGACGGCTAAATTGCGTGTTCTACACCAACAGGTTCACGATACTCTGCCTCAAGTCTCTGAAGCTCCAGGACATCTTATCGATCCTGGATCATGGGTGCTGGTCAAGAACTTCCAGCGGACAAAGAATGACCAGCCCCGTTGGACCGGCCCCCACCTCGTCCTTCTCTCAACAAGATCAGCTGTTCGAGTGGAAGGGAAAAAGAACTGGATCCACGGCGTACACTGCAAGAGGGTCCCTTTTCCTCTACCGTACGACCGGTGGGTCCAGGAGGGGATCGCTGACTCTGAGACTGAGACTGAGACTGTGCCTCGTTTTTTGCCATTTAGCGATGCACGTGTAAAAGGAACAATTTCTGAACGAGAAAGTGACAATAATTTGCAAGAAGCTGTGCCACCGTCAATTCGATTGAACACTACAGAGCCTGAACTCTTGTTCCAGAACCAGACAGTACCTGGAAAAAGCCATTATAATTTGAGACCAAGAACTAAGGACAAATAATTTTGTTTCCCATTCCTTTGCTATTTTTTTGAAAGTGCGGCTCTCTCATCTGAGAAACTTTCTTATTTTTGTTTTTTTCTTTTCGAACCGCCATCCGGGTTCAGCTGTAGGGTCGTGGTTGCCCAAGTCTTTGGAGTGCAGCTGAAGACGTTAGGTCGACAGTTCTGGTCGGTCTAAGGGAGTTGCCCTGGACTGACAGAAGCATTCCCTAGCATAGAACATCCTACCACCGCGAGCAGCAATTAGAGAGGATGGAGTTTTTCAAGAATGAGAGACCTGCCAAACAGATGGATTTTAAATCCAGAATGTCTATAATAATGACAAAGAAACGATTTTTGATATTATGTATTTTCATTATGCTCAGTGTAATGACGTTTTTAATAGGATATGTTTTATTCTCTTTTCAAGTGACATTTGCACCCATTACACAGCCCATACCTCCTTCTACTGTTTCCTCGCATTCTTTTCACCCCCTGCCTGAACACGAGTCTGCCAGAAGATTAGAATTTGTCAACAATTCATTCATTCAGCTTCTACATCAACAAGTAGAGTTAAGTCTTTTTTTTTTGTGGCATAGGGGGGCCTGATTTGTGCCCCCCTACATGCCACTATGCCCAATGACCATGCCCAGGGGACAGAAGTCCCCTGGGCATGGCCATTGGGCAAGGGGGCATGACTCCTGTCTTTGCTAAGACAGGAGTCATTTCTATGGGGGTTGGGAGTGAAAAAAAAATGGCGCAAATCGGGTTGAGGCGCAAAAATTGCCTCAACCTGACTTGCCCCATTTCTAGACGCCCAAGCTCCATTTTCCCCTACGCCGGCGCTGCCTGGTGTACGTCGTTTTTTTTAACGCACACCAGACGGCGCCGGCGGCTAACGCCGGCTAACGCCGGCTAACGTCATTCAATAAATACGGCGCCCGCATGGCGCTTCAGAATGGCGTTAGCCGGCGCGAATTTTTTTGACGCAAAACTGCGTTAGCGCAGTTTTGCGTCAAAAAGTATAAATATGGGCCTCTGTGTTTCTGTAGTCTGAAACAGGAAGGACTCGAAGTCTTAGGGTGTGTTCCCTGGCACCACTGGGTTCTGAAAAACCCAGTACTTCAGTTTAGTTGACAGCTCCTTGTGCATTCACTCAGACACACCCCAGGTGGTGTTGGTGTAGGTGTTGTTCAGGGTGCACCAGTTTCTCTATTACCGTGGTAACACTGGCACCAGTGTCCCTGTAGGCCTGAACCTCAACACCATTTATTAGGGGAAGTTGCTTGTACTTATCCATATTAAGGGGACAAGCAACCAAGGTGGCCAAATCAATGGCACCTTCAGAGACTAACACAGCCTCTGTGGTCTCCCTAACAAGACCAACCCCAACTACATTACCAATAGTGAGCCCAGCTACTCCCTTGGACTGGCTATTTGTAGGTTTGCCCCCACCACCACTGCTATTACTAGCGGCACTAGAATTTGCAGCAGGGGTTGTGGTAGTGGGAGGTTTGGTGTTTTTCTTTGGACGACTGGCATCAGTTGTCCAATGGCCTTTGCCTTTACACAAATAACACCAAGGCTTTTTAGGTTGATTATTGGAAGAGGATTTGTACCCACCACCCTAACCAGAGGATTTTTGTGGGCCTGATGAAGACTCAGTTTTACTTTTGTCCCCACCCTTGTCATGAGACTTACCATCCTTCTTCTTGCCATCCTTGTCACCCCCTGTATGAACTTTTCTGTTCACTCTTGTTCTGACCCATTTGTCTGCCTTCTTTCCCAATTCTTGGGGAGAGGTCAGATCTGAGTCCACTAGATATTGGTGTAACAAGTCAGACACACAGTTATACAGAATATGCTCTCTCAGAATAAGATTATACAGGCCTTCATAGTCAGATATTTTACTGCCATGTAACCACCCCTCCAAGGCCTTCAATGAACAGTCTACAAAGTCTGTCCAGTCTTGTGAGGACTCTTTTTTGGTGTCTCTAAACTTAATCCTGTATTGTTCAGTGGCTAAGTCAAATCCATCCAAGAGTGTATCCTTCAAAACTGCAAAATTGTTAGCATCACTTTCCAGTGGAAGATAGCCACAAAATAGCATCCCACTGCCTTTGAGGGACTCCCTGTACCATAAAGGCCCTCTCAAGTGCAGCAAACCACTTGTTGATGTCATCCCCCTCCTTGTAAGGGGGGACTATCTTGTGCAGATTCCTGGAATCATGCTCTCTAACAGGATTACTATCAGGAATACTGCTGCTGCCACCATGGGGTCCAAATCCCAATCTCTGTCTCTCCTTCTCCAGGTCTAGGGATTCCCTATCTAAGGCCAGCTGTTGCTGTTTAAGCTTCAGTCTGGTCTCTTCAACCCTCAACCTTTTGAGTTCCCTTTCTAACAAGTTATCCTGATGGTGGGTGGGTTGGGAATGCTTGGACACAGAAGACAAATTGGAAACAACAGAGGGAGATCTGTCCCTAACTGACTGGACCCTAGCAACTTGGCCTCTAGGAACAAAGACTTCCCTACTGTGATGGGAACCTCCATTACTGCCAACATTACTGGGTGTCCTGCTAGGGGGTAGATCTGGTTCAGAACCCTCCCCACCTCCCTCAAGGAGATCCCGACGGAACCTTCTATTAACCTCTCATTTGATGTGCCTGCTTGGGACTCATCATTCACAATAAGCATGTTAAACAGAAACTCTTTTGTAGGGTTCTTTCCTATCACTAAACCTCTATCTAAGCAGAGACTCCTTAGGCTCTTGTAATTCAAATTGTCATAAGTAGTATTGACCATTTTAAGAGCTGACTCTACAACAGACATGATAGCAAAAGGTTTAGAGATAGTAAGAAGGAAGAAAACGTTTCAGAACTTTTTAAAGAACAGAGACAAAACTTTTTCTAACTTCTAGAAAACTTTTAGAAGTTTAGAGAAACTTTTCAAAACTTTGTAAAAAGTTTAAGAGGAGAAAAGCAAAACTTTTTCGTTAGGTGTACATACACTGAACTGTTTTGTATATTATTCTCTTATGAAAAGTACACAATGACAAAGTGGTAAGTAGTTACAAGTACTTATCCCACCGCTGCACAACCAATATAGGAGGCTGGCCTGGCTTGTAGTGGGTGCAAGAGGTACTTACACCTTGTGCCAAGTCCAGTTATACCTTGTTAGTGTAGAATAAGTGTTTCTAGCAGCTTAGACTGATAGAAGGTAGCTATGGCAAAGCAGCTTAGGATGAACTAGGAGACATGTAAAGCTCCTACTATACCACTGGTGTCATGTGCACAATATCATAAGAAAACACAATAAACAGAGTTACTAAAAATAAAGGTACTTTATTTTTATGACAATATGCCAAACGATACACAAGATATATATACACAAACCAAAATTAGGTAAGTAATAGCAAGAAAAGTAATGCAAACAGTGTAGAATTACAGTAGATTGCAATAGGGGCACATAGGTATAGGGGCAACACAAACCATATACTCCAAAAGTGGAATGCGAACCACGAATGGACCCCAAACCTATGTGAGCTTGTAGAGGGTCGCTGGGACTGTAAGAAAACAGTGAGGGTTAAAAAAATAGCCCACCCCAAGACCCTGAAAGGTAGGTGTAAAGTGTACCTACTACCCCCAGAGAGCACAGAAGTCATGATAGGGGGATTCTGCAGGAAGAACAAACACCAGCAATGCAACAACAGTGGATTTCCGGACCTGAGTACCTGTAAGGCAAGGGGACCAAGTACAATAGTCGCGACAGTGTCGAGAGTGGGCAGGAGCCCAGGAAATGCCAGCTGAGGGTGCAAGGAAGCTGCCACCGGTTGGAAGAAGCTTGGAGTTCTGCAAGAAAGAAGAGGACTAGGGACTTCTCCTTTGGAAGACGGATGTCCCACGTCGCGATGAAGCTTGCAGAGGTATTCCCATGCAGAAAGACCACAAACAAGCCTTGCTAGCTGCAAGGGTCGCAGTTGAGGTTTTTGGGTGCTCCTGTGGCCCAGGAGGGACCAGAATGTTGCCACTTGGAGGAGGAGACAGAGGGGGCACCCAGCGAGACAGGGAGCCCTCACAGAAGCAGGCAGCACCCGCAGAATTACCTGAACAGGCACTTGGAAGAAAAGTGAACTGGAGTCCACGCAAAGTCACAAAAGGGAGTCCCACGATGCCGGAGGACAACTCAGAAGGTTGTGCACTGCAGGAAGGAGTGTCTGGGACCTAGGCTTGGCTGTGCATGAAGGAAATCCTGGAAGAGTGCACAGGAGCCGGAGCAGCTGCAAATCACGCGGTACCCAGCAATGCAGTCTAGCGTGGGGAGGCAAGGACTTACCTCCACCAAACTTGGACTGAAGAGTCACTGGACTGTGGGAGTCACTTGGACAGAGTTGCTGAGTTCCAGGGACCACGCTCGTCAGGATGAGAGGGGACCCAGAGGACCAGTGTTGCAGTCTTTTGGTGCCTGCATTAGCAGGGGGAAGATTCCGTCGACCCACAGGAGATTTCTTCTGAGCTTCTGGTGCAGGGTGAAGGCAGGCTACCCCCAGAGCATGCACCACCTGGAAACAGTCGAGAAAGCCGGCAGGATGAGGCGATACAAGGTTGCTAGTAGTCGTCTTGCTACTTTTTGCGGTTTTGTGGGCGTCCTGAGCAGTCAGCGGTTGATCCTTTGGTAGAAGGTGAAGAGGGAGATGCAGAGGAACTCTGGTGAGCTCTTGCATTCGTTATCAGCAGAATTCCCCAAAGCAGAGACCCTAAATAGCCAGAAAAGGTGGTTTGGCTACCAAGGAAGGAGGACTGGCTACCAAGAGAGGTAAGAGCCTATCAGAAGGAGCCTCTGACGTCACCTGCTGGCATTGGCCACTCAGAGCAGTCCAGTGCGCCCCAACACCTCTGTTTCCAAGATGGCAGAGGTCTGGGACACACTGGAGGAGCTCTGGGCACCTCCCCTGGGAGGTGCAGGTCAGGGGAGTGGTCACTCTCCTTTCCTTTGTTCAGTTTCATGCCAGAGCAGGGCGGGGGGATCCCTGAACCGGTGTAGACTGGCTTATGCAGAGATGGGCACCATCTATGCCCATCAAAGCATTTCCAGAGGCTGGGGGTGGCTACTCCTCCCCAGCCCTCACACCTATTTCCAAAGGGAGAGGGTGTTCCACCCTCTCTCAGAGGAAGTACTTTGTTCTGCTTCCTGGGCCAGGGCTGCCTGGACCCCAGGAGGGCTGAAACCTGTCTGAGGGGTTGGCAGCATCAGCAGCTGCAGTGGAGACCCCGGAAAGGCAGTTTGGCAGTACCCAGGTATTGTGCTAGAGAACCAGGGGATCATGGAATTGTTACCCAATACCAGGATGGTATTGGGGTGATAATTCCATGATCTTAGACATGTTACATGGCCATGTTCCGAGTTACCACTGTGACGCTATACATAGGTAGTGACCTATGTATAGTGCACACGTGTAATGGTGTCCCCGCACTCACAAAGTCCGGGGAATTTGCCCTGAACGATGTGGGGGCACATTGGCTAGTGCCAGGGTGCCCACACACTAAGTAACTTTGCACTCAACCTTCACCAGGAGAAGGTTAGACATAGAGGTGACTTATAAGTTACTTAAGTGCAGTGGTAAATGGCTGTGAAATAAGGTGGACGTTATTTCACTCAGGCTGCAGTGGCAGGCCTGTGTAAGAATTGTCAGAGCTCCCTATGGGTGGCAAAAGAAATGCTGCAGCCCATAGGGATCTCCTGGAACCCCAATACCCTGGGTACCCCAGTACCATATACTAGGGAATTATATGAGTGTACCAGTATGCCAATGTGAATTGGTAAATTTAGTCACTAGACTGTTAGTGACAAATTTGGAAAGCAGAGAGAGCATAACCACTGAGGCTCTGGATAGCAGAGCCTCAGTGAGACAGTTAGGCATCACACAGGGAACACATACTGGGCACATACTTATGAGCACTGGGTCCCTGCCTGGCAGGGTTCCAGTGACACATAGACTAAAACAACATATATACAGTGAAATATGGGGGTAACATGCCAGGCAAGATGGTACTTTCATACAAGAAGAGATTGTTCTAAAGTTGAAAAGGGACTCTGAGGAATTCTTTGAGATCAATTTAGGTTCTGCTTCAATAGCCACAGTCTGGGAAGTGTATAAGGCTTTTGTTCGTGGAAAACTGATTACCTTTGCTGCTTTCAGAGCCAAGAGAACCAGAACCACAATAGAGACTCTTGAGGGTAAACTTCATATCTTGCAAGCCCAAAGACGATCCTCCCAGGACGCAACAAC
This sequence comes from Pleurodeles waltl, assembly GCF_031143425.1. NCBI lineage: Eukaryota > Metazoa > Chordata > Amphibia > Caudata > Salamandridae > Pleurodeles > Pleurodeles waltl. The sequence goes on along the minus strand of NC_090444.1, from coordinate 870,826,280 downwards.
GCACACAGACTTACAGCACCAAATCCAGGAAGCGCAAAATTCACTCAAGGTCTTTTTAGAATCAATTGTGAAGAGCAAATGGGAAGCTAGTAAACTGGCTCATTTTCAGTATGGCAAAGGCTGTGGCAAGCTATTAGCATGGAAGACGAGGTCCGACAAGGTTAGGAATAGGAATAAAGGAACAATACTAGGCGAAAGGGGCAGAACCTCCTCAGAAGGTCAAGACATCGCAGGAGAATTTGTTACGTTTTTTTCTACACTGTACAGAGATGACTCAGAGAACTCAGCGGAGGTGATTGAAAATTGGTTGAAGGGAGACACACTCCCCAGGCTAGAACCAGCTAAAAATCCGGGCCTTAATCAATGCTTTCTCCTTAGTGAGGTAGAAAGTATTATTGCTGGCTTGAAAAGTGGGAAGGCTCCCGGTCCAGATGAAATACCGGCCGAAGTATATAAACTCCTGAGAGATGAGCTTGCACCAGTTCTGACTCAGTTGATTAATTTGATTCTTATAGACTCCTCTCCGGTTCCGTTCTCTTGGAATGAAGCTATTATAACCTTAATATTAAAGCCCCAGAAAGACGCTAGAAGATGTGAGTCCTATAGACCTATCTCATTGCTCAATAATGATTATAAAATGTTTTCACAAATACTTGCCACGAGGTTAGATAATGTGACATTTAGAGGACCTGACTCACGATTTAGTCACCGCAATCAACTTGGCAACGACTATGAACATGCCTCTAACCATAGCAACAATTGACGCTGCCAAGGCTTTTGACAAAGTGAGTTGGCTCTCTCTGCAGGTGGTAATGGACCGCAACAATTTGGGAGATAACTTTCTTAACGCGATCAAAGCTATTTATAAGGCTCCTTCTGCTCGGGTTCTAGTTAACGGCATCCTATCCTCACATTTTAAGATTGAACGGGGCACACAGCAGGGCTGCCCTCTCTCTTCTCTTATCTTTAACCTTTATATTGAACTGCTGGCTAGGAGAATCAGGGCAGATCAGAGAATTATACCCTTTCAGTATCACGGTTGGGTCCTGGAGGAAGCCCTTTATGCGGATGACTTTCTGATATATACACAGAACACCCAACGTGCTTTTCCGGCACTCTTGGAAATTATTGCTAGCTTTGGAGGAATCTCAGGATATTCAGTTAACACAGATAAATCTGAAGTAATGACCTGTAATGGCCCTCAAGATAACCCATTAGAGAAAGACGAAATTCAATACTTAGGGGTTAAAGTGGTCAAGAACATGACAGAGATGGCCTAAGTGAATTTTGTGCAGCGCCTGAGGGAAACAAAGAAACTCCTCCTCCAATGGTGTGGTACTTTAAATTTCGGAACCACACTGGAGGCATGGCCCTATCATGCCAATTTTAGTATCAGAGAGCCGCAAATGGCAAATACGATATGTACGAGTGTTTTTATCGCGTTTCATCAATGGAATGACCTTGTATATGATACTGCATATTGATCCCATTTTAGAACGATAGCCATTTATGTGGTTGCCCTCACATAGGCTGCACTAAGGCCATGCTCATGTTTTAGGACACGTACAGTTTCTTATGACTTCTTCGTGACCTGTGCAAAGTGACTCCGCTGCCTGAGGTCAATCCTGTCCCACCAGTTCCTTTTACTATGGCCACACGGGATTAGCATCAGGGCCTGACACACCATAAAGTCATTCATCCCACGCAAACCCTGACTAATCTCTTTCACACCTGACTCTGTTTCCTGCTTTATGGCTTGCTTTACGAGGAGGAGGTGCCCGGTTTTATTGGGGTCTGCTGATATCTGAACCCTCGTGGGTAAATAGTTGGAGGCTGTCCTAGCTGAAGTGTGGGAACATTATCATGGCTCTGTTTTTGTCGTTTGTAGTGAAATATGTGAATGGTCAACTGTAATCCTGTTAAAACCCCAAAGGCTACTCACATGTTGCCTCTCTAGTTTTTCTCATTTGTTTAGGAATGTGACTGGTACAGCCCCTTGCATGCCTAGGGCATAATAAATGATATAAAAGGTCTGAGCTAAGACCATTTCAGGAGACTGCCTCTTTCAGTTGCTATAGGTCAGCTTCTGGGAGACGTAGTCTCACTCATTTGAGTTTAATAAAGATGTCTTTTCATATTTCAGCTTCTTTGCCAAGTTCTTTGTTATATTACCCTGAGAATGAAAATCTCTATTACTTCATCTGGCGCCCAACGTGGGGCTCATCAGAGAAGTGACTTTCTGTGGGAGTGATCTTGTCAGGAGACTGAAATCTACTGAGGAGGACAGAACAGGATTCTACCAAGAAGGTACTCTGTGCGCAGGGATTCTGGAGATTCTTTGATTATGCAGCCCAGTATATTTCTGATCTTCCTGATTTTGATCCTCCACATGATGTCACCCCTGACTGAGAACCTTTTTGGCGTAAGTAAAAAAAAAAAAAAGACTGTTAGGTCATTTAGAACTTGGCAATTAGAATTTGGACAACTATTTGTTTGGTATAGCTTTGATTGGTTTGTATAGGTTTGTATACGGGAATTGCAATTTGTGTAGGCAGGTAATGAAGAGACTTTTTCTCCATCTGCTTTAGTTGAAGTATAAGTGGGTCGCTCCCAGTCCTTAGTTCTTTGGTCCTTTGGTTCTTAGTTTTTGGTTCTTGGTTCTTAGTATTGGTCCTTAGTTTTATTTGAAGATTGCAATTTTCAAAAACCGAGGGTCTCGTACATTTGCGAGTGTATCGATAGAGATAGCCCCTTGAAGTTTGAAGCTCGGTTAGTGAGCGAAGATGCCTAATCGTAGAAAATTTGGTACTTGGTTTGGTTTTTGGTGGCAACAGGGATTCCCGATTGGAGGATTCATGTCTGATACCTCCGATTGGAACTCCAACTTATGAGTTCTATTTTAAACACGGCGTGGGCCCCATCACGTTTAATAAAGTATGGGTCCGTTATTCTTGGAAATAAATGTCTGTGAGGCTGTTTTTGCAGTTTTTTGGAACACTATTGAGAAAAGTTTTCTTTTCTCTTGTAAATATGACTTACAACTAGGATCTGCAAACGGTTCTGTAAGTAAATTGCGACGGCGCTATTTATGAAGAATGGCTAAAGCGCGCTGTATTGTGTGTCCTGAGTGTTTTCTGTTTATATCTGAAATGAGCTCAATGTGTTTTTGTGGGTCTTCTTGATGTTTTCACTTTGTTAAGTAAAATGTTGGTTAATTAATATTAAGTAGAAACTTAGAAAAAATCCAGAAATGAACCATGTAATGTGCTAACCTAGCTATATGTTGCTCTTTAATTTATAGAATGAGCAATTGTGCACATATACAAAACTGCCGTTAAATGCTTAATAAATTAGAAAACACATTCAATAGATATAAATAGGGCCCCCAAAAAAAAAAAAAAACGAAATTATCTATTTTTGCAAAAAAATAAATACATTTACAGCATTTTTCTTAGATGCATTGTATTAGATGTTCACAGGCAAACTTTTCAGCTGCAGTATATTTGATAGGAATGTTCAATTCAGCCAGCACTTTCCCAGTTAAACACGGGTGGAATTTTGCATAACCTTCCTTTTAAATGAAAGTGGCGCAAAAATGTGATGCATTTCAAGTTAGGCTTATGCGCTTAGACTTGTGAGTTAATGTATCCCAAATAATAGGCAAGGGATGCAGCTTGCTTTTATATGTGGAATTATCACAAAAAAAAGAATAATTGGGTTTTTTAAAAAAGAAAATTATTAATTATGGAAAAATTATTTAAAAAAATAAGTGCCTTTCAAAATCGTTTTTTAATATTTATAAAGCTTAATACCTATACTATGACCTCCTAGCATTAAAATTTTATTTAAGTTATGTTGCACCGCTAAAATGACATTTGTATGTGCAATTTTCCCTTTGCGCAGGAGCAAACAAGCTCATTTCTATAAAGTATAAGTTAATATTTTCAATGGCTGACTCATGGATTGTGTAATAGACATTCTGGTAATGCATATTATGCAAGAAAATTGTAGGATATTGATTTTTTAATGCCTAAAATATCAAAGTCGATTTTGGGCAAAAGCACTGTTTAAACTGCATTTTCTTTCATTCAGAGTACTTTTTAAAGTGTCTCAGGCTTCAGTAAATGCATACATTTAGGTTTGATATATATTTGCAGGTTGTGCCTTCTTATGATTCAATGAGTCAATGTGCCAGTACAAAGGCTTGTTTTAATATCAAGGTTGAAGGTTCTAACTTCAGCTGGGCCTACTGAGACGTTCATTCATTCGAGGTTGATGAAATATGTACCATTGCATGGGATTGCAACAAGCATTTATTCTAACAACTGGTATGTGTGTTATTAAGGTTTGTGAATTATTCACAGTAAATGTAGTTTAATAATCTGGAAATAGAGATAAAAAATTTTAGCGCCTAAAAAGGAAAAAATATTTTTTTAAATAGAGTGAATTATTGCAGGTTAGAAGGAAAATAGGAAGGTCTACTGTCTTTGACAGATTCAGAGTGGCAGAAGCTAGGAGAGCTACAGAGGCTGGCTCAAGTCACGCTGCTGAGATGCTATCTTTAGTTTTCCCATAAACAATGGAGGAGGCTGTCATGTTGACACTTGTGACCTTTTAAATTAGGGCCTTGTCTCTGTGAAATGCAGAATGACCCTACAAGCCTCTAAAAGTGGGATTTCTGGTTTCTCCAGAAGAACATCAATACAACTAAAGAACTTAATTCCAAAAGGAGAATATAAAAAAAGGGGTTTCTTCGAAGGTCCCAACATCATGTTAAATGCTCTGCAGAACTGATACATTTGTGTCTCCGCTCTAAAAAAATAAAATGATGCCTGCTAGTTGCTTTTATTTGACAGAAAACGAAGTGTTGCATTAAGTCTTAGACAGAAAATAAGATGCAGCCCTTTTCTAAAATTTTGAAGGCTACATGCCTTAATGAGAACGATTTGCCAATTAAGACTTATTTTTCACAGTGGAAATTGTAGGTGCCAAATTAATATGGAGTGTCGATGTAACAATTTTTACTTTTAGAAAGGTAAAACTAAGGTGGCTTGATGTTGCGAAGTAACTGACAAGAGGGTAACAGTTAAGTAATGGAAATTTATTTTCGTGTATTTGGTCCTATCATGAATTGCTCTTGCTGGTCCTGTATGTTAGAAGAGAAACAGTAAAGTTATATTTGACAGCAGATTTCCATTGCCTGGTGATCTACTGTCAAAAGGAGGGTAAGGATTTTAAACCTGACAAATTAAACAGGCCCAAATATTGGGTTTTGGGCTGCAGGTTTACAGTGCATAAAGTACATGACATGGTGTTGTGTGTCACCGCTTATTCACACATGCTATTGTTTTGTCTATGCTTTTTGTGCTTGATACACAGCAAGTATATCTGATGGCTTGACGTTTTGTGCGTTTTTATTATTTTTTATTTGTTTTTTGCATGTTTGTTACTGCTTTTGATACTATTACAAGCTCCCCTGTGTTGTGAGGGGATGGTCATGACGATGCCCATCGCTACGCAACAGTTGGTTGAACTTGTTCTGGTTACTAAATTCCACAGATAATGATATTTCATGCTGTGAACATAAGAGACAACACTTCACCAGTGCATGTCTATTTGGCTATAATGGTATTGAAGGAAAATAAAAGAGATATACAGGATCAAAGTGTGTCACCTGCAGTTAGTCACGTTACTGCCCCTTCCCTTAAAGGAACAGGCAGCCCTACATTTATGTAGCCTTGATTGGACCTAAGGATGAAATTATAGATCTGTGACTCAAGGTGGCCTAATTTCTATATTACATTAGTTAATGATGTACTGTTTCCTAAGTAGCATATGGCTTTTGTTCCTTAAAAGAAAACCAGGTTTTCATTTTTTCCTGAAGAAGGAACTGAAACATTAGCTAGGAGTACCGTATATGGTGTAGTCGCCAACGGTAGAGTTAAAATTTGTGTAACTTTGGCCTTTGTGTATCACCCGTACTCTCGGTGTTGTGTCACATGCCTGACTATCACCCAAATAATTTTTTTTGTTCTTCCTATAGATTTTTTTATTTTGTTACTTCCCCTGACTAATGTCGCATCATGCTTAGTTATTGAGATTTTAGCTATGTCCTAGTCCCATTTCTCTTTTTTGAATTCCTTTCACCAGTCAGCCCTTTTATTATTATTGATGTATTGTTCAGGTTCACATTTCCAGACTGCAGTGATGTACCAGGGACCCCCATGTTATGTATAATTCCCTTTGGTATGACCAGACTGGTTTTCAATAATTTGCCTTAGGCCTGCTTCAATGTTTTCCAGCCTGACTGTCAGGGTAGCGATAGACTGGTTAACTGACTCAATATTATAGTAAGACAAGTTTTCCATCTCAATAGGAGATATCTTATGTTTACCTTTTTGAACATGACAAATTTTCAATGTCTATTTTAATTTGGTTTTCGGTTCCCTTCTGTTCCTGTTACTTTAATTTTTGGTGGGATCAGATGTGTCCTAATCATGCAAATGCCAGGACCCTCTAGTTCTTGTCTTTTTGTTTGCACATTTGACTATTAGCCTGTGTATTGCATAGTGCACCTGATGCACAGTTTTAAAGGAAGGTTTCTACATGTCCCTGATAATCGGTATCATGTGATTTCTCTATTGAGATGTTTTAAGATAAGGAGGAACACCTAGACTTAATCATTGAGGAAAATATGTGTTTACCTCATTAGACAATGCCACTGTGTGAGGAAATCGATTCAGATAGAATTCTCATGTAGCTATAGATGGCAGAGAATAATGGAAAGAACCCAATTAAAGATGCTAGAGACCCTGTTTTGCCCTTCTGCCTTTGTCTTTGTATTTTATGCCCATGGTGTATGGCTACTCCTTTGAAGATTGCAGACCACCTGCTTGCAGTCCCCTTGTTAAAAACCATGAACTGTTTTTGTACTAAATTGAAGGAAACTAACAACTGTGGCACATTTCCTACGTCACTAGATTCTGCGGGTATCAAGTCATAATAACCTGCAGGACATTGATTTAAGCCTAATTCCCATCAGTGACAGCTACAGATGAAAGACGGACGTCTTGGCCCTACAGTCTCAGCACCCAGAAAGTAGCAAAGCTGGACAGCGATCGCCAGCGCATGGTATCGTACTTGCTCCATCAGATGGCGTTGGACATCACAAAACCAAAGTTTCAGTGTAAAAGAGCTAAAGAGAAGGATTCCTGTTGTTGATGGCAGAGTTGTTTTGAGGTTTCATTTCTCTACCTGTCATGTGCTGGTAACCTCTGACAGTGTGCAATCCCTTGAGCCCCTTGGCCTGAGTTTTGGCCACACACCCCCTTTTCTTTGCTCCAACGGAAGAAGGGCAGTGCACCGGAGATTTCAAGTTTGGAAAAAGGCACTATATTGTGGTGCCCATGAAAGAGCAGCTTGAGCGTCCTCTGACACTAAATAATGAGTGTTGGAGTCTGAAAGTGCTGCTGAGCTTGAGCTATTTCCCAATTAATGGTGCTTGGGTCTGCACGAGATGATTTGTGCCCTTGATCAATGAAGAGCACATTGTTTGTAGTGTCTGCCACAGAGGAGAGACACTGGTGCATTGCTTTAAGACATTGAGACTTTCGAGTGAGCTGTGGGTGTTTGCCAGGAGGGCACTCCAACTAAGCAGTACTTTTCTCACGAAGAGGCCTGAATTGAGAGGCCCATGCGAAAGAAAACAACAAAAGAAAATTTGATGGACAATAGAAGCCTGCCAGAGAGGCTTTTTGAACGGACTCTGGGCATAGTTGGGGCATAAGAGGTTTCCGTGTGATTGTATAGACTAGGTGTTAGGAGACTGATTGTTTTGCTGGCATTGTTTTAAAGTACTATTCTGTTTAGTAAAAGCAGAATAAAGTCCATTTTCTGTGGAAAGAGTACCCCCTTTTCACCTTAGAGCATTGATGAGAGTCACCACTGTTCTACCTGAACATACAAAAATTACTGAAATGCAGAGGAGCCCTAAAAATGTTACTAGATAATTTTAGGATTTGCTTTTTGGTTAGGGTTGTGAAAAATTATTATTTCATTTGTAATAGTGGTCACTACTTTTTCCCGTTGTCTATATGTTCTTAATAACGTGTTTTCTAGTATCTTTTAAACATGACGTTGTCATTTATGAGTGGGATTGTTTTTCTCTACTCAATTGACTTCTGCACCCACTTCCCAACCTATGTCTTTTCCTACTATTGTTTCTTTGCACTCTTTTCACCCTTTTCCTAAACATGAGCAGGTTAGAAGATCAGAATTCGTAAGCAATTCTTTTGTACAGCTTCTGCATCAACACTAGTTAGTAGTGAACATCACTAATTGTTGGGTGTTTGATCTTATGCCACCTACTGCAGATAGAGGTATTCCTTATTTTGTCCTGCCATATGTGGCCTTTTGTGCTACTTCATGTTCGAGGAGACCTGTCCAGAGAGAGTTACCAAGTACTAGAATTTTGCTCCAGCAACATCTCCATGGCCTTATGAATATAGACCCGGACTCAGATTAGTATGAGTATAGTTGTTGCCTATGTAAGGGCAAAAGGAGGGTCTGTGGTACTTTAAATTTCGGAACCACACTGGAGGCATGGCCCTATCATGCCGATTTTAGTATCAGAGAGCCGCAAATGGCAAATACGATATGTACGAGTGTTTTTATCGCGTTTCATCAATGGAATGACCTTGTATATGATACTGCATATTGATCCCATTTTAGAACGATAGCCATTTATGTGGTTGCCCTCACATAGGCTGCACTAAGGCCATGCTCATGCTTTAGGACACGTACAGTTTCTTATGACTTCTTCGTGACCTGTGCAAAGTGACTCCGCTGCCCGAGGTCAATCCTGTCCCACCAGTTCCTTTTACTACGGCCACACGGGATTAGCATCAGGGCCTGACACACCATAAAGTCATTCATCCCACGCAAACCCTGACTAATCTCTTTCACACCTGACTCTGTTTCCTGCTTTATGGCTTGCTTTACGAGGAGGAGGTGCCCGGTTTTATTGGGGTCTGCTGATATCTGAACCCTCGTGGGTAAATAATTGGAGGCTGTCCTAGCTGAAGTGTGGGAACATTATCATGGCTCTGTTTTTGTCGTTTGTAGTGAAATATGTGAATGGTCAACTGTAATCCTGTTAAAACCCCAAAGGCTACTCACATGTTGTCTCTCTAGTTTTTCTCATTTGTTTAGGAATGTGACTGGTACAGCCCCTTGCATGCCTAGGGCATAATAAATGATATAAAAGGTCTGAGCTAAGACCATTTCAGGAGACTGCCTCTTTCAGTTGCTATAGGTCAGCTTCTGGGAGACGTAGTCTCACTCATTTGAGTTTAATAAAGATGTCTTTTCATATTTCAGCTTCTTTGCCAAGTTCTTTGTTATATTACCCTGAGAATGAAAATCTCTATTACTTCAATGGCCACACTTACGTCTCTCTATATTAGGCAGAACAAATCTAATAAAAATGGTGGTACTGCCAAAATTCACATTTATTTTCAAAGCTATCCCATTATCTTTTAAAACTGAATGGGTAAGGAAGCTGCAGGGGGAATTAGTTAGCTATATTTGGTCTTATAAAACCCCCAGAATAGCTTGGAAAAAATTGCGAAAGAAAAAGCTAGATGAGGGGATTGCACTTCTGGATTTTCAGCTTTACTGCTGAGCATTCCACCTGAAAAATATCAGATCACTCCTCTCCAAGGAACATCTATCTTCTCGACTTCAGGCACTGACAGGGTGCTTCCGGGACCAGAGTATACAGTTTCTTTATAAATTTGGGGACCCCAGATATTACAAAAAAGTTAGACTAAATGTTCTTTATAATGCCTGCAGCATCTGGTATGCAATAAGAATAAGATTGGGCATCCTGTATTACAGTGAGTTGGCCCCAATCTGGAATTCTCCCGGTATCCCGATATGTCTCCAGGATGTATTAGCTAAGCCACTTATAGAGGGAGGAATTGTGCAGTGAGGACAGCTAGTCAGTGGGGTCTTCGTTAGTTCTTGGGAATCTCTATCCGAAGCAACCAATGCTAAATTGTCTAGATTCAAATACATGCAGATTAAAGGCTGGGTGCATGGAGAACCGGAGGCCGGGTATTCTAAGGGTTGGGAGAGGGAAATCACTGGTCCACAGAGCCCAAAAAAAGAGGTTTCAAAGTGATATTAGGCACTTATATAAGCTGAAGAAGCATCTTCTTCTCCCTATACAGAGGGCTGGGATCTTGTTTTTCCTGCACCAGATCATCTTTATTACTGGCGGGCCTCTATGAAGATTCTTTGGTCTGTGGTTAAATCTGCCCCCTTGCGGCTGAACCATTTGTTCACTGTATATCGGGCTTACTGGACCCCCAAAAGGCTTGCTAGAATAGCTTTCCAAGGAAAGAGTAATTGCCCGAAGTGTGATCTAGAGGGAGCTGATGACATCCATCTTTGGTGGCAACAAGTGGGTAAGTCAATTTTGTCTATTATAAATAGGCGCAATGAGATAACTCTACCAATGGTTGTATTTGGGCTAGATGAGGCTGCTGAGAGGAGTTCGTACGATAGGTTGGAGAGACCCCTGAGGCATCTCTTCTTTTATCTGGCTCTGATAGCCCGGCGGGAAATATGCATTAAGTGGATCTCTAGTCCCCCCCCACCCACAGGGATTGGCTGTTGTCAGTTAAGAGAATTTCAGACTTAGATTGTAGTAATGGTTCAGATAGGTGCTTCAGCATGTGAGAACCCTTTCTGGCTTTCTACTGAACCATCTCCTCCAGGCATTAGGTCAGTGTGAATTAATTAGATACCACTTGATTTAACTCCTGAGACTTGATTTTGGTAAGAGTCCAATGATTAAGTCCTAATGCCCAAAAGCTAGGAGGATGGGGCGGACTGGTTCTGCCCCCCTTCCTAAGGCTGATGGGTGCCGCTCGTTCCCTTAGCATCGTTGGAGTACCAGGGCGATGACCAAGGCTGGGGCATGCTGCAGCTTCTCCTGTTTGTCTTTTGTTATATATGAGGACTCAGAAAAAAAAAAAACTACATTTGTAGTGTATGTCATAGAATGTCTTTTGGTTTAAGTTATGTCCCCTCAAGAGGCGAATTCTTGAGCATATTAGGGAGGTACAAAATGATGACAGCAATTATGCTATGACCAAACATCTGATAAATTATGAAAAATCGAATTGGTTACATATGAGATATTTTGGCATTGCAACAGTAAAGAAACAAGAGAGAGGAGGGGACAAAGTTCAGAAATTGAGGCGTCTAGAGTCGAGGTATATTATCAGACTAAAAACAAAGATCCCTTATGGGATAAATGGAGACGAGGAATTGTATTGTCACTTGTAAATATGTAAAATAAATAAGAAGAATGATTAGATATTTTTTAATGACATGGATTGATTGCACTAGGTGATAAATAATAGTCATATGATGCTGACAATACAGGACAAGTTGATTTATTCAAATGAAGAGTGGGTACTAGCCCATTATATTTAATAATGTGTTATAATAAATAAGAATATACTAATACTAGGATAATATGGATTTAATAGATGATTGTTGTAGATGAATGAAATAAGTATAAAATGTAAAGAGATTGAGGATATATTGATCAGCAGAGTTTAACATTATATAATTTTGTGTGATGAGTGTAAGTAATAGAAGTGCTTTTTTCAAAATGTAAGTATTTGGTTTTAATGGTAACTATGGGGTTTTTCTCTTTGTTTTGATGTTTAAAATCACAAGTTTATATTGTGAGGACTACATATCCCAGAATGCCACAGAAAGGCTTAACGGGACAAAGAGTATATATGGTCATGAATGGATCACTCATGTTCCGTGATCAAGACCTTGTTGGTTGAAATGCGTTGGTGTCGGTGTTATCAGTTGCAGATTAAAAGAAGCAAATCAAGAATCCTGTGAGTGCTGCGTTGTTGACTTTGTGTCAAACCTGTGTGGCGAGATATATATATATATATATATATATATATATATATATATATATATATATTTATTTTCAAAAAAAAAACTAAGGGGCAGGTTTAAGAGTCCCCAGCTCCTCCTTGTGCCATATTAGCATACATTTTTACACTAATGTGGCCCAACAAGGCCAAAATCGCCACACCAAAGTTACAAAGTGCTGCGCAGTGCATTAATTGCACCACTTTGTAACCCTTTGCGCTACATTATGCCTGCACCAAGGGGATTTCCCTCATTATGGGGGCCAAAAAAATGCTGTGAAGAAATCTAAGAGATTTCTTTGCGTTATGTTTTTTTTGCACTTTTAACTTACAAAACATTTTATGCTAATCCTGCAAAGCTCCAAACTAATGCCAAAAATTCTGATGCTAGTTGCCTAACTACCGCTATGGTACCGTTAGAGGGGCACTAAGGGGTGCAAGAACAGTGGCGCTAGTGCAGCGCCACAATTCTTAAATCTGGCCCTAAAGTTTATAGGGATATTATAGTTAGATTCAGGTTTGACACACACAAAATATGACAGATTTGACCCGCACAAAACCATAGAAATTCAGCTGTCGGCAGAGCAGCCAAGGCTGAACTAGGAGACATGCAAAGCTCTTGCAATACCAATGTAGTCACACAGTACACTCACACATGAAAGACAATACTCAGTGTTACCAAAAATAAAGGTACATTATTTTAGTGACACAAGCCCAAAAATACTTTGGAGACTATGGGACAGATGTATCAAGGAGGCCTTTTGCATGTCGGAAATAGCGATTTTTAAGAAATCGCTATTTCTGATTCGCAAAATGCAATGTATCACATTGGCGAATCGGTAGTAGCAATTTCTTAAAAATCGTGAATGCTATTACTGAATCGCAAATTGTAATACCGGCCCCATTCGCACCTATGGGCCTGTTTTTTGCATTTCCAAAATTGCGATTTCTTAACCAGAAATCGCAATTTTGGAAATGCAAAACCCCAGTGTGCTTGGGGACTAAGGCACCCTCTGCTGCACCCCAAAATAATTTTTTGCAACATGTAAGGTGCACATATGCCAAAAGGGCATGTAAATTTTAAAAATGCATTTTAAATGCATTTTTAAAATTTGCACATGGTTACCACCAGGTTCAATATGGTGGTAAATAGTGATTCCTAAATGCCCAAATCACATTTAGGAATTGCTTCTTACATGTGCTTAGAAATCGCAAATAAGGAATCCTTATTTGCGATTTCTTATTTAGAGAGTCTCTAAACAGGGTCGCAATTTTAAGGAATCGCTATTTTAGTGATTCCTTAAAATTGCGTTCAGAATGTCTTTCATACATTCTGAAATGGCTTTTTGCATTCGCAAACGGGCATTTGCACCGTTTGCGAATGCAAAAAGCTTTCATACATCTGGCCCTATACTCCCTTAGGAGGTAAGTGAATTACACAATATATACACTAGTAACCAAAAACAGGTAAGTAAACAGTCAGAAAATTGGGCAAATGGTGAAAATCACAATAGGTTGCAATGGGCATATGGGGAATACAAACCATATAATAAAATAGTGGAATGGGAAAGTCGGTTTCCCACCTTGGAAAGTGTAATGTGCAGAGGGGCACTGGGAGTGTAAGAAAACACCAAAGTTAAGTAAAATACCCCACCCAAGAGCCCGGAAAGCAGGAGTAAAACACAGCAAGTTTCCTAAAACACACTAGAAGTCGTGATAGAAGATAGAAGATAATGCAAGAACCAGAAGAGACTGCAAGACACCAATGATGGATTCCTGGGCCAAAAGACCTGTGGAAGAAGGGGACCAAGTCCAAGAGGCACTGAAGAGTCCAGGGAGAACAGGAGCCCCTGGTAACCCGGATGAAGTTGCAAAAGTGAAACCACCGGTGAGAAGACAAAGTTAGTATTGTATTAAAGAAGACAGATGCAGGTTCCTGGTTGGTGCAGAAGATGTCCCACGCCAGATGGATGGATGCAGTCTGGTTTGCATCACTGGATTCTGCCAACAAGCCTTGGTAAACGCAAAGCTTGCGGTTAGAGGAAAATGGCGCTGCCCGGGACCAGGAAGGACGTGGTGGCCTCTACCCAGGAAGGGGAGACAGTGGGGGCTCTCAGCAACTCAGAAAGCCCTCAGAAGACCAGGCAGTGTGCACAGGAGTCCCACAGCATGGGGACAAAGCAGGTGCAATGGAGGCCCACGTAGCACTACACAAAGGATTCCCACACCGCCAGAGAACCACTCAGGAAGCTGTGCATCGCAGGATGGAGTGCTGGGCACCTAAGCTGTGCATGAAAAACTTCTTGGAAGGTTGCACACAAGTCTAAGCAACTACAAGTCATGCGGGGCATGGGGGTACTGCCTTGCGTGGGAAGGTGAGCCCTTACCTCTACCAAAGTTGGACAGCTGGACAGTGGGACTGCCGGAGTCACTTCAGTCCACTACCCGTGTTGCTGGAACCACGCCTGTCATTTGGAGAGGAGGTCCAAGCCACTGGTCATCGCTGCAGAGAGGTGCCTGCTGAAGCAGGGAAGTGACTTCTGGTGCACACTGAAGACAGGCAGTCCTTGAGGATGCACAACCTAGAAACTGTTGCAGTTGCTGGCAGGAGTGGAAGATACAATGTTGCAGAAGTCATATTAGCTTCTTTGTTGCAGTTTTGTAGAGTTCCTGGAGCAGTCAGCGGTTGAGCCATCGGTAGAAGATGAAATAAAGGATGCAGAGGATTCCTGCTGGAATCTTGCATTTCGAATCTGATGAAAAACCCAGACGAGAGACCCTAAATAGCCCTGAAAGGGGGGTTGGTCACCTAACCCGGTAAGCACCTATCAGGAGGGGTCTTTGACGTCACCTGCTGGCACTGGCCACTCAGATGCTCCCAGAGGTCCCGGACCATCCTGAAAACAAGATGACAGAACCCAGGGACACTCTGGAGGAGCTTTGGGCCCCACCCCTGGGGTGGTGATGGACAGGGGAGTGGTCACCCCCCTTTCCTTCATCCGGTTTTGTGCCAGAGCAGGGCCTGGGGGTCTCTGAACCGGTGTAGACTGGATTATGCAAGGAGGGCACCATCTGTGCCCTTCAAAGCATTTCCAGAGACTCTGGGATGCTACCCCTCCCATGCCTGTACCACCTATTTCCAAAGGGAGAGGGTGTAACAACCCTCTCCTAAAGGAAATGCATTGTTCTGCCTTCCTGTGGTTGTGCTGCTCAAGCCCCAGGAGGGCAGAAGCCTGTCTGTGAGGTGGCAGAAGCTGGGGCTGTCTGGAAAACCTCAGAAGGCTGATCTGGCAGTACTGGGGGTCCATGGTGGGGCCCCCAGGGTGCATGGAATTGTGCATCCAATACTGGAATCAGTATTGGGGCAGAATTCCCAGTTGTTAGACACCATACATGGCCATATTCATAGTTACCTTTGTGAAGCTGTACATAGGTATTGACCTATGTGCAGTGCACACTTAAAATGGTGTCTCCGCACTCATGAAGCCCGGGAAAGTGGGCCTGGGGTACCCTCACACACAGGTACTTTGCACCCAGCCTTCAGGGTCTGAAGGCTTGATATATAGGTGACTTATAAGTGACCTGGTGCAGTGAAAATGGCTGTAAAATAGCACATGCTCTATTTCACACAGGCTACAATGGCAGGCCTGAAGAAGCCTTTGTATGGTCTCCTTATGGGTGGCAAAAGAAATGCTACATCCCATAAGGATCCCCTGGAGCCCCAGTGCCCTGGGCACCTAGGTACCATATACTAGGGACTTATAATGGGGGGTCCAGTATACCAATTTGAAGTACAATTTTGGAACCAGAGAGAGCATAAGCACTGGAGTTCTGGTTATCAGGACTCCAGTGACACAGTAAAGCACACTGACAAAAACAGTGAAACAGACTGACAAGTAGGCCACAAACTATGAGCACTGGGGTCTTGGCTAGCAGGATCCCAGTGACACAGTTATCACACACTGACAAACAGGCCGAAAATGGGGGTAACCATGCTAGAAAGAGGCTACTTTCTTACAATAACTCATGCCCTATGGTAACTATAACTCCACCCTCCCCATTCACAGTTTTCTTATCAATAATTTAACTGCAAATGTCACAGTGACATTATTAATGATGTCATAGAAGATGTCATGAATGATGTAATATCTGGGGTAAGTAGCAGTGCATGGTGGGGGCGTGGCCAAGATGGCGGATGTGTAGGACGCTCATAAACAAGCTCCGTCCCGGGCCCGAAAATATTCTGCACAAACACACGCAAGAGGAGCTCTACATGCAAAGGGAGCCCTCCGCGAAGTCGCGGATCGATGAGGGACACAAACCATCACTGCCAGCGGGGGTGAGAGACGAGGTACCGCTCCTCACACGGCGCCCATAACCGGTGCCTCTGAAACCAAGATGGAGGCCTGACCAGCGGACTAGCCGCTCCTGCATTGAAGCTCCGACCGGACTTTTGCAGACGGCTCCAATGCCAATCTAACTGCAGCAAAAGCAAAGAATACCTGTGGAACACACCGGCGTGTGTGCGACCCGTCGTCATAGCGCCAGGAGGTGGCCCTCCGTTGCCTCAGACCTTCGGCAGGTGAGGGCACTGCGCTGCCACAGCCTGGACCACAGCAGTGAATGCGCCGCAACTGGAAAGAAGGCATCGCACATGCCGCAGAACAGCTCGCTCCGCTGAATCTTTCACATAAAAGGGCTGCTCACCTTTCCTTTCATCTCCACTGCCGGCTGCGCACGTCTGTGGTGTATCAGGGCCCACTGAATCCCTGGTCCTGCACAGTACGAGCAGAACAAGTTGTGACTTACAAACATTGAATACGGCGCAGTGAAGCATAAACTTATTTATTGATACGCTACAATCTCACCTTCACAGCATTCTTTAAATATATTAAGAGCTCAGTAACCAGCGCCCAATGGACTGCCTAAAAGATGTCATAACGACCAGGCCCAGCACTTCTCAACACTGGGCGCCGCCAGCACACAACATTCAGACATCGCCTGGTGCAGAAACAGCCATGTGTTCCTCGACCCACTCTTTTAGGTTCTGAATGACACAAGGACACACCTAAGGAGCCTCATAAAATTATTAGTCGCTGCATCATAGATATTAAGCAATGTCACAACGAGACAATCGCTTGCAGTAGACCAACAATAAAGACATAGCGCGCAAATACAATTCTCTTGCCCACCACCACCATGAGGAAATCGCGACCCACCAAAACCATCAACTAAACTATGGTCACAACTAACAATTGACTTTTCAGAACCACTGTCACAAACTGAACAGTTTCGCCAACTGGAAAATACATTACAGCGTCATTCGGAAAAATTTGAGTCAATCCTGCATGCTATATTAGACACTAAAACCTCACTAGAAACCAAGATTGACACAGTCTCATTGGAAGTCAATCTACTGAGAACCGATCATCGTAAACTCACAGAGCGAGTCACTCAGACGGAAGCAATCACTCAAACTGTACAGCTACCCTTCCAATCACTACAAGCGCAAGTAGCAGCCATGCAAGAAGAGCTCAATGTGCTTCATCGCAGAGCGGAGGATGCGGAAGGCCGCTCGGGGCGTAACAACATCCGATTCATTGGATTCCCTGAACACTCGGAACAACCTAATGCAGAAGCATTTCTGGAAAAATGGCTGAAAATCCAAAGTGTTTCATGAAAACGTCCCACCCCTGTTTTCCATTGAAAGGGCTCACCGAATACCGGGTCAACCACCTAAAGCAGGTAACCCTCCACGCCCTCTCATAGCTCGCCTTTTGAACTTTCGCGATCGAGATCTGATTTTACAATTATTCCATACCAAAGGGCCTTGGCGCTTTAAAAAATAACAATAACAGCATACTCTGATTACACAATGGAAGTGCAGCGCAAAAGGGGGCCATTCATGGTAGTCAAACAACGCCTCCGCGCCCTACAAATCAAATACGCTCTTCTATACCCAGCAAAACTTAAAGTCATAGACCAAGAGACCACACACATCTTTCAAACACCTGAGGATGTATGGACCTGGCTCCACGCAAAGGGCCTGTTGACAGCTACAGAGGAAGAGAGGGAGGCGGACACATGGATCACTCCAAGACTGAAACGTCGTCGCAGGAAACCAACTAAAACCCGTCCAAACCAAGAACAAGTGGCGGCAGAACGTGATCAAGCAGAAGCGGCAGCCATACGCTGCTGCAAAAACCCCTTTGACACCCTTCGTTCGGAACACGCACAAATATCAGGATCAGATTCTGGCTCTGAGATCTCCGAGACTGGCAGCAATAAAGCCCCACATATCATGCCTGGCTCAGTGGATGACACTATTTGATAGACAATAACAGACCACACGAACAATGTATTCCACCAACCTCAAGACACTCCATCATAGAACACCTGGACAACCTCGCGGACACTGCTTAATTGGATCCTCTCTCCTCTACTGCATCAATCATCAAGGGCCCCGTAACGGGGTAGATTCTCTTAAAAGCCTGTTACCACCCCACCAAGATGTACCTTTGGACATGTTTTTCATTGCGACATAGAGACACCCGTTACCTGTTACTAGTTAACATACATTGGGCAGCACAATATATAGGTGCGGCCCAGGAGGGATTGTTTTAAAAGTTGGGGTTTTTTCCTCTTAATTTTATATATGTGTCACCATGCTCTTTATTATGCAATTTTGTACATCATCGCAGCCCCAAATGTTGGGCCATATCGCCGCAGTTGCTCATACACATGCATGCCTCTGAAAGTGTAATGTACAAATGTGTCACATTGTCTGTAGTATTTTACATAAAAACTAAGGAATGATGTCTCAAAAACAACGACCAACCCAAGCCCAACAGTATAGAATAATGACCTGGAACGTTAGAGGTATGGCAACATACACTAAACAATATAAAATACACTCATATCTCAAACGCCACAGGGTACATATTGCACTACTCCAAGAAATGCATCTTACAAAAGCTGAATTGACGAAAGCACGTTCCCGCTGGCGAGGTCAAATATATGGCACTGTTACTTCAGCATTTGCCAAAGGTGTCCTAATATGGGTAGCCCCCAGAGTTCCCTTCGCCCTCACCTCCCAGACTATAGATAAAGAAGGTAGATATGTGATATTAGAAGGTACGTTAGATGGCGCACCCATCAACCTAGCGGCTATCTATGTTCCAAACAATAACCAAATCCTCTTTTTAGACTCCCTCACACCAGCCCTGTTCAATGATCCACTTGCACCCACGATCTGGGGTGGTGATTTCAATTGCATAATGGATCCACAACTAGACCAATCTCATCCCCCAATATCCTCAGCCCCCGGTCTGAGAAACACTCGCCACCTCCGTACCTGGAGTACATATATGGGATTAGTTGATGTATGGCGTTTAAAACATCCCCAAGACCGTGAATATTCATTTTATTCCCCGGTACACGACCTATACACCAGGATAGATATTTTATTTAATACCACCAATAATGGTCCTCTTTTAGAACATGCAGAATATCTCGCAAAAACACATTCTGACCACAATCAGCTGTCAGAACTTTTGTCTTGGGGTATACCACGACCTGCCATACTTACCTGGCGCCTGCAAACAGAGGCCTTACTAGACTCCCCGTTCCGCGAATCATTGGCAGACACTACCCATCAATATTTCTTAACAAACGCTAACACAACTCCCACCCGTGCAACAGAATGGGAAGCACATAAAATGATTATTCGCGGGCACTGTATGGCCACAACCTGGGGGGTAAGACAACAATTAACCCGTGTTCTCATCAAGATTGAACATGACTTATGGCAGGAAGAAATGCACGCTGTGAAACCCTCTGGGTCCCCCACACAATTGCGCTAACTAAGACGACGCAGGCATGAAGCAGAATCCACCTTAAATCGTTACAATTATCGTACACGCATGGCTTTACAACATGCTCAGGGAGATCGACCGGGTAAGGTACTTGCCTGACTCCTCCGAGAAGCGAACCTTAGAACACCAGCAATGGCCATTCTGCTCCGGATGGACGCATGGCCACATCACAACTCGCAATAAACAACGCTTTTTGCATTTACTACCAACGGCTTCATGAGCGCCCTACTGACCTGAATGCGGAAAGAACATGCATTTTTTTAAAAGGGACACACCTTCCTAAATTGAATGACACACAATGCAATACTATAGAAGAACCCATACAATTAGTTGAAATTGCGGCCGCGGTCCAGCAAATGGCGAGTGGTAAGACGCCAGGCACTTATGGCTTACCCATTGAGTACTACGCCACATATCCAACCACTCTCTGCCCACAATTGTTAGAAGTCTACCAAGAAGCATTTCAACAGGGCATCCTACCACGCTCTATGAGGGAGGCCCTGATCGTGGTGCTACCTAAACCAGGGCGTGACACGACGGATGTAAAATCGTACCGTCCCTTATCACTACTTAACCTAGACTGCAAGATTCTGGGTAAGATACTTGCTAACCGCCTGTTACCTATAATGCACTCATTGGTACACTACGATCAATCAGGCTTTATTCCAAACCGCACCACATTTATAAATATCAGACGCCTCTTACATTTAATACATACTACACCGTCAGAAGACATGCATTGTGTAGCAGTCTCTCTGGATATAGAGAAGGGCTTTGACACATTAGGATGGGACTTCCTATTTGCCTGTCTGGAAAAAATGGGATTTGGTCCTTGCCTATTGCGCTGGAACAGGACGCTATACGGAGAGCCACTAGAAAGAGTAAAAACAGGCGGGGTAATATCTAACTGCTTTAATATACAATGCGGCACGCGGCAAGGCTGCCCCCTATAGCCGCTACTATTTGCTTTAGCAATGGAACCCCTGGCATGCTACCTGTGTTCCAAAGCTGAAACCTGGGGAATATGGGACTCTCAGAGATTCCATGTGGTGACATTGTACGTGGATGATGCCCTTGTATACCTCAGAGATGTACACTCCATGCTTCCCGAACTCGAACACATACTTTCACAATTCGGCACGGCATCAGGACTTCAGGTTAATTGGCCTAAGTCATGTGTCTTTCCATTAGTACTATACCCTCCCACTACACACCTTGCTGCAAATAACACACAATTACAGTGGAAATATGACACTTTCAAATACTTAGGAGTATATATATCACTAGACCAAAAATCTCCTAGATGGCAACCTAACCAAAGCGCTAACGTCTGCCCGCATATCCCTTAATTTCTGGCAATCGCTACCTTTATCCCCAATGGGCAGAATAGCGATATCTAAAATGGAATTCTACTCCGGTTGTTATATTACTTCTCAGCACTGCCTGTTGTAGTACCATGTGCCTTCTTCAAAATGCTAAATAGTTTATTATTAGACTTAATATGGGAGACAAACGCCGCAGAGTAGCACCATCTGTACTCCAGAGACCGCTCCATGACGGGGGTCTAGGTGCCCCACACTTTGAGTCTTACTACGCAGCAGCACAGCTACAATGGCCAACCACATGGTTGATTTCTCCACTACACCCTGAGACACGTGAAATAAAAGGACATCTGGGTACCACACCATTATACACGTGGTTGTCTAGTAACAGAACAGGTGACTCTGCTATAACCCCACTGCTAAAAACGGCACATACATCCTGGCATCGTTACCTATATCCCAAACATTCACCCACTCCATATTCACCTGCAATAACACTGTGGGATATACCTGGAATATTACAAAATATACCAGCTCAGACACGAGCACTATGGACAAATAAGGGCATCACGCGAATGGAACACCTCTTTTCCGATGGTGTACTTAAATCCTTCCGGGATATGATCTCTGGATACTGCATTACACCAGGACAGTTCATTACTTATCACACCATAATTCACACATGGGGCCCAGAAAACACCGAACCACCCACCTCTCTGGTCTTACATGCTATACTCTCAACAACGACAACTAAATGCCTCATCTCCTCTCTATATACAGCACTTCGGGCACACACCGATACCCCATTACAAACAACACATGAAAGATGGAATAAGGTACCACCAAACCCACTGACAACAAAGTGGCATATGGCACTGCGCTCAGTAAAGGAGATCTCTCGTAATGCCAGATTTAGATTCACCCACTTTAACTATATACTTCAAGCATACTTAGATCCCCAGTGTCTGAATCATATGTACCCAACACACGAACCCGTCTGCCCGAGATGCGCTACGTCCCCAGTAGGATTTTACCACATTGTATGGGACTGCCCGAATTTACAAACTATTTGGCATACAATCACTGCAATAATCACTGAAATAACAGATTTTCCTCTACCTGCAACGCCAACCCTCTACCTGTCAAGTATTCGGACCAAAACCAAAAAAAAGACAAATACCTCCACAAGTTCATAGATTTAGCACTTGTGCTATTTAAGCGCAGTATAGCAATGGCATGGAAATCCCAAGCATCCCCATCAATAACGCAATGGTTGAAAGACCTTTTGTTGTGATCCAAAGCAGAAACTCACCACCAACAGTGGCTCCAGACACGGGCATAACAAGCTCGGCGGCAGAATATTGGGAATCATTAGTTCTGAATGTGAAAGCAAAAAATGACCTGCACCCTCCATGAATGGAGCACCCTCCCCTAGGGGACGCACATAACCATTATATAGTCATACATACACCCTATATACTTACACACACGAAGTACAGGTAGACCAAGGCACACAAAGAAGTAAAAGTTCAACAATGTTCGTGGGATGAAA
This sequence comes from Pleurodeles waltl, assembly GCF_031143425.1. Taxonomy (NCBI): domain Eukaryota; kingdom Metazoa; phylum Chordata; class Amphibia; order Caudata; family Salamandridae; genus Pleurodeles; species Pleurodeles waltl. The sequence goes on along the minus strand of NC_090444.1, from coordinate 870,803,563 downwards.
GTAGAGCCCAAGTACAACGAATCCAAAGGCGAAGAGTAAAGCGATGATTCCGGGTAGGTGTTAAAGGTAGAGTCTTTATTCACAGGTTTAGGTTTGTGTCGTCTTACAGGAAACAGCCAACACGTGTTTCGTCACACAAGTGACTTTATCAAGGCTGGGCCCGTCCGGCCAGAGGCACAAGAAGACAGTAAATTCAGTAAATGTAGAAATGAAGATTTCCAGTGGTCGAGTATACGGTGATATCAGAGCCCTGATAAGCCCAAAATGTAACCTGAATGTTGGTCCGGGAGTTTCTAATTTGGCGAAGCGAGTGATATATATACTTACACACACACCCAGAGAACAGAACGGCAATGGGAATGAGCCCGACTTACAACACTTGCTACCCATATTGCGAACTAGACCTTGTTATATATCAGACATAACATGTCAAACATAGGATGCAATATATGCATGATGACAGTTAATTTTCTTTTCTCCCTTATCTTTATACCTTAGTTTTGAATGTATATCATTAATTTTAATTCTTCTATTAATCAAAACAGTTTATAGTTTTGTTAATACAAAAAAACGTATGTTTATATATTCAACAAACTGCATATCAAACAGGAAATGCACCACGATAACAGGTGAAACGACTGGACTCCTCTATAAATTGCTTTGAATGTTAAGACAAAAATGTACACCTGGATGAGAAGAAATGACGTAACATTATACTGTTTTGTATCACTTGAACTTAAATATGTGAAAATCAATAAAGAAATATATTTTAAAAAGTAGCAGTGCATGATGAGGGTGCAAGTTGTAGCTACCTTAGGGCACGAGTTATAATTACTTGAAATAACTCTAACTATAATAGCTGAATGTCTAAGGTTTTGTGCATGTAAAATCTGAACCTAACTACAACGTCCCTGTAACTGTTGTTTTTTTCAGTGAATTTCTAGGATTTTTTAAACATTAAGTAAGGAGCCCATTCCAATGCTCGGTGGGGAGTCAGGTGAACACAGGACCTGACTTGGCAATCTGCTGCCCTTCCCCCCATAGATTGCAGCTCCTGCCCCACCTCCTTTCCCTCCATTGTCCAAGTCCATGCCTCTGCTCCCTCATTACAGGCTTGTGTGGCTGTTGTTCTGCCACTGCCCTTCCCGCTTGCCCTGAACAATTAGCTTGCTTCCCCACCCACCTCCTCCCTACCCTCTGTTGTCCGAGTCCATGCACCAGCCCTTCCTTCCTGTCCTGCATGGTCCAAGGGGCTGCCACTCCCCTCCATTTAGCTTGATATCTCTGCCACTCCTCCTGCCCTCCATTGCCCAATTGTATGCCCCTTCATTGCCCTCCTGCTTAGCATCTGTGTTTAGCTTGCTGCCCCTACCCTCTTCCCCCTACCATCTGATGTCTGTGTGCATGCCACTGCTCCCTCTTTTTTGCCCACCATGTTCCATGGACCTGCCACTGCCCCTCCTATCTACTCTGAGTGCCCTGTTGAGCTGCCACTGCCCCTCCCACCTGCCTAGCATGGTCAGATGGCTCAAGCCTGTCCCTGCCACCTCCACCCTTCCTGTCGAGTTCCCTGCCCCTATCCCTGTCCTCGATGGCCCATTTTGCTGCCACTCCCTTCTGCTCTCCATGCTCTGTTGTGCTACAACTGCTCCCCCTGATAGCCCTGTTTGGTCTGTTTAGGAGTCATTTCCCCTGGCCTCTCTTGTCTGGGTCTGACCCCTACCTCTCCCTTCTGTCCTCCATGGTCCTCTGTGCATGCCCCTACCCCCTCCCTCTTTCTCACCGGGGCTGTGGTGGTACTACTAACCCTCTCCCTTAACAGCCGTGGTCTTCTGTGCTGAGCAGCTCCTCCCACCTTCCTTGTGTAGCTTCCTGCCCTTGACCCCCTCCCACCTTCACTGCATAGTCTGTCTGTATGCCATTATGGTCTCACTGTTGCTCTCCATGGTATGCTGTGCTTCCAGTGCCCATCCCCCTGCCCATCATGGTCATTTTGATGCCCCTGCCCTGCTCATTTGCCTCCTGCTCTCCATTTAACATGTGCCGGCCCCTATCCCCTCCCTTGTGCCTTGTCTGGTCCTTTGTCATGCCCTTGCACCCTCCCTCCTGTCCTTCATGGTCTGTTATGCCTCAACTGTTCCTCCTGTCCATCTGGTCTGGTCAGCTTTTTGCCCTTGTCCCTCTGTTCTCTGTGGTCCATATGTATAGCCCTGTACCCTCCCTATTGCTTTCCATAGTCCATTTTGCTGCACCAAATGGTTTCGTTATTTTTTTTATTTTGCAACTCGTTTTCCTTTAAGGAAAACGGGCTGCAAAATAAATTTAAAAAACTGCTTTATTTAAAAAGCAGTCACAGACATGGAGGTCTGCTGTCTTCAGCAGGCCACCATCCCTGTGAGTGCAGGGACTCGCTATGGGCTCGCAAAATGCGACCCACCTTATTACTATTAATGAGGTGGGTCTTTGCGACCCCATAGCGACTCGCAGACAGTGTCTGAGACACAGTTCTGCATCCGATTTAGCGAATCGGAAATTGCGAGTCGCACTGACTCACAATTTCCAATTCGCAAAATCAGAAAATGCTACATCTGGCCCCTAGTCCTAAATATAACTACCTACAGGCGACCCCCAGTATATTTTATATATATATAGAGAGAGAGAGAGAGAGCGAGATATGTGTGTGTGTGTGTATATCGCTTCATATCATATTATAGATCGAGACATCATGGTTCATATATTTTTGCATATTTCATGTGTTTATCTTCAACATTTGCAATGCATTTTTCTCTAGACAATAGAACAAAAGGTACACGTATGCCACAAATGTTGAATTATTTATATTGTTCCTTCTTACCAAACATGGGTGTATTTATATAAAGGATATATTGCTTGAATTCAACTTTCAATTCTCTATAATACATTTTAAAAATACTAGAAATTATTAATTAGTTTTTAAGAGCGCTGAAAATGAGCATTCATGAAAAAAATTAAAATATGTCAATCCAAATGAGAGTCTTAAAAATGTTTTCTCGTAAACGGATTTAAGGCCCTTAATAAGAATCAGTCACGACCTTTGCACATTTTCAATGAAATAAAATGCATGTTTCGAGCAGTTGGATCAAGCAACCTAGGCTAATCTCAATATCTGCAGCTACCACCTTTAGTTGTCATGCATTCATTCTTTCACAATTGATTCACAAAACGATTGAAAAAATTTGAGACATTTAAGCATTATTTCATATATTAAGTGCGAAAAAGGCTCCGTGGTCCAAGACAGATTTCTATGGTTTTGGGACCCTACATACATACCCTTTCTTCAGATCCATTCTATCTGTTTAATGCGTCTGAAGAAGTGCCCTACATTGTCCCAAAATCACATCGTATTTTTGACTCAATTGAACATGCCACGGTCAACAATATATTGGGAATTTAAGAAACCAATATTTCCGATGTTCTGACGATAAAAACACTGACCTAGACAACTACTTTCACAAGACCCTAGAAAAAACGGAAACACTTTAGTATGGCACATAGCCCTCTCCTCTATAAATAATGCAAATCACAGGGGGTGTTACATTCCGAAGTGGTGATATATATATAGACACAAAAGATCCGTTTTTGGAACCAAAGGCTCAGTAGCTTTAGCATGATGTCTAAAGTGCTTTCATTTGTAACTCGCCAGCTTAATCCGGTACAAGCGGTAGTGATGAAACAGCATTAACGTCTGGTGGCCAAGCACTGGGCTGTGTTAAGTGAGTTGACATCTCACTCTTATTTGTATTGCACAGGTGTGCAAACTGCAGAAAACGTCACATCAATTTCTTCTAATCGGCACCCATGTTGCTGTTTTGAGGAGTTTTAATAAGGATTCAATGAGCGTGAACATTGACCCATCCTCTCCCCCAGGACTGAGGCGCATTGGAAGGTCAACATGGTGGAACCCTGCTTTGCTTCCTCTGAATTAATTGCACCTTCTTTATGCATTAAAGGAGAGTTGTGTCTCAGTGATTCTAATCTGACGCCTTTCAGAGGCAGTAAAATTCACATTTGAAAACGTATAACGTTAGATGTTATGCACCTTTAAGAGAAGAAACAATGATAATCAATGAGGAGCTCATATATTTTCAATGAAAGCTTTAGTCAGCTCTCTCATAGAGACATTCACAGGCAAGGGATCCACAAAGATCTGATGAAGAGTATTAGGATTCGGTTTTGTCTGGTATTTACAACCGAATCTGAATGCTGTTAAATTTCACTAAGTACTGACTCCGTGGTTAGCCTGTGTTTTCAAAATCAATGTGAATTAAAGAAGACAACTGAATCCGATTGGTAGATAGTGTGTATATTGTAACTGAACATAAAATCATCAGAATTATAACTATGGCCCTCATTATGACATTGGTGGTAAATCCCACTTACCGCCACGCTGACTGCCGCCAACATACTGCCACAGCGGTGGATATCTGCTCACCATATTATGACACATACACACACCAATTTGTCACTATTCAGCCACAGTCCCCCATAGAAAAGGCCCACAGTGATGACAGCAACTCTGGTCTTCAGGATCTGGATGACCAATCTGGCCCTATCAGGGACCTCTGGACAGTTGGTTACCCAGGCAAAGTCACACACCACCACAGAGCTTCCCCCATCAGGAAACACCACCACAGCACCCAGCCAGCGTACCCATACCTCTGTCCCCAGGTCACGTAAATCAGCAGTGTGTCCACCTCTACAGTGACCCCAGGGCAAACCTCGCCCACAAGACAATCAAGGGCCTTGGGATTAGTGGGCACACAGTTCAGGGGACAGAGGCACAAGACAATAGGGAAACTGGGAGGACTGCTGTGCGCCAGGGGGAGGACAGGCCCAGGGAACTGCCTCTCCAGGAGGCACGTGCAGAGATCCTGGAGCATATCAACATTCCCAGGACACAGTGGGCCAGATCCTGGACAATGTGCAGGAGAACAGGTGGTTGCAGGAGCGACAGTACCAGGGGATCAAGGAAGACTTGCAGGCCATCAACACCTTCCTGGTCTCAATAGCTGAAGTGCTGGCAGACATGGCCAATATTGTGAGGGAGGCAGTATCACAACAGTGGGCCCCTGCCACTAGCCAGACATCTAAACTGCCTTCCACCTTCGCTGCCGTTAGTGGACAGGAAGCCCCGCCACAGGACCAAGAGGCCACCAGAACCCCTGCAGAAGGAGAGCCACCCCGCAAGCGTTCCCTGTGATCCAGACTGAACCCAGAGACACTTGCCAAAACCCCTGCTAGAAAATGAGACACTCCTGCTTGTTACCCTTGTGTGCCCACACAGTCACCCTGTCCACCCTGAATTGCCATTGCTCCCCTTTCTATGTCCCCTTGGACAATGCATCTGTGCTACAAATAGATTGGAACTATACCCTGGACTTTCCTCCATTATCACCCCAGCCCATTGCACTTGCCCCTCTTTTTCTTAGCATTTTAATAAACACCCTTGGAGTATGTCACATGTTTCTTAGTATGTATTCATTTAACCAGGTTCAAACAATGCAATTCAACTGTACAGTAATGAGCATATGTTAATGACCTGTAGCTGGCTGCAGTGTTCACACCAGGAACTATTGTGAGGCACCAACATCTGTAAAATGAATTGCCAAAGGGTACAGTAGTGGGCATAGAGGTGGGAAATAACAGCATGCCAGTGCCACAGATAATATAAATTATTGCAATGAAATGTGAAGTAACGCTGTCTTACCTATGTGTCATTGGAAGTACTGTCTGATGACTGCTGTTCTGTTGTCCTCATCATCATCCTCTACCTCATCATCCTCACTGTCCACAAGGTCCACTACTGCCACATGGGCATCTTCTCCTTCTGCAGGAAAGGCACATGGCGTCTCAGGGCAAGGTTGTGCAGCATGCAGCATGCCATTATTATTGGGCAGACCTTCTTGGGTGAGTAGCACAGGGATCCACCTGTTAGATGGAGGCACGGGAGCCTGGCCTTCAGGAGGCCAAAGGTACGTTCTATAATCCTTCTGGTTCGGCCATGTGTCTCATTGTAATGTTCTTCAGCCCTTGTGCTGGCATTCCTCACAGGGGTCAGCAGCCAAGATAGGTTGGGGTAACCAGAGCCACCTGCAAATACTGAGGGACAACGTTTAGCCACACACTATCCCATATGGGCCACACCATACCCATTCACCAACATATACTGGATGGGGACCATGGCTCACCTATTAACCAAACCCTGTGCCTCTGTAGTTGGCCCATCACTTTTGGGATGCTGATATTCCTCAGGACAAAGGCATCATGCACTACCCAGGATACTTAGCATTGACGTGGGAGATGTACTGGTCAGCCAAACACACCATCTGTACATTCATAGAGTGGAAACTCTTACGATTTCTGTACACCTATTCATTTTGACGGGGGGAAACAAATTCAATGTGTTCCATCAGTCACCCCTGTTATGTTGGGGATATGTCCCATTGCATAGAAGTCGGCCTTCACTGTGGCCAAATCCTCAACCTGGGGAAAAACAATGTAGCTGCACATGTGTTTTATCAGGGCAGACAACACTATTGTCAGCACTATTGAGAACATTGGCTGTGACATTCCTGCTGTCAAACCCACTGTCACTTGGAAAGAACCAGTTGCCGGGAAATGGAGCACTGATAGAACTTGCACAAGAGGGGGGATCCCAGTGGGATGACAAATTGCAGATTTCAGGTCAGGCTCCAATTAAGCGCACAGCTCTCTGTGATTGTGGCCCTGTCAAGTCTATAGGTGAGGATAAAGTGCCTGTCCTCCAGTTTTGCTAAGTCCACCAGGGGTCTGTACATGGGGTTATGTCTCCATCTCCCATTCAACCACAGCAGTAGCAAGCTATGGGGCAAAAGAGTGAGGAGCAGGTCACAAACTGAACAATCGGGCTACAACCGAACATTGCATGCTGTTAATATGTAATGGGTCACTGTGAATTGTCCAGTATGCCCAAATTTAAACAGTGATGCAGCAATTATCCAGGGCTTGCCCCCACCCCTGAAATGGTGAACGCCTGTCCTGTATGGAGGGACAGATGGAAGTGAGGTAATTCCGCTGACGTGCGCCATTGCGGGAGGCGGCTGGAAACCACAGTGCAACTCTTCATTGAGTAACATTGGGCCCTATGGGTTACAGTGGCCAATGGTGATCTAAGCCGGCGGTGATGGTATGCACCACCACAGGCGTGACTGCCATTTTCTATCTGATTCTTCACTTGCTACCTGACCTTCAACAGGAGAGGACCTACACTGTATGTGCTGCTGTGACCTGTGTCTGGAACCTACCATGGTGCGTGTATCTGGGGAAAGCGCCCCTGCCTTCACTTCGGTGGAGTTGGAGAGACTGGTGGAGGGGGTCCTACCCCAGTATGGACTGCTGTATTGGCCTCCAGACTAACAGGAGAGTACACTGTGGGCACGATGCATGTGGCATGAATGCATGAGGTGGAGTGTGTGAAGGCCTTGTGTAAAGGGGTAGGTGGATGTCCTCTGGGCGGCGTATTGGTTATATGCTGGGCCATGTGTGTGGAAATGGTGATGTGAAGGGGTATGGTGGGCTATACGTGTTTAAAGGCATGGCTGTCTGACTAATACTATTTTCCTGTGTGTATTGCCTTTGCAGGTCAGAGCCCATCAAAAGAAGGGTATATGGCATGCCATCGCCAAGGACTTGCGGACCCTGGGGTGTACAGCAGGCGGAGCACCCACTGTCGGAAATGGTTGGACGACCTGAGATGCTGGGCACGTAAGATGGCGGAGGCCCAGCTGAGGATGGCCTTCCAACGAGGAAGGAGTGCACGTTGAACCCTGACTCCCCTGTAAGCCCGCAAACTGGCGGTGGCCTATCCTGAGCTGGATGAGCGCTTGAGGGCATCACAGCAGCCATAAGGGGGTGAGTACAATGCCCATCATTACTACTAACGCCTGGTGGGGAGGTATCCGGGTGGTGGATGTGTGTCAGTGGGTGCCCCTAGGCCAGGCCTGACATTGCAGCATAGGTCCCCTGGTAGCAAGGGTGCAGAAGGGCAAATTTAGCTATCTAGCTCATAGGCATCCACTACTGGTCATGGATGCATGTGTCCCAGGTATGCTGGATTTGCTGGAGTGTGCCCCTCCTCATGCCTTTGTGGCTAGCAATATTACTGGTAGTGCAATGCATAGTGCGTAGGCCTGTTCACTGTGTGTGAGGGTGCTGTGTACCCCAACGGTGGTGTTGGTGCAGCTATTGACCAAGTGTATCCTTTGTCTCTTCCCCCTTTCTTGTTTTGTCACCCTGTCCTTATGTGCAATAGCATCATCTGGCGGAGGAGCAGAGGCACTGGTGACGGAGGGAGCTACATCCCACAGGACCCAGGAGGCAGAGTCCACCGACGGTGAGGGCATGGGATGGAGGGTAAGGGGAGCACCACGTCGGAGGCTGGAGGGGACAGTTCAGACACAGATACCTCCCCTGATGGAAGCTCCCTGGCGGTGGCGGACACCTCTGTGACCACCTCAGCTACAGGTACATCTGCCACACCCGTAGCAGCACTGTCCTCCAGCAGCTCCTCATCGAGTTGCCCATGCCCGCTCACCCAGGAGGGTGGGCATCTCCTTCGCCCCAGGCACCTCAGGCCCTGCCCCAGTGAGCCCTGCTGCCCTGAGTGAGGAGGCTATTGACCTCCTGAGATCCATCTCTGTAGGGCAGTCAACCATTGTGAATGCCATCCAGGGGCTGGCAGCCCAGACGCAACAGACTAATGCATTCCTGGAGGGCATTCACACTGGTTTGGCGGCCCAACAGACATCAATCCAGGCTCTCGCCTCCTCTATGATGGCAGCCATTGTCCCTGTTTCCCCCCCCTCCAACTTCCTCTTCCCAGTCCCAATCTCCTCAACCCCAACCAATCCCAAGCACACAGGCAGACGAGCATGCACACAAGAAAGCACACAAGAGTGGTTTAGGCAAACACAAGCACCACACTTCATCCCACAGGCACTCACACAAACACCATCCAGATTCAGACATACCAACATCCACAATTTCCACTGTGTTCCACTCCTCCTCCTCCTCCACCTCCCTCCCAGTTCCGTCTACACTCACACCTGCATGCACTACTCCATCATCCACTACCAGTATCACCACCACACCTATCAGAACACACACATCACTGGCAGACACCCCCACAACAGCCATGCACATGTCCCCTGTGTCCTCTTCCACTGTGTCTGTCCTTCCCCCCTCAAGGTAACAAACGCAAACACTCAGATACCCAACAGCCATCCACCTCACAACAACATCCAGCCCATGCACCCGCACCCAACGTCAGCAAACAGACACCTCCTACAACTACTTCCTCTTCCTCCACTCCCAAACCTTCTCCCTCTTCCCGCCCCAGTGTCCCTAAAAAGCTTTTCCTATCCACCATTGACCTCTTCCCTACTGCTCCCCCCCATCCAGAACTTCTGGCAAGGATGGCAAAAACCCAGCCAATCACCTCATCCACCCAGTCCATAGGCCCAGTCGTAACCATACCCACTCGTGGCGGGAAAGGATCCAGGGCACATGTGCTGAGGGTGAAGTAGCCTGCACCATGCAGCCTCAAGGAAAAGGAGCCTGCCACAGCTGCTGACAGGAAGATAAAGGAGCCAGCCCCAGCTGCTGCCAGGAAGATTAAGGAGCCTGCCCCAGCTGCTGCCAGGAAGACCGAGGAGTCTGTCCCAGCTGCTGCCAGGAACAGCAAGGAGCCAGCACCATGAGGCAGAAAGGGCAAGGGGCCTGGGGCAGGAACTGTGATGAGCCCCCACCACCAACCATGGTTGTGCAGCCGTCCGAGACTGCAGGGGATGTGCAGGAGCCTCCCCCCACCAGCAGCACCAGCATCGCCACCTCCAGTGGTCAGCCATCCAAGGCTGAAGGGGATGGGCAGGAGCCTCCTCCCACCAGCAGCACCAGCACCACCACTGAGCAGCCATCAGTGCCAGCGGACGGTATGTAAACCTGCCTCCATGGGCTGCTGTGCGGCCTGCCACCTGCAAATCCAGTGGGTATGACACCCACCTGAAAGGCTGTGACAATGCATTCCCCAGGATCAAGAGCACAGGGCACAATGCCCCCTCCAGAACCAGTGGGTAAGACACCCACCAACCCCAGCCTCCCCAGGATCAGAAGCACAGGGCACAATGACCCCTCCAGAACCAGTTGGGAAGACACCAACCTGAGAGACTGTGGCCTTGCATTCCCCAGGACCAAGCACAGGGCATGTTGCCCCCTCCAGAGCATGTGGCAAGTCACCCACTTGAGAGACTGTGGCCATGCACTCCCCAGGACCAAGCACAGGGCATGTTGCCCCCTCCAGAACCAGTGATGTTGTTCCATCTGTGGTACTGAAAAATTCTGGACCCGTGTTATAAACATCGTCGTATCACAACGATTTTGGTATCAGCAGACTGAGAATGAATAGAATAGTATGCACAAGCATTGTATTCATATTCAGGTGACGAAATCACCCGAATATCAGAGTTTCCGTCCTGAAACTCTGAGGTTCCATTTAAACGACAGCCATTTTGTGATTGCCCTCACATAGGCCAATGACTAATGCCGAAAACGAGTCTGAAGGACACGTACATCTTTGCTGACTCCTCTGTGACCTGGGCAAGCTGACTCCACTGCCTGAAGCCAAACCTGTTCGGCCAGTTTCATTCCCAGTGGCCGAATGAGATTAGTATCAAGGCACAACACATCATAAAACCTTTAATCACACACAAACCATGCCTAATCTTACACACACATGTCCCTGTTTCTTTCTTTATGACTTGCTTTACAAGGAGGAGGTGCCTGTTTATATTGGGGGTCCGTCGATATCTGATGAAAGTACTGAGCCTTGCCGGGTAATTGATTGAGGGCTGGACAAACTGAAATATGGCTTGTCATCATAACCCTGCTATTTCTTTGTAGTGAAAATATGTGAATGGTCAACTGTAAAATAAGGAATGTTTGCCTAAAGCATAATATTTTGTATAAAAGAGAAGGTTAGCTTTGCAAGGGAAGCAGTCTCCTGAGAATATACACCGTGTTGTACTTCTAGGATACCTGTTACTGGCTGCAGCCAATAAACAAGATCTTTGACTTCACCAAGAAGACTCTGTGTTTCTGTAGTCTGAAACAGGAAGGACTCGAAGTCTTAGGGTGTGTTCCCTGGCACCACTGGGTTCTGAAAAACCCAGTACTTCACATCAGCTGGCTGAGGTGGCCCTCGTTCCCCGTCCCCCTGAGGTGCCTGCCTATTTTCCAACTAATGCCCCTGCAATGTTCTCTCCATGTTGGTGCAGGTGACAAGTGGGGCTTTGGACTTTGGCCTGTGGCCCACACACAATGAAGACTGGACAGTGTCCCTTGAACTGTACATATGTATATACCATTAGACTGAGTTTTTGTATTTCTACTGTGTTGTTATTATTACACTCACTTTTGCACATTCCTGTAGCCCTTGCATTATTCCTTAGGGGTACGGGGTAAATATGTTTTATTAGTGCAGCTGATTTTGTGTATGGTATTGGGGTGGGAGTGTGTCTGGTACGTGTGTGTGTCACTCTCTTTTTCCCCCCTCTCTCCCCTGTGTCCTATGCGGCTGTACTCCCCGTGGTCGTCTTCGTCGTCATTGGTGTTCGTGGTAGAGCAGGACATAGAAAATCATGGAGAATATTTGGAGTTCAGGCTCCATGGCGGCGTGGTTATTCCCTGTGTCTCCAAAGGTGATTCCTTTCCCTTCTGTGCTCTGTTTCCGCCAGGCTTTTGATGAGGTTGGTACCGCCCCGGAAAAGGTGGCGGATTGATGTGTCTTAATATGGTGGGCTGAACTTTGACTTCCGCCTGGCTGTAGGCGGCTATCGCTGTGGTGGCTGTTGTTTCTGCCACCTACAGTGGGCAGCTGTCCGAGGCTGCAGGGGATGGGCAGGAGCCTCCCCCCACCAGCAGTACCAGCAGCACCATTGAGCAGCAATCACCGCCAGCGGACGGTATGTAATCCTGCCTCCGTGGGCTGCAGTGTGGCCTGGCCCCTGCAAATCCAGTGGGTATAACACCCACCTGAGAGACTGTGACAATGCACTCCCCATGATCAAGAGCACAGAGCATGATGCCCCCTCCAGAACTAGTGGGTAAGACACCCACCTAACCCAGACTCCCCAGGATCAAGAGCACAGGGCATGATGCCCCCTCCAGAACCAGTGGACGAATCACCCACTTGAGAGACTGTAGCCTTGCACTCCCCAAGACCAAGCACAGGGCATGTTGCCCCCTCCAGAGCATGTGGGCAAATCACCCACTTGAGAAACTGTGGCCTTGCACTCACCAGGACCAAGCACAGGGCATGTTGCTCCCTCCAGAGCATGTGGGCAGATCACCCACTTGAGAGACTTTGGCCTTGCACTCTCAAGGAGCATAGGCCATGTTTTCAAGTACAGTTATCATCCAGAAGATCACTCAATACATTCAGAAGTTATCACACCTGATGTGTGTATGTGAGGGCATGCCCAGCATAAAGCTAATATGTAGACGAACATTCAAGTGACGGTTGTGGAATACAGGCAATTTTCTTAAAATGTATCTTTATTACCCTTGAAAACAAGCATTTGCAAAGCCATTATGCCTTACCTATGAGAGATCTATTGACTTTGTTAGAGTGGTGTAGCATTAATTGGAGTGGCATTAGGTGGTATGAAGTGTCATTGTGTGGCAGAGAGTGACATTGTGTCATGTAGAGTGGCACTGTGTGGTGTGGAGTGACATTGTGTAGCATGGATTCGAGTGGCATTGTGTGGTGTGTGTGGCCATTGTGCGGTAAGGAGTGAAGTGCCATTGTGTGGCATGGAGTGGAGTTGCCTTGTGTGGCATTGAGTAGAGTGGCATGTGAGGCATGGGGTGGAGTGATATTGTGTGGTGTGGAGTGTACTGTCATTGTCTGGAGTGGAGTAGAAAGATATTGTGCGACAAGGAGTGGCATTGTGTGGAGTGGAGTCAATTGGCATTGTGTGGATTGGAAAGGAGTGGCATTGAGTGTAGTGTAATGGCACTGTGTGGCTTAAAGTGGAGTCGAACGGCGTGTGTGGAATAAAGTGGATTGAATAGAAATTGAGTAAAGTGGAGTGGAGTGGCATTGAATGAAGTGGATAGGGAGGCATGCTGCAAAGCCTCTTAATGACTCATCAGGGGTAGTAAGCAAGATATAAATACAATTTCAATTGAGTGGAATGGATTGGAGTGCAATGGCACTGAGCAGAGTGGAGTGAAGTGAAGTGGCATTGAGTGGAGTTACATGTGTGGTGTGGAGTGTAGTGGAATGGCATTGTGTACGTAGAGTGGTGTGGAGTGGCACTGTGTGGCATGGAGTGGAGTGTCATTGTGTGACATGACCTGGAGTGACATTTGAGTGGAGTGGAGAGCAGTGGCATTGTGTGGTGTGGATTGGAGGGGAGTGGCATTGTGTGGTGTGCATTGTGGACTGGCATTGTGTGGTGTAGAGTGAAGTGGAATGGCATTGTGAAACGTGGAGTGGAATGGCAGTGTGTGGTGTGGTGTGGAGTAGAGCGGCATTGTGTAGCATGAAATTGATTAGTATTGTGCAGTCTGGAGTGGTATTGTGTGGTGTAGAGTAGAGTGGCAAATGTGTGGCGTGGAGAGGAGTGGTTTTGTGTGGCATGGAGTGGAGTGCCATTGAATAATATGGAAAGCCGCCCGAATTGCCACTGAATTGCCCTATAGCCCTTCAAAACATTGTGCTGTATAAATGTACTTAAAATATATTACCAATTATCTTGACTTACAATCTATGTAAACATCTGATGTAGGAATTTGCTAGTATGTACAACATTTCTGCAAGAACTGATCTGTTTATGGAAAAATGTGTTTTAGACCGGGAGAGGCTAGTTGGAGATAGAGCAACATATATCGTACCAGTTAGGTCTAAACAAGATGTAGCCAGGTGGAGGCAGTATTGTGGAGCTATAAACGTTAAAAACCTTTTCCAAACAAAAATAGCAGTGCTGAGTACTCAATCATGAAAGACAATGCCAGTGAGTAACAATCACCTTTTAGTGGGAAGAGGCAAACAGAACAGACTGAAAGATATTCCAGAGTGGAAAATTGCGGAGCACTGTGATGGCTCTCTGGAGTACGGACTCTAACTAAGAGGAATCAATCTGTGCTTGGTCCATGCTCCACAGAAAGAAAAGGAAATTATGCTCATTATATGCTGGCCAGTTTGTAGGCAGCAAAGAAGAGTGACAATGATGCCACTGCATGATAAACAACTGTCTGGCTCCAATCCCTTTGTAGTAAACAATACCCCTCACAGTGACAGCCCATGTGTTGTTGGAAGGTGATACCTAAATAGTATACCATTTCACTCAGTCCCTTCATTCATACCACAATACAGATCTCAGTCCTCTCTGATCTCATTAGGCATCACTGCTAGCAGACATCCTTGGAATCCACCTTATAGTACTCCAGAACAACATTCATGCAGCTGCCAACCTCGTCAAATATCAATGTAAGTGTGACAAGATCACTTATGGCACTTAAGTAGCTATCACTGTACACCTGCATTGCTGTTATAGCCTGCACAAACAAAGCTGCCAGCTCCACCATACCATCACACCCAGCCACCAACATTAAGACGTCTGGTGAAGTATGCACAACACACAGCAGCAACATTTCTGTACTGAAAATCATGAAAGGCAAGGGGGAGTCAAGTAGATGCCATGCTTTCCCTGTTATTTCATGGGGCTCTAGAAAACATCACTATCTAAATCTGCAAAGATACACCCTTTATCCACTTACTCAAGGAGGTGAACACCTAATTCTTCAGGCAATACCTTATTGTAGTATAACAAACTGGATGCCAGACTACCCTTGAAGATCTCCCATCTCCTTTCCCACCTCTCACTCTATTCTAATGAACTATCACCAGTACATCGCCTTGCATACAGAACTCCATGGCTTTGTGCCTAGGTCCATGCTAGTACTATGTAACTAATATATATGTCATCACTTGGCCATCCCAAATTATCTCACCTTCCAGGCAAGAGACACTTTGGTATACCATGCGGAAGGGGAGGCCTTGGCCCAGCCCGTGCAGTGAGAGATTGCAGGAAACACCAATAACATCTAAAGGCAATTCTTCTGAAAATATGTTTATTGTCCTAGACAACGTCGACCTTCTATAACTGAATCACTTCCTCACTTTACCTTTCACAATTAAGGTCCTGCTTTCTTATTTATTTCAAGTCGCAATGTTCAGCCACCAATTTCACCCACAGAAGTCTAATAATCCACATGAAGCATGAGGTCTGTGTGAAAACAGCAAACATAACAATATTTTCAAAATGGAGTTATTATGAATAAATTGCTTTTTCAATTGAGGTTACACACAAAACAAACAAATTTCTTCTCAGAATGAGACTAAAAATTATGCATAGAAAGTTAAAATAGATAACAAAGAAGATTTTGGAATCTGCAAACTGATTACATGTGACATTACTATGCAACTAGCTATATGTACCAGGACATGATAGTAAAGGCCCTGGAGTTGACTTTCATCACCAACCCGGAAGCTGAATAGAATTTTCAGAACAGAGGGAAGTACATACATTGTTGGTGCAGCATCATCTGTTCCCAAGAAGCCAGCATTCTTCACTGTTTTGCTGGCATCTCCTTATAGCAAACAACCAGTATACACAGGTGCCTGAGAACAAAGGCTGCACTATGTGCAGACATGGGGGTGAACTCGCTTGCAAAATACATTTAAAAAAAAAAAAAAAAAAAAAAAGAGATCCTCTGTGTATGTGCATATTTACTTTATTGACACTTATAGAGTGGAGAACTCAGCACTCGGCCATAGACCAGCAGATTTGCATGCCACTCTTTGACAGTGATCTGCAGTATTCTGAAGAGGAGGCAAAAATATCTTCAAATATGTGTGTAGTTTAGAGAGAGCTACTGATGCACATGTGGTCTATCAACCCCCCTCCCCCATATAAAGCCCAGTTGTAAGGTGCAAGGTTTGCCAAAGATACCCTAGTCTGACTTTGAAAGGCAACCAGAATTCTTCACAGGAGGACAAGACAGTTCAAGATACATAATCCATTGGTGGTGGGCCAATGTTATATGACCCTTAATTGACTCTCTTAAACTCCTTTGTAGGGTGACGGACATACCTCTTGTGACGGGGTATTCCATTTGTGTGTTGTTCTACAATGGTGGCATGCACAGGGAAACAGGACTATGGCCCTCATTATGACATTGGCGGTAAAATCCCACTTACCGCCACGCTGACTGCCGGCAACATATCACTACCACAGCGGATATCCATTTACCATATGATGACACACACACACACCAATTTTTCACTATACAGCCACAGACACAAGTCAGCCACACCAAAGGTCAGTGATAAACTGGCGGTATCAAAACCCACACTGTTACACCAACAGAACAACACCCATCACATTATGACCCACGAATCATCAGAACAGACTTTCAATCTCGGTAAACCATTGGCGGTACATACCACCGCGCTCAAAATACACACACATACATGTAAAAACAATACTACATTGGTCAATTTAAAGAACACACACCTGACACTCATACACACACCACACCCACACTCCCACACCACTATAAAACAAACACCCACATTACCCACAACCCCTTACAAATGCAAACCATTGGCACGAGACAGACACCACAACAACAGACAAAACCAGAGTCAAATACCACCTGCATCTATACACCACCCACGCACCCAACATCACACACCCCAACACATCACCCTACACACCCTCACATACACAACTCACACAACACCCATGGCACCACAAAGACACCCCAGATTCTCAAAGGAGGAGCTAAGGGTCATGGTGAGGAAATGATCAGGGTAGAGCCACAGCTATTTGGAGCACAGGTGCAGCAGATATCGATTGCTAGGAAGATGGAGCTATGGCGGAGGATCGTGGACAGGGTCAATGCCGTGGGACAGCAGCCCAGAACAAGGAAGGACATCAGGAAGAGGTAGAACAACCTACGAGAGAAGGTATGTTCCATTGCAGCAAGACACCAACTTGCTGTACAGAGGACTGGAGGTGGACCCACACCTCCTCCCCCACTACTAACAACATGGGAGGAGCAAGTCTTGGCAATCATGCATCCTGAGCGCCTGGCCAGAGTAGCAGGAGGACTGGACTCTGGTAAGTCAACTCTATAATATTATCACCCCCTACCTGCATGCCATCACATACCCCCATCCTCACCCTTACTCCCATCACTCCACCACTTCCCACATCCCCCACCAGCACATATCACTCATCCCAATGTCAAGCACTGCATGATACCAATGCATGGACACCACTCACAGACCTGCATGGACACCTATCACTAAGGCATGCACACGAGAGAGAATTATTCATCCCACCATACACCAACGAACACATGTGAAAACTGCCAGGGCAAATACAACCAAAGAGGGCAACCCACCGATGCACAATATGTCACACACAGAAACAATAACACTGTATTTACATACCCACAGGTACCCCAGCCAATGTCAGCGGCAAATAGGTGCCAGCACAATCCAGTCCCCCAACTGAAGAGACCCACAGTGATGACAGCAACTCTGGTCCCCTGGATCTGGATGACCAACCTGGCCCATCAGGGACCTCTGGACAGTCGGTTACCCAGGCACAATCACACACCACCACAGATCCTCCCCCATCTGGAAAAACCACCACAGTACCCACCCAGCATACTCATACCTCTGTCCCCAGGACACATCAACCAGCAGTGTGTCCACCACTTCAGGGACCCCAGGGCACACCACGCCCCCAAGACAATCAGGGACCTGGGGTCAGTGGCTGTGGATGTACCATTCAGGGGACAGAGGCAGAGGACAACAGGGAAACTGGGAGGACTGCTGTGTGCCAGGGGGAGGACAGCCAAGGGAACTGACTCTCCAGGAGGCACATGCAGAGATCCTGGGAGCCAAACAACATTCCCAGGATATGCTGGGCCAGATCCTGGACAACGTGCAGGAGAACAGGCGGCTGCAGGAGGGACAGTACCAGGGGATCATGGAGGACATGCAGGCCATCAACACCACCCTGGTCTCCATTGCAGGGGTGCTGGCAGACATGGCCAACATTATGAGGGAAGCAGTTTCACAACAGTGGGCCCCTGCCACTAGCCAGACATCTGAACTGCCTTCCACCTCTACTGCCGCTAGAGGACAGGAGGCCCCACCACAGGACCAACAGGCCACAGGCACCCCTCCCCCTGCAGAATGCTGAACCACCCCCAAACGTTCCCTGCGATCCAGGCAGAAGCCAGAGACTATTGCCAAGACCCCCACCAGGAAACTACACTCTCCTGATTGTCACCCTTCTGTCCCACTCTGTCACCCTGTCCACCTTGAACTGCCTTTGCTCCCCTTCCTATGTCCCCTTGGACAATGCACCTGTGCACCAAATAGACTGGAACAATACCCTGGACTTTCCTCCATCATCACCCCATCATCACCCCATCCCACTGCACTTGCCCCTCTTCTTCTTAGCACTTCAATAAACACCCTTTGAAAGACCTGTAATTGGCTGCAGTGATCACAACGGGGAGCGATAGTAGGGCACCAACATCTGCAAAATGAGTTGCCAAAGGGTACAGTGATTGGGCATTGAAGTCGGAATTAACAGCATGCCAGTGCCAAAGATAATCCAAATAATGATAATGAAATGTGAAGTACCACTGTCTTACCTGTGTGTCATTGGAAGTATAGTCAAATCACTGCAGTTCTGTTTTCCTCCTCCTCATCTTCTGCCTCCTCATCCTCACTGTCCACAGGGTCCACTGCTGCCACCCGGCATCTCTGGCCTCCTCCTCCTGCAGAAAAGGCACATGGCATCTCAAGCCAAGGTGGTGCAACATGCAGCATGCCACTATTATCTGGCAGATCTTCTTGGGTGAGTAGCACAGGGATCCACCTGTTAGATGGAGGCATCTGAACATGACCTTCAGGAGGCCAAAGGTACATTCGCCCTTGTCCTGGGATTTCTCACAGGGGTCAGTAGCCATGATAGGTTTGGGTAACCAGAGTCACCAGCAAATATCAGGGGACAACATTTAGGCACACATTATCATATATGGCCCACACCATACCCATACACCAACATCTAGAGGGTGGGAACCAGGGCTCACCTATTAGCCACACTCGGTGCCTCTGTAGTTGGCCCATCACATTTGGGATGTTGCTATTCCTCAGGGTAAAGGCATCATGCACCGACCCAGGATACTTAGCATTGACATGGGAGTTGTACTGGTCCGGCAAGCACACTATCTGGACATTCATGGAGTGAAAACTCTTTTGATTTCTGAACAACTCTTCATTTTGCTGGGGGGGGGGGATGCAATATGTGTTCCATCAATTCCCCCAGTGATGTTGGGGATATGTCCCATTGCATAGAAGTCAGCCTTCACTGTGGCCAAATCCTCCACCTGGGGGGAAAACAATGTAGCTGCACATGTGTTTAATCAGGGCAGACAACAATCTTGTCAGCACTATTGAGAACATTGGCTGTGACATTCCAGCTGCCAACCCCACTGTCACTTGGAAAGAACCAGTTGCCAAGAAATGGAGCACAGATAGGACTTGCACAAGAAGGGGGATCCCAGTGGGGTGACAGATAGCTGATATCAGGTCAGGCTCCAATTGGGCACACAGTTCCATGATTGTGGCCCTGTCAAGTCTATAGTCGAGGATAATGTGCCTGTCCTCCATTGTTGCCAAGTCTACCAGGGGTCTGTACACGGGAGTCTGTCTCCATCTCCTATTCATCCGCAGCGGATGCAGTCTGAGGGAAAAAAGAGTGAGGAGCCGGTCACGAACTGAACATCGTAGCACAACATTACAATGCATGATGTTAATTTGTTATGTATAAGTGGTATTTGTCCTGTATGTCCTATTTTGAACTGTGACACAGTTATTATCCAGGGCCTGCCCCCCCTGAAATGGCATCCGCCTGTCCTGTGTGGAGGGACAGGTGGAAGTGAGGTAATTCCGCTGACGTTGTGCGCCATTGCGGGAGGCGGTCAGGAGCCGGTGTGCAACTCCTCATTGGTTATTATTGGGCCCTATGGGGTACAGTTGCCAATGGTGATCTATGCTGGCGGTGACGGTATGCACTGCCGCGGATGTGACCGCCATTTTCTATCTGATCCCTCAAGTGCTACCTGACCATTAACAGGAGAGGACCTACTCTGCAGGTGCTGCTGTGACCTGTGTCTGGAACCTACTATGGCTCGTGTGACTGGGGAAAGGGCCCCTGCCTTCACCTCAGCGGAGTTGGAGCGTCTGATGGATGGGGTCCTACCCCAGTACGGACTGCTGTATGGGCCTCCAGACCAACAGGGGAGTACACTGTGAGCACGATGCATGTGGCATGACTGCATGGAATGGTGTGTGTGAAGGCCTTGTGTAGGGGGGTGGGTGGGTGGATGTCCCCTGGGCAGTGTGCAGCTTGTGTGCTGGGACCTGTGTGTGTAAATGGTGATGTGAAGGGGTATAGTGGGCCATAAGTGTAACAGGCAGGACAGTCTGACTGATACCATTTCCTGGGTTTATTTCTCTGCAGGAGGAGCACCCCTTGTCGGAAACGGTGGGAGGACCTGAGACGCTGGGCACGGAAGACGGCGGAGGCCCAGCTGGGGATGGCCTCCCAATGAGGAAGAGGTGCCCGTCGAACCCTGACTCCCCTGATGGCCTGCATACTGGCGTTGGCCTATCTGGAGCTGGATGGGCACTTGTGGGCATCACAGCAGCCACAAGGGGGTGACTACAGTGCCCATCATCACAACTTATGCATGTAGGGGGGTACCCGGGTGTGGGATGTGTGTCAGTGGGTGCCCCTAGGCCAGGCCTGACATGGCAGAGTAGGTCCCATGTTGGGCAGGTTTGGAAGTGATAATCCTGCTACCTAGCTTGTAGGCATCCACAACTGGTCTGGGCTGTGTGAGTCCCAGGTGTGCTGCATTTGAGAGTATGTGCCCCTCCCCATGCCTTGGTGGCTAGCAGTATTACTAGTAGTGTATTGCATAGGGCGTAGGGCTGTTCCCTGTGTGTGACGGTGGTGTGAATGCCAACGGTGGTGCAGCTATTGACCAAGTGTATCCTTTGTCTCTTCCCACCCATTTTTGTTTTGTCATCCTGTCCTTATGTGCATTAGCATCATCTGGCGGAGGAGCAGAGACACCGGCAACAGAGGGAGCTGCATCCCACAGGACACAGGAGGCAGAGTCCACCAACGGTGAGGGCACCAGTGGGACTGAGGGCGGGTGGAGCACCACTGCGGAGACTAGAGGGGACAGTTCGGACAAAGATACCTCCTCTGATGGAAGCTCCCTGGTGGTGGCGGACACTTCTGTGACCACCCCAGCTACAGGTACATCCTCCACCCCCGTACCAGCACCGCCCTCCCAGCAGCCCCTCAGCGAGTTGCACGTGCCCGCTCGCCCAGGAGGGTGGGCATCTCCTTCATCCCAGGCACCTCAGGCCCTGCCCCACTGAGCGCTGCTGCCCTGAAGGAGGAGGCCATTGACTTCCTGAGATCCATCTCTGTAGGGCAGTCAACCATTGCTGGCAGCCCAAATACAACAGACAAATGCATTCCTGGAGGGCATTCACACTGGCTGGGCGGCCCAACAGAGATCAACCCAGGCTCTGGCCTCCTCTCTGATGGCAGACATTGTCCCTGTTTCCCCCCCCCCCAATTCCTCTTCCCAATTCCATTTCACTCAACCCCAACCTATCCCAAGCACACAGGCACATAAGCATGCACACAGGACAACACACAAGAGTGGCACAGGCAAACACAAGCACCACACATCATCCCACAGGCATTCACACAAACACCATCCAAATGCAGACATACCAACATCCACAATTTCCACTGTCTACACTCACACCTGCATGCACTACATCCTCATCCACTACCGGCATCACCACCACACCTAGCAGAACACACACCTCACTGGCAGGCATCTTCACAACAGCCATGCAGGAGTCCCCTGTGTCCTCTCCACCTGTGTCTGTCACCCCCCCTCCCAAGGTACACAAACACTCAGACACCCAACAGCCATCCACCTCACAACAGCATCCAGCCCATGCACCTGCACCCAAACACAGCAGACAGCCACCTCCCACAACCACTCCCTCATCCTCCACTTCAAAACCTTCTCCCTCTTCCCACCTTCATGTCCCTAAGAAGTGTATCCTCTCCACCACTGACCTCTTCCCTACCCCTCCACCCGTCCTTCATGTCTGCCCAGGGTGGCAACAACCCAGGCAAGCACCTCAGCCACCCAGTCCATGATCCCAGTAGTCTCCATACCCACTCGTGGTGGGAAAGGATCCAGGGCACCAGCCAGCCTCAAGGAAAGGGAGCAAGTCCCAAGTGCTGCCAGGAAGGGCAAGGAGCCATCCCCAGCTGCTGCCAGGAAGGTCAAGAGGCCTGCACCAGCAGGCAAGAAGGACAAGGGGCTTGGTGCCGGGACTCAGACGGAGCCCCCACCACCAACCATGGTTGTGCAACCATCCGAGGCTGCAGGGGATGGGCTGGAGACCCCCACCAGCAGCAGCACCAACACCAGCAGTGGGTACTGTCTGCGGCTGCAGGGGATGGGCTGGAGCCTCCCCCAACCACCACCACCAGCAGTGGACAGCCATACGAGGCTGCAGGGGATGGGCTGGAGCCTCCCCCCACCACCACCAGCAGCAGCAGCAGCAGCACCACCACTGAGCAGCCGTCACCGCCGGATGACGGTATGTAGTCCTGCCTCCATGGGCTGCTGCGCGGCCTGGCCCCTGCAAATCCTGTGGGTATGACACCCAGCTGAGAGATTGTGACCTTGCACTCCCCAGGAACAGAAGCACAGGGCACAATGTCCCCTCCAGAACCAGTGGGTATGACACCCACCAACCCCAGCCTCCACAGGATCAAGATCACAGGGCACGATGGCCCCTCCAGAACCAGTGGGTAAGTCACCCACCAACCCCAGCCTCCCCAGGATCAGAAGCACAGGGCACAATGACCTCTCCAGAACCAGTTGGGAAGACACCCACCTGAGAGACTGTGGCCTTGCAATCCCCAGGACCAAGCACAGGGCATGTTTCCCCCTCCAGAGCATGTGGCAAGTCACCCACTTGAGAGACTGTGGCCTTGCACTCCCCAGGACCAAGCACAGGGCATGTTGCCCCCTCCAGAACCAGTGATGTTGTTCCATCTCCCAGCTGAGGTCCCCCCGTTCCATGTCCCCCTGAGGTGCCTGCCTATTTTCCAACTGACGCCCCTGCAGTGTTCTCTCCGTATTGGTGCAAGTGACAAGTGGGGCCTTGGACTTTGGCCTGTGGCCCTGTGGCTGATGCACAATGAGGACTGGGCAGTGTCCCTTGAACTGTACATATGTATATACCATTAGATTGAATTTTCATATTCCTGTAGTCCTTGCTTTATTCCTCAGGGGTACGGGGTAAATATGTTTTATTACTGCAACTGATTGTGTGTATGGTGTTGGGTGTCTGTGGGGTGCGTGTGTGTGTCACTCTCTTTTTCCTCCCTCTCTCCCCTGTGTGCTAGGTGGCTGTACTCACCGTGGTAGTCTTCGCCATTGTTGGTGTTCGTGGTGGAGCAGGACGTAGAAAATCATAGGGAATATTTGGAGTTCGAGCTCCATGGCGGCGTGGTTATTCCCTGTGTCTCCAAAGGTGAGTCCTTTCCCTTCTGTGCTATGTTTCCACCAGGCTTTTGATGTTGTTGCTACTCCCCCGGAAAAGGTGGCGAATAGATGTGTCTAAGGGCCAGATGTAGCAAAGTTTTGCGAGTCGCAAATGGCCCGAATCGCTATTTGCGACTGCGCAAAATCGGAAATGGGATGCAAAAATCCCATTTCCGACTCGCAAAAAGCGATGCGAGCCGTTACCGACTCGCAAAAATTGCAACCCCATTTTGCGACCCGCAAATAGGAAGTCGCAATTTGCGAGTTGCAAACCATATGCAATTGCAACTCGCAAATTGCGACTAGTCGCAAAAAGCCCAGTTTGCATCTCCCATTTACCACTAACTCAGAGCAGGTGGTAACCATTACCAAAGTATAAAAGGAGACCCAGAAGGCATCTGGGTTACTCAAGATGGCGGAGATATACCTGATAGCAGTGAGGAGGAGAGTGCACGCAGCCCAGCAGAGGAGGAGGAGGAGCCAGAGACAGGAGAAGATTTACAGAACAAGGCAGACTCTTTTTCAGCAAACTGAGGAAGAGATATATGACAAATACCGCCTTAGCAACGCAGCCATACTAGAATTAATTGAATTACTAAAACCACAGCTAGAACGCCAGACTCTGCGCAGCTGCGCCATCCCTACGCATGTGCAAGTGCTATGCTCACTGCACCTCTTGGCCTCAGGGAGCTATCAGGGGGTCATTGCTGTGGCAGGTGGGGTATCTCAAAGTGCACTATCAAGGTTCCTCAGGGCATTCCTAGATGCCATACTCACACACATGTCTCACTTCATATACCTACCCAGGAATGAGGCAGAAATTAACAGCACCAAGTTGGAATTTTACCGGATTGCCAACTTTCCCCATGTCATAGGGTGTGTAGATGGGACACATATTCAAATATGCCCCCCTGCTAACCTGGAATATCTGTTCCGCAACAGAAAGTGTACCCACTCACTCAATATTCAGGTTGTTTGTGACGCCCATTATGTCATCACTGACATTGTAGCTAAGTTTCCAGGCAGTACCCATGACTCCTACATTTTTAGGCACAGTGGGATACACCAACGCCTGGAACGTGGGGAGTTTGGAGACGGATACCTCCTAGGTAGAGCTGCATACACCTCGTAGACATACAGACAGGTCACTGTGCACACCAACCAGGACTTTCTAACAGTGTAATGTTTGTGCCAAACAGGTGACAGTGCATATGCTCTACGGCCATGGATTATGACTCCGTTCTTAACACCCAGCAATGAATGTGAGAGGCGATACAACAATGCACATAAGAGGACCAGGAACCTTATCGAACGCACCTTTGGATTACTGAAAGCAAGATTCAGATGCCTCCACCGCAGTGGAGGTGCCCTCCAGTATACCCCCATTACAGCATTCAAAATTGTTGTCGCATGCGCCATCCTGCACAATATTGCCACCCGACGTGGGCTACCTCTCACCCCTGCAGACCCAGATTCTGAGGATGAAGAGCAGGAGCAACCACATCGCCATCATGGGGATCGGAGCATCGCAAATCAAGGCAGACTGAGATGGGAACACATCGCAACCCAATACTTTGGAAGGTACGTGTCAACTTCAACCATACTCACCTATTGACCAAAAACTCCATTTGTTAAGTGGAACAAAAAACTATTTAATATGTGCAGAAATTGAACTATTTACAATGACTAACTGTTCATGTACATCAAAAAGCAAACCATGCATGGGGCACACTGCTGTCATGTGCCCCAACATCAGGGACAGGGTTTAGTCTATGACCTACGGCGGCCTCTGCCAGCCTGGCTGGTCCCAGGTTGTTCTGCAGTGCTCTGCCTGGTACTCCCACTACGGAGCACCCTAGTGTCACTGGCATGGACACTGCTCACAGTGGAGCCCTCTTCGCTGTCCTGGGGGGTGTCCCCTGTACCCCTGGACACATGCTGTGCCTCCATTAAATCGATCACATGTGTGATCCGGCCCAGGCCTCTTGCCACATCCCCTGCAAAGTGGCCCATTTCCACTTGGAGGCCAACTGTCCTTCTTGACAGGCCAGTGGTGTTGACTGCCAGTCTGCCAATTGATGAGGCCATCCTGTCCAGCCTCTGGAGCAGCTGCCGGTCCCTGCGCCGCCGACCCTCGCTCTGTGACAGTAGTCCTGCCACCAGTTCCCGCATGGACAGGGCTAGGTCCCCAGTGTTTGTGCCAATGACGTCCAATTGGGCATGGAGCTGCTGCATGCTGGCCTCATTGCTCCTCACAAAGCGGTGCAGAACCCCACTAATTCTCCCTAACATATTGTTCTGCAGGCGCTGACCACGGAGCAGTTGTGCCTCGGTGATGGTGGTCGATGGACGCCCTGACTCAGCCTGCAGCCCTGCTCTCCTCAACCTGCGGCGCCTGTGCAGCGGTGGATGCCCTGTGAGCTGTACTGTGGCACTCCTGGCTGTTGCTGGCGCAGCCTCCGGAACCACTGTTGCAGCAGGTGTTCTCATCAAGTAGATGGGGTTGGTGGTGCAGGTGGGAGTAGTGGCAGCTCCTGTGCTTTCCTCATGGGGCTGGCTGTCTGTTGGCACCTGGCTGCTGTGGCTTGTGGTGGTGTCTTGTGGGAGACCTGTGGGACAAGGGGAACAGACTGTCAGTGTCTACTATCTGTTGCACACTTCCTAATACACATTTGCCTATTGACTGCCTACTTGACTACATTGCCCATAATGCATCATTCTGGTGTTTGCTACCCTGAAATGGAGCTATCTTGGTTGTGCATGCCCCTGTGTACATGGTGGGTGGGGGTATGGCATTGATGGGGGTACAGGCATATCACATGGTACTTAGCGGTTGATGTAGTGGGCTCAGAGGTGTCCAGATCTCCAAATCCTGTCACTGCCTCCTGCTCCAGGGTCTCCTCCACCCTTTCCTCCAGGGGTGTGGGTGGTGGTACGGATGATGGTCCCCCTCCTGTGCCTCTCATCTCCGGAGCCTTTCTGCCACCCTCTCCTTGGTCCGGGAGCGGAGGTCATACCACCTCTTCTTGATCTCATCCACACTGCTGTGGCTGACCCCCAGGGAGTTCACTTTTTCCTGAATTTTCAGCCAGAGTTGTTTTTTTGTTGAGTCTGGCACATTGAGGGCTGCCTTTCCAAAGAGATCATCATAGTGCTGACAGCATTCTTCTGTCAGCACCTCCAGCTCCTTCTCAGAAAATTTAAGTTTTCTCTTTCTGGGTGTTTCTGCCATTGTAGCTGCTGTTCCTCCTGTTGGCTGTTCAGCAGTTTAAAATTGGTGTGGTCCTTCCTCCTCTCAGGTGTATTAGTAAACTTCCTGGCTGTGATGTCATCATCATGTGCCAGGAAGTGTTTCCAGAGTGTTCTGGAGTGGTTTCTGGAGTGTTCTGCAGCACCTGCAATCAATTTACATGGTACTCGCAATTTGCGACACCCACTCGCAAATTGCGAGTCCGTTTTTTGCGCTGTCGCAAACAGCAACCTCGCAGACAGCGGACTCGCTATCTGCGTTGCGACTCCGGGTGCGAGTCGCAATTTGTACACGGACATTGTACCTGCATTCCTATTAGCGACACGCAATTTGCGAGTCGCACATGCTCGCAAATTGCGAGTTGCTAATTTTTTTGTACCTACATCTGGCCCTTAATGTGGTGGACTGAACTTTGATTTCTGCCTGGCTGTAGGCGTCTACCGCTGTGGTGGCTGTTGTTTCCGTCTTGGCGGTCGGTGTGGTAAAGTGGCTGTCTATTTGAGTTCTCACCGCCATGGTCATAATTTGGCGGTAGTTAAGGCTGTTGTCGGTATTACCGCCACTTTATCACCGACCGCCAGGGTTGTAATGAGGGCCTATATACCCATCTACAGTGGAAAAGATCTTATACGAAGAGTAGCGTGTTTTGGTAATACAGCTATGAGAAAAGGCCACTGACTAATTTATTAGATATAATTCCCTTTTACAAAAGTAGCACAGACATGTCAGAGGGCAGTTGTTATAGGTGGGATGCCCGAACTTCATTTATGACAGTGCTAGTGAGGGTAAGACACAATTCTATATTTATACTGGCTTCCCACCCGAGGCAATAGAGCAGAAGAGGAAGTCGGTTATAATGTAAACTGGGAGAACTAAATAATAAAAAGAAAGAAAAAGCAAAGCCAAATGGGAGCATCGGATTAAGCAGGAATCCGGTAGGTTGCCAAATTCCACATTAGTGTGCCCAATTTAGGCATTTCTTGTGTTCTCTGTTCTTGGCTGCTGGAGAGGTCATCCATCACTGGTAGCTTCCAATTGATACGCCGCTATTCTCTAAATCCGTCACTTGCAGCTGCTTTAAGAGCTGGCTTTCTCACCACTCTCGAAGCACAGCTGCATGAGCATGAAATTTCATTATGCATCAGAGCTGCGCTCGATTACCACGGTCAGATGGAGACTTGGGGAAGTGTCACAAGGGGGAGCGAAAAAGACTACATGGTCTGATATTACATGCAAAACATGCAGTTTCAATTATTTTCAATTGCTGTGTGCAACCAAAAGACACAGTTCTGCCGCTGCACCTGGGCTACATGGTATACTTGGGCACGCTACTGTGGATGTGTCACAGTTTTTATGTTTCCAACGCTTTCACCGCTGGAATGCAGGCATGCCTTTCCATGCATAACTTGGCATCTTCTAGTTCACTCGTATAAACTGTTTCCAGGGCTAAAAGAGAACGGTCTTGTCTGGAAAATAAGTTAAACGACAAATTATTACTCTCTCAGGTAGTAAAGAGTTTTGAATTTCACTGAGAACGCAGATACACATTTTTCCATTATTCTCGTACAAAACCTACATTATCTTGCTCTCATTTAATGAGTCAAATATTTATACTGCATCAAATATCTGGAGTGACATTTTCAGAATGTCTATTTAGAAATACCTTTCAAGCGGGAACATGGTCGACTTAAAGCTGTTTCTTGGTATGTCTAAGCCAGAATGTACACTGAATTCTATACTTTCATCATGTCTCAATGGCACTGTTTATTTAGTCTTTCCCTGCCGTGTGCCATTCAGTCTGAATACATTCACTCAGCATCGTCCCCACTGCAATAGCTGGGGAGGCTAATTGCACCACGCTTGAGGCCATCTACCTAGCTCTCCCCCTGACTTCCATGGACCGGCCAAAGTGTCCACCAATGCCGTGAATTCAACCACAATGCACATCATAAACACATGCCACCCGCCATGTTTGGCAGGGCAAGACAGACATATTTCCTGTGCCCCTGGCCCAGTAGTGTTTTGAGAAACGGGAGAGGAGGAGGCCAGGTGAGTTATTTTCACTGTGCATTCCATACCCTAGCTGGAGAATTTCAGATTTGTGTTCAATGACCTGAAACCATCCGTCAACTATTTGTTTTACAAAATGTCTGGTTTTTTTTCTTAATGTACTGCACTAATCGTGTATGTATCCTTTTGGAGATTCACAAGGCCCTAAATCATGGACTGTGGGACTGGCTGTAGAGTCTGCCCTTTGGCAAGACTTGCATCCAACCAAATGTGATTGACCACTCCTGCCATACAAATCCTCTGGCTATGCACAGTGGGGGTCAGCTGCAGACCCTCACCTACAGCCAGGCCGTGCACCTAACTAGTTGCAGCTTGCCAACCACTGTGAACAGCAACGCTTGACTTTTGGCCAGGGGCTCCTTGCAACCATCTGTGGCTGGGCAGCCTCAGGGCCTGGGTTACAGCCAGGCCCTTAATCCAAACTGCTGCAGATGGCCAACCCCTACTGCGCGCAACCTTTTGACTTTGTGCAGGAAGGACTGAGCTCAATGCAGAGATTGTGAACTATGAAAGGGGACCCAGCACGATTCCACAACTTTAGTACTACAGACTGGTCAGATCAAAAATGACACCCATAGTCCAAGGCCCCATATCTCGACCAAGAACTATAAAAGTCGTAGACCTGAGTTGGATTCCCTTTCACAGTCTGTGGTCTTGGCACTGAAACTGTTGGCTGTTAATTGCCAGTGAAGGGGCTGCACCTTTTGGGGTTTGCAAAATCCTCCCAGGGTTCACAGACCCCAATTCAAAAATAACATTTCACTCCCATCATGTATTTGTATGAATATTGGCAGGGTGAACCTTAACTGTGTAGACTGAGTTTCAAAATTTGTTAACTGGATCAAAAGTTATTAGCAAATCAAACGTTCATTTTCAAATTTAAAAATACATTTTAAATGGGAAGAGTAGCAGAATGAATCCAGTGGAGGATCCACATTCCACTGAAATGTGTTGATTATATTATTTAGAGGAACACAGAAATTGATGTATTTCAGCTCCAGGCAGAGCCTTGATCAAGGCTTTATTATGAGCGAAACAGTGTCAATGTCTGTCTGCAAGTGGTTTGTAAATCTATCCAGAGCTCTGACGTGGCAATATAGGACCTTAGTACACATTTTGCCCATTAGGAATTATGGGCCATATTTATACTATGGTTGTGATGTTTTAGCGTCATTTATTTTGACGCTAAAATGATACAAACTTAACTCCATATTTATATTTTGTCGTTAGACACGTCTAGCATCAAAATTTTGGAGTTAGCACTATGTTTAGGATGTGCGAAACCACCCTGTGTTATTGAGATGCAAGGTAGGCATTTTCGTCCTAAACAGAACGCTAACCCCTTAGCGCCATATTTATTCCCCAATGCAAGAACAGCGCTAACAAAGGAAACAGACTCAAAAAATGGCGCAAAGTTCGGGTTAGCACCAAAAATTAACACCTGGTCACACACCACCACTCATAGAAGAAACCCAGAAGGAGATTTGGAAACTGCCAGGACAACATGGAAGTGCTACTGCTCCAGTTGGCACACGCCAAAGCCATCTGCAAAGTCAGCAGATCCAACCACAACCACTGCAGCAACCACAAACACCACCACAACAGCCACAGAGGCAGCGTTGAAAGGGAGCAAATTTTCCAACAGCAAATCACCATCTTAGGAATAAGGGAACAGGATGAGGTCCGGATGTACAGACTCAATGAGGAGTCCATCGTACGCCTGCTGCACCTGATGGTACCATACATCATGGCAAGGCTGGAAGCTCCCCCATAACATCCCACTCAATACAAAATGCCTCAATGTTCTCCACATGATGGTGTCTGGATCATTCCCGACAACGGGTGCTCTAGTGGCTGACATCTCCCAGTCATCCTTCTCTGTCTGCCTACCAAAGGTCCTGGACGCAATCCTATACCTCACGCCACAACACATCTGCTTCCCAAACATCCAGCAGCTGCAGCATGAGACCAAGCAAGGTTTCTATCAGAAAGCTGGGTTTCCACATGTGCTGTGTGCAATGGACTGTACCCATGTCCAGCTGGTGCCACCTGCAGCTACAGACCACCTCTACAGGAACCTCAAGCATACACATCTCATCAATGTACAGGCTATCGTGGACAAGCGTGGGCTCTTCACAAACATCCTGGGGAAATATCCTGGCAGCGTCCATGACTCATACATCTTTCACCACTGCACCACCAACCAGTGGTTCCAGTATGGCAAACATGGCAATGGCCTACTCATAGGTAAGTCACTATATCAATCATACCACATAATACGTCAACCATCAAGGACAAACAAGACAAATTCAAAAAGAAATACACATGGGTAGGGCCACAGAGATGAACAGATGCACAGG
This sequence comes from Pleurodeles waltl, assembly GCF_031143425.1. NCBI lineage: Eukaryota > Metazoa > Chordata > Amphibia > Caudata > Salamandridae > Pleurodeles > Pleurodeles waltl. The sequence continues at coordinate 870,772,051 of NC_090444.1, read as the reverse complement.
CAACAACACATAAGCCACATGCCACATCACACTGCACACATTGCATGTCACAAACGCATGCTCCCTAATCTACATAACACAGCAACACCCTGACTGGCAAACAACGTGTGGACAGGTGGAGTCAAGTTTCCTTTGCATGCAGAAGCTTCTCACAAGTGTCCACAGTTTGACAAATAAATACAGATCACACACACACACACATCACACCAAACAAAGAAGCACACAGGTATGTCAATGGCACAGGCTATGGTCACGTTGAAGAAGTCACACATAGGCACAGTCCCATGTAACTCATGGTGTGTAAGCTTTGGGAAGAACCTAAGCCCAATGCCACCCAAGTGGCCCCATAACCATGTATGCATCAACTACACATACCAGACATACCTGTAGTGTAACACATACACCTGTCTGCTGCATTGTGTCCCACACATGCATCTACAAAAATATTTGCCATTGAAGACCATGGGGTTCAACCATGAGAAATGGGGCAGCACCTACTCCAGGTTCACCTCACATGTGCCCCTAGTGCCCATTAGAAACACCATGTCTATTCCAACTACCAGAAAGGCTCCACCATGGTCTTGTGTCTGTGAAAAAATCACTAACATTCATGGATGACATAGTCGGATGTGTTAGGTGTATGGTGGAGATACCTGACCTTATATGCACGTACTAAGGGACACCTTTGAAAAATAGATGTGTCCCCTCCCAAAGCCAGCACTGTGCATGTGCTGAAAGTGTCTGTCAGAAATCATGTAATAGAAGGCATGCAAAACATCTGCAACAAATTACTTCATGCTAACAATGTGGGACACACACTCACGTACACTTCATGGCTGGCACAACCATCATCTTCCACAAAGGGTCTCTAGGGCACATTAATTTAAGGGAAATGACAGAGTGCAACATTGTGCCAAAATAGGTCATGCAGCCGACCCTCATTTACACAATGCAGGGATGCACCTAAATTAATAGTATACAGCACAGCCCAGTGTTGTTGCCAGTGCCTGCGCAAAAAATAGCTACCAGCACCAAGTCAGGCATCCTTGCACCATTGTGCAAAGATGTCTGCACTGAGGGCTGCGATTGTACATGTGTGGGAAGGGACACCTTCCAGCACATTAACTACCATGTCTGGCATTTTGCGCCTACTAAGCATGCTGCAGTATGCAGCACATATTGAATTAGGTAAACACGAGGAGGAATCAAAGTATTCCTTCTCGTTATGCCTTGCTAACTCCACCCCTGGGGTGGCGTGAGGTATTGGAGCTGCCTCAGGTGAAAAAAAACTCCCAAATCAGAGTCAGCTAGCGAATGCCATGGGTGTTGCTGTTTCACACCCACTGCACGCCCCTTCCATGCAAATGGTTGTGTTTGAAGGGGCCGTAGTCATAAGGTGGCATCAAACAACAAAAAATGGTATAACACCACCTTGAAATATGGGGCAGGGCATAGCGTCACCAAAGCTTCTAAAAAAGTGACACTCTGGTGGCTCTAGGTGCTCAAAATAATGGCCCTTAGTGTCACACTGCATGCATAGTGCAGCATGTCAAAAAGGACAGCACAAAACTTCTTTTTAGGGCAACAATGCTGTATCAACATCTGACACCATTGTGCTGCTATGAAGTGGTATGTGCCATGTAAGACTAGTAGAGTGCTCCAAATATGGACTATACAACACAAGGGCCTAAATCATGACCATCACTACTGGGAACAACATGATAACTTCTGAGGCCATTGAGCCCCTACCCAAGTTTGTCATGTCCATCAACACAGTTCAAAGAAACCATTTCACAAGTACAGAAACATGCATTACACCACAAGCAAGTTTGTGTCACAGCTTCAATGAACATGTACAACTCCCATGGGAGGGACCAAAACACTATCAACACCTAACAACACATCTCCTCTCTATCCTTTGCAGCTGACCAAGGGTATGGCATCCAGCCGTGGATGATGACCCCTTCTGCTAATCCCACAATGATGGAACAGCGGGCTAACAACGTAGGACACAAATTCAGGTTCACGTGTCTGGCCCTGACAGGAGGAAGCCTTTTATATGCTCCACCACTTGTGAGTAAGATCATCTTGACATATGCAATCCTGCACAACATTTGTGTCCGGACAAATATCCCCTGGGCTGAACAGGATTATGTTCCCAGCGAGGATGATGATGAGTATGGAGCAGATCATGTGGAGGGGGAACAAATAAACACTGCAGCCAAAGTTCGTAGGAGACTCCACCTTGTGGAGAACTTCTACACATGAGCACAATACTTTACACATCACCTTGTATATATAACGCTAATAGATCACTTTGCACATGAATCCCCTCGGTCTTCTCATTCCTGACTACATACGCCATTGGAATGTGACCCTAAATACAGTGAACAGGTAGGTAACACATAGGTGTCTAATGTGGTTGCAACAATGTTTGTGACATGAGTGGGTCTGTTGCCACCCATCAAATCTCAGTGACACGCTAATTGCTGGCAGTGGATTCCTGAAGGTCTAGTTCCATGCACGACTACATATACTGTCCTGTCAAGAGGGAAAGATGCCAATACTGAGACCATCCACCACAATGACACCATGTATAACAGGATTAATGCAAGTGGGGCACACACGAGGTAGGAGCTGTCACCAAATGGATAACAAATCATGTAGGAACAGTACACTGTCACAACTCATGGTGACAGTAGTATTGCCTGCATGGTACATGTCTGACAAGGGTGGTACATCGTTTCTGAACTGTTGTCCCACAATTGAAGGCCAGGGATTGTAACCAATGTCCCATGCTGAGCCTGCACAGTATAATCATAGAAATGTGTACCAGCACTGCCAATGTGCACTACCCAGGCACATGGTGGGCTGTACCTCACGTATGGCATACACACGTAGGCTGTGGAGTGCACAATGGCTTGCCTCAACTACATAAGCAGCTATTGGTGCAAAATCAATATCCAAACAAATGATCTAATGGGACCATCCATGGCTATTTTGGGACAATACACGACCACATATTAAACCAGATTGAATGTAGTCTGAGTAGCAAATGATCACAATGTACATATTGTGCTAACTTTTCTCAGCAATCTCCTGCCCTGACACATGGCAAGCCCAAATCTAGGCAAACATGTGCATATTGATGTAAGGGTGTATGTTCTAGGTAGCGAAGGTTTTTGCAAGAATCAACAATGCTTTATGTGACAGCATGTAGAGCTAGTATGCTGTGTACAACTAGATCACACAGCACAAAGCAATACACACTATCCACTGTCACTCACATGACAGGGCAAGAGCATGATGGCAATATGGTCAATTATTCCCATACATGTCATGGCCTCCAACATCGCAATCAGGTGTGGGATGTACTACTCTGTCAAGCATTGCTGAAATATGTTTGAGACACAACGCCAAACAGAGTTAGAGTAGACCTACCCATATATGTTGCAATTGGCTAATGAACTCACCAGCACTTAGATCATGTGACACCTCAATATCAGTCAGTCATGGAAAGAGCTACCTAGGCTGTGCCATGCTGGAAGAAATGCTAACACATGTACAATGGACATACTGGAATGACTGCTTCCAGACACCCACACATACTTATACATACAACATGGGATGTCAAATGGAGACACCAGGAGTGTTGTGGCAGGAGTGATGTCATGTGTGTGGAACACATGACAACTCACAAATACAGACAATGTAACTGTACCTATCAAGTTGGGAGGAGAAGGAGATTTGTATATCTTCAATGAACACAAGTCACATGTAGCATCATGTTCATGAATTAATAGACAATGCTACAGTATGAGATCGGCACAAAGTACTAACAGACTAAAGAATGGGAGCAATGTAGGTGACAAAAAATGCCTCACCAGTAGTGCAGGAATACATTGAGAAGGGACACACATAGACCAACACTGACTGTAAGACACATCAATGTGTAGATGTCAATATTACACATTTGTACAGAGAGGGTGGCTGGGTAAGTACATCACCCAGTCATGTTGTGCACTTGCAAACCATGGTATTTACCCCTTGCATGCCAGCATGACAGAAGGGTACAACAGATACCATAATCTGTAGTCTGGCAGGTTTCAAATGTTGAAGGCACAACAGAGATATTAGGCTAAAAAGATATCCAAGGGATATGCCAAGTACATCAAAACATGTCACATGATCTAAATGCCCAAGATCTGAGTGTTGTGCTTGAGAGCGGAAAGCTGACATCAAGTACAGCAGTGGTAAATTGGAGATCCAGGACTGTATGACCACAAATGTGCATGTGTCCGCTGTGAGGGGGGGGTGCAAAGTGCAGGTGAGTGGTAGACATGAAGAGGCTAGGTCAGTGCTCAATGTACCCACACACCACTGCTCTAGCTAAATGTACATATCACATTGTCTCCCTCAACCTACGTCTGACCCAGGACCTCCTGACCTTCAGGAAGTGCCTCAAGACCTGGCCCCAGCGCCTTGAGACTCTACTGGGTGAGTAGCACGCTTAACAAATTTCTGATTGATTGATTGATTGATTTATGCAGGAAGAACGTAATCTGAGATTTCACATCCAATGGACACACCATTGTTGTCACCTGTGATAGAAATCACAAAACACATGTCCATGTACACACACAGCAGATATCAATTGTACACTGCACATGTGTACATGACATCTCCTGCACCTACGGTGCTTGGGGAAACAAATGGCATACATGTAGCAGAGCAACATGAAGGGAAATCCAACTACACAGCACAGAGTGCACACACATACACAGGCAACTTGTCTGTGTTGTTGTGATGTTAATCTAGTCCAAGTCCACTGAGTACTGTGTGTGGAAGTTTACATGGTTGTCACATGTATTACCATGTGTTGGACATAGGCCACCAAACATGTTAGGTGTTGTAGGTATGTGAACACCTGTATCTCTGACTTAACAACGTAGTTCACACAACATTTAGGTTACGTACACAAGTATTCACACATAACACACATATGCCAACATGTCTGTGGACACAGTGTAGCCACACATGCACATGTGCATGAGGTATTCAGTAATCACATGCAGCACACTCACAAACTAACCCGTAGGTCCAACATCCCACTGTCACCCTAATGACAGTACTGGACATACACCCACATGTTGCCATTACACATATCCACCAAAGTTGTACAAGCCGTGTTACATCTCAAGTCACTCAGGGTGGACTCAAGGGTCACAAAGCAAAAATCCACACAATTCTGTCACGCATGAACATTTTTCATGCATATGTATTTGCCATACAATTCCCCTAGGCTAATAGACACATAGCCCCTGTGCATCTATTGCATGTCCACAGGCATTTTTCACACTAATGGTGTGAAATATGACTGAAAAACATGACACACACACCCAGGAAGTGATGTAACAGGACATCCTGCCTGCAAACATGCTACAGTGAGTGTACTTTCACTTGCAGTTTGCAGTCGGTTTCCCTGTGACTGTGTGAGGTTGTGTTTGTGTTGCTGGTGAATTTGTGGAGTGTTTGCAGTGTGTGTTGTGTACATTGTGCCCTGTCCTGTGTCAAAATTGTATTACTATTGTGTCAATACTTGCCTTTTGTCTGTTGAGCGTACTGTAATTGTCTCTATTGTTGGGAGTTCATCTGGGGAAGTTAAATAGTTGGGGTAGTTTGGGTAGTTGGGGTAGGAGTAGGGGTTAAGTTTCATTTTTTTTTTTGCTGCATTCATCCCTGGCAACGTCTGGGAAAGGGAGGATGAGCCGGATGTCTGCTGATGAGCTGGGGGGTTTCATCTGGCTAGTGGCACACTACCTCCAATGATGCTGCAACTAGGTGGCTGGGTGATCCAAGGCTACCCCACAGAGGCAAGGCAGCTGCAGTGGGGCAAGGTGCTCTATCATCTGACCCAGATATTCAAAACTGGAAGAAACAACTACCAAATAAAGCACTGCTGTTCAGATCTGTTGTAGAGGGAGCAGGATCTGCTCGACCATCTTGGAGTAGAGATTGGTGGAACAGTTGGTAAGGTATCCTTTGCTATACAACCTAAATTTGTGAGCATATGCATGACAGTTGCTGTTAAGTTTTGAGTGCTGCATGCAATGCATGTGGACATGTCATATGCGAGCAGTACGAAGAGTCAATGCCCCACGTTAGGGCAGCATTTCAATTTTACAACAAGGAAGCAAATGCAGGAGAGATGTAAAATTTAGCATGCACAACCATCTCCAAGTGTTGTGATTAATGCATTGTAAAGGGGTTATGTCTTGGAGAATAGGGTCCTCCCTTTTGGGTCTCTATTAGTTAACTCACAGCAGACATAAGGAAGACTTGTCTTTTATTATGTATTTATTATTTTTTTCTAATCCAGTTTTCCTGTGTTTTATGTCTTTAAACATTGTCCTTGCCACAATTGTGCTCTTGTTATTCCTTTCTTTCTCCTTTGCTTAATTTTTCCAGTCTTGCATGCGCAGTCTTTTCATCTTTAACTGTTTATTTTCTTGCTTCCCTTTAGGGATTCCGCGTTCACACTCAGAAGTCGTTCCAGGTCATGGAAAACAAGAACACAGAATAAAACATGGAGGTAAGTATGGAGTTTTATTCTCTTATCTTGAAAATAAGGGAAAGGGTTTGTGAGGGGTAGTGACAATTAAACACCCCGTCAGTGAATCTCTTTTACTGTTTATGTGCTTCTACCAGTGAGGTAGTAATGCATACCAGTGAAAAGTGAGTGCGAGAAAACAAGTAGGTGAAGACAAATTAAAGTGGGAGGGTTGTTTTATTTTGGAAACACCCTCTCTCTCTGGTGAGAATGATTATATTTCCCTTCGTTGTTTTTTCATTGAAGTTAATATTGTATTTATAGCTCTTTTCGAGGTCCGTTTTACTGGGGTTCTCCGTTTTCCTTGAGAACCCCCAAAAGGTACTAAAACCCCGTATACGGGCACGTACCTCATATAACCACGTCCCTCCAGGCACGTGGTGGGTCTTCGCATCCTCCGCGAGTCTTCCCTCGTGACCGTCTTCCTGTGGCTCCGTCGGGCTGGATTGGCCCTCTTGGCTCTCGCTTCTGTATCCGTCCAAGACCTGTTCCTTCCGCTCTCCCATCTTCAGACATATGTACTGAGTCAGTTCCACAGGCCTGCCGCTTGTCACTGACAGTATGGGGCTGCCCTGCATCAGCTCCATCACTGGCATACCACTCACTAAAATGCACCATCAGGTGCATCCTCTGACAACTGAGCTACTGTGCTCGTGTTGAGGCATATTCATATGCCCATGTACTTATTCCTCAATAGACTGATAAAGATATACTATGGCAGCAATAGTAGGCCGCACACTACTGGCACTACATCCATGATTTCATCCAGTTAATGTGCATGTAGGTACCTCAACATCACATGTGTACACTCCCATAGCTATTTCGATACTGTGTGTGTGTCAGGAATAAGGCCATGCGTGGTCCACGACCCGCAGAAACTACGCTGCGCGACTCTGCGGCGTTTTATGCGCACCACTTGTCATCCCCTTTTGTTCCAAAGGTGGCCATCAGCATCTTCTGCCCTGTGGCAAAGCTCATAGAGCTGCAGAATCAGGACATTGGCGGACAAGATGCACTTATCAGTGCTATTCCAGGAAGGGACTACAATTCCCATGTTTTTAGAGGCAGCAGCCATCTTGGGGTGTGGCAGGCCTATAAAGCCCAGCCACACCCAAGCACGTTGCTCACTATTTTGAAGACTTCGATGCAGTCAGACCTCATGGGGGTTTCTCTGAAGAAGAGCAGAGTTCCTGTATTCCAATCGAAGCATCCTTTCTTCCATGGTGAATTCAAAAATGAGTAGGTCGTACTCGTAGTGGTAAGGCCTTGATGAATCCAATTTTGGAGGAAGTCGTTACTTTCAGAAGTAAAGCGTCCCTTAAGACAACAAGCAAAGTGTTTTCAGTTTCCAGAGTACAGCGGCCTTGGCGCAACGATCAAAGGCATTTCAGAGCACAGGTGTAAAGGGTTCTTGGCATGGCAATTCAAGCGCTTGAGCTCACAGGTGTAATTCAAGCGCTTCAGCTCACAGGTGTAAAGCGCTCTTGGCACGGCAATTCAAGCGCTTCAGTCCACAGGTGTAAAGCGCTCTTGGCACTGCAATTCAAGCGCTTCAGTCAACAGGTGTAAAGCGCTCTTGGCACAGCAATTCAAACACTTCAGTCCACAGATGTAAAGCGATCTTGGCACGGCAATTCAATCGCTTCAGTCCACAGATGTAAAGTGCTCTTGGTACGACACAAGCGCTTCAGTCCACAGATGTAAAGCGCTCTTGGACTGGCAATTCAAGCGCTTCAGTACACATGTGTAAAGCGCTCTTGGCACTGCAATTCAAGCGCTTCAGTCCACAGGTGTAAAAGGCTCTTGGCACAACAATCAAAGTGATTCAGGCCACATGAGTAAAGCGCCCCCTTAGCATAACGATCGTAGCGCTTCAGGCAAGACAAGTAAAAAGCACTTCCTGGTATTATAATTAAAGCACTTCAAGTTCGATTTTTTGGAGATAAGCAAATCATAGTTTTCATTGTTTTTTTGGGAAGCATAATATGTGAAAAGAATATTTAATTCTTTGAGATGTTCTAGGTCATGATCAAAGGTTTATGTTATGAATGCATAGATGTTACAAGATTGATATTCTGAGTATGATTATAGTCCAAAGCTCTTGCCATCTCTTGGTTCTGAGGACATAGTTTATTCTTGTTTCATTATTCAAAGAAGGGGCTTTGCCCTCATTTCAAAAGGGGTCTCCATCTGATATCTCGGAGACACATTTAGTCAAGAGTCTATTGATGAGTTATATTCCTATGAATGAGTAAATGCATATTTGTTCTAACCTTTTTTCTTTTCAGATCTCTCTCCCTGCTGTTCCCTACCCTAATCCCCTTCCCCCCGACTGGCTTTATCATAACTCTGTGCTATAATAGCTTTCTGAGTTGATGACGCCGGAATGTGGGCCTTTTGTTCATCAACATGCAGATCCCAAGGAAAGGACACTGTGACAGTGTGCTTTGAGATGGCACACACAGATTACTTTCCTGACTGAAGAATGTATGATGGTGCTAGAAATGGGGTCTCTAGTTGGCAGTCGGTTTGCACACTGTCCAAGTTAGGACCATCACTCTAGTCAGGATAAGGGAGATCCCCTCTCAGATAACCCTGTTCACCTCCTTGGTAGCTTCGCACAAGCAGTCAGACTCATCTCAGAAGCAATGTTTAAAGCATTTGCACATAACACACAGTAATAAATGAAGACACTACAAAAGGACACTGTGCCAGTTTTCGAAAAATCGCCAATATTAATCTATATAAAATGAGACCAAATACAAAAAATGTCCACCATACAGTAATAAATATATGAATTCTGCAAGATTTACTAAAAAGTACAGTTCCTTGAAGTTGATAGCTCCACCTGGGGCTATCACGGCATTGTGATCAAGAAAACCAACAGTCCAGGCCAGCCGTGGTGTCACAGGCCAGCTATGGTGTCGGGAAGACCCACAGTACCATGGGAATTGCAGGGCATCATGATCCTTGCAGTGAGTTCCGGAGAGCGGCGTCACTGATGTTGCGGTGTCGGTTCCGGAGTCGGTTCTGGAGTCGTCGGGCCCTTGAAGTCACACGCCTTGGGGATCGAACTCCGGACTGATGAAGTCAGGAGTGCTGCAGTGGATGGCGTTGGGGCTGCGGTGCGATTCGGGACGCTGCAACATGTAGTGACCCCAGGCCACGGTCCAAGCAGCGGCTCGTTGACGGTGTCCAGCGGTGTCAGAGAGAACAGGGCTGTGGTGTGAAGTGGAACAGTGAGACATGCAGTGTCACCAGGTCACAGTGCAGGCAGCGGCGGTGTCGTTGCTGAAGCACTGTTGTTGGTAGGCCCAAGCCAGTGGTGCGGGACGGGACGGTGCTTTGTGACCCTCACGAGTGGTGTCCACAGGCCACAGTGCAGGCAGAATGCCTGGTGACAGCACTGGAGTTGATGATGCTGGCATCAGTGGACCAGGGCTGTGGTGCGGGACAGTACGTGCTTCATGTACCTCACAAGCGGTGTTCACAGGCCACGATGCAGGCAGCGGCGCCGGTGTCATTAGGAACGGCATTGTTGGGGATGCCCAGGCTGCGGTGTGAGCAGGCAATACCAGAGTGCGGGGCCCACAGGTCGCAATGTGAGCAGCGGCTCAGAGAAGTCGTCCGATGATAGCGTTGGTGAGACCAGGGTCGCAGTGTGAAGTGGGGCAGTGCGGCTCCATGCGGAGTCAGCAGGTCACTGCGCAGGCCAGCGGCATCGTTGGTGGCGTTGCAGTGGTTTGTCCTCTTGAACAGCACAAAACACACAGTTCCCAGTGCTGCAGGTCGGGAACACTGAAGTCTTTGGTGTCCCTGAGACTTCCAACAGGAGGCAAGCTCTACTACAAGCCCTCGAAGAACTTTCTCAAGCAGGACACACAGCAAAGTTCACCCTTTGAACTCTTTTTGGGCAGAAGCAGCAACTGCAGGCCGGTCCAGCAATGCAACACAGCCAAGAGACAGTACTCCTCCTCCAGCTCTTCAGCTCTTCTCCTTGGCAGAGGTTCTTCTTGATTCCAGAAAGATTCTAAAAGTCTAGGGTTTGGGGTCTACTTATACCCAGTACTGCCTTTGAAGTAGGCATACTTCAAAGGGAAGTCTCTGCTATTCACAAGATCCTGTCTTGCCCAGGCCTGGCCCCAGACACACTCCAGGGGGTTGGAGACTGCATTTTGTGAAGGCAGGCACAGCCCTTTCAGGTGTAAGGGACCACTATTCCCTCTACTGTAACCCAGATGGCTCATCAGGTTATGCAGACTACACCCCAGCTCCCTTTGTGAGGTGTGAACAGCTCAACTGCCAAACTGACCCAGACAAGGAATCCACAAACAGGCAGAGTCACAGAATGGTTTAAGCAAGAAAATGCCTACTTTCTAAAAGTGGCATTTTCAAACTCACAGTCTAAAAACCAACTTCACTAAAAGATGTATTTTTAAATTGTGAGTTCAGAGACCCCAAACTTCATATTTCTATCTGCCCTCTAAGAGAATCTGTGCTTTAAAGATATTTGAAGGCAGCCTCCATGTTAGCCTATGAGGGAGATAGACCTTTCAACAGCGAAACCCGGATTTGGCAGTATTTCACTGTTAGGACATGTAAACACACACCAGTACACTCCCTACGTTTTAAATACACTGCACCCAGCCCATGTGGCTACCTAGGACCTACCTTAGGGGTGCCTTACATGTAGCAAAAGTGAAGGTTTGTGCCTGGCAAGTAGGTACACTTGCCCAATCAAATTGGCAGTTTAAAACCTCACACACAGACACTACAGTGGCAGGTCTGAGCCATCTTTACAGGGCTACTAATGTGGGTGGCACAACCAGTGCTGCAGGCCCACTAGTAGAATTTGATTTACAGGCCCTAGGCATCTCTAGTGCACTTTACTAGAGACTTACTATTAAATCAAATATGCCAATCAGGAATAAACCAATCAATAATACAATTTACACAGAGAGCATATGCACTTTAGCACTGATTATCAGTGGTAAAGTGCCTCGAGTCCTAAAGCCAACAAAAACCGGTCAGAAGAATTAGCAAGAAGGACGCAAAAAGATTGGGGATGACCCTGCAAAAAGGGCCAGGTGCAACAGATGCCATTGCTCAAGACCTGGGAATACCCACACAACCCAAGGGTAGTAGTTTGTCAGTTAACTGTGACAATGATGTAGATGTTTACAATATCAGATGCAGGCTGGATCGCCATGGGTTTTACAATGGGCCAGGCACTCCAACAACCACTGCATGTCCCTCAGATAGAAAAAACATTATCAAGCGGTCCCATATGCTAGGAGGTGTTGTGCTATCAGATAGCAATGTCATATATGTGGTGCAGTGAGAAGCATCACAGGAGGGTCAGGGACAGTGATTTGGATGTGTGTGGGTCTGGCTTATCTGAGAGTATGTGTGATAGTGTGATCATAGATGTTGGTCAGTTACTGTGATCTACCACTAGAACGACTATCTCATTCAGCCAGACAAGTTTACACTGTACAATGTTGTCCACGTACTGAAACTTGCCTCTTACACTAAGCAATGTTTTCCATTCATGTCTTACAGGTTGGCCAGCCCTCTACACCATTGGAGAGGTGGTGCCTTTACAAGACCCTGAAGCATCCAGTAAGTGTCACATTATGCATCCTGTGAGCCAATACAGGGAATGCTGTGAGTCAGTCATAGGTATGGAATGCAATGACAGGAGTATTTGGTCCTGACCAATGATCTGATATCATAGGAGGATGGAAACTGAGATAATGTATGTCGGAATGTTATGTAATGAGGATGGGCTGCATGTAGATCACAGGCTAACATGTGCTGCATGGAATTGTGTGTAATGGGAATAGTTATGGCCGACCACATATTCATAGTTGTCTTCCATTGTGGGTTTCATGGCAGCTGGAAATGTACATAGCATGCCTGTTGACAACCACTATGTCACAGCACCATTGTCAGCACTGTGTGCCACACATAGCATACACTTATTGACATGATGGTACAGATTTGGGTTCTATCTGCAGAAGTCACTAGAGGGAAAATGTAGGAAACACACACACCACAGGTGCCTAAGTAACCTTCAGACCTAATGTGTTTGCAGGACAGCATGGAACCATAATATGCTGCACAACAGGCAGCAGTGTACACAATTTGTGGACAACTCAACTCCAGATGGTTGTGGGAAAAGTCTATGATTCTTCCACAGCAGGGGTCATATGAAAGAGACCCTAGCGTCACTGGAGCATCATTTGACGTGAGGATCCAGTCGCACTGTTAGACCTGACAGCCTTAGGGTGGTCACCCCTAACTTTTTGCCTGCCTCCCTCCACTTTTGAGATACTGGTTTTGCTTTTTTTTTACTCTGCGCACTTTACCACTGCTAACCAGTGCTTAAGTGCATATGCGCTCTCCGTTTAAACATGGTAACATTGGATCACACCCAACTGGGCTACTTAATTTATTTATAAGTCCCTAGTAGAGTGCACTATATGTGCCCAGTGTCTGTAGAATAAAAGCTACTAGTGGGCCTCCAGCACTGATTGTGCCACTCACTTCAGTAGCCCCTTAACCTTGTCTCAGGCCTGCCTTTGCAAGGCCTGTGTGTGCAGTTTCCCTGCCAATTCGACTTGGCAATTAAAAGTACTTGCCAAGCCTAAAACTCCCCTTTTTCTACATATAAGTCACCCCTAAGGTGTACCCTAGGTAACCCCTAGAGCAGGGTGCTGTGTAGGTAAAAGGCAGGACATGTACCTGTGTAGTTTACATGTCCTGGTAGTGTAAAACTCCTAAATTTGTATTTACACTACTGTGAGGCCTGCTCCCTTCATAGGCTAACATTGGGACTGCCCTCATACATTGTTTGAGTGGTAGCTGCTGATCTGAAAGGAGTAGGAAGGTCATATTTAGTATGGCCAGAATGGTAATACAAAATCCTGCTGACTGGTGAAGCTGGACTTAATATTACTATTTTAGAAATGCCACTTTTAGAAAGTGAGCATTTCTCTGCACTTAAATCTTTCTGTGCCTTACAATCCACGTCTGGCTGGATTTAGTTGACAGTTCCTTGTGCATTCACTCAGACACACCCCAAACACAGGATACTCAGCCTCACTTGCATATATCTACATTTTGAATGGGTCTTCCTGGGCTGGGAGGGTGGAGGGCCTACTCCCTTGACTGCCACACCCCCTACTGGGACCCTGGCAGACAGGATTGAACTGAAAGGGGGCCTGGTGCACTTCTAAGCCACTCTTTGAAGTCTCCCCCACCTCAAAGGCACATTTGGGTATAAAAACAGGGCCTCTGCCCTACCACCTTAGACACTTCCTGGAGAAGAAACCTGAACCAGAACCTGCACCCTGACAAGAAGAACTGCCGGCTTCCTAAAGGACTCACCTGAATGCTTTCTGAAGACGACTGCTGCCTTGCTGTTGCCCTGCTGTCTTGCTAGTCTCTTGCTTTGCTGCAGAAGTGCTCTCCAAGGGCTTGGTTAGAGCTTGCCTCCTGTTCCCTGAAGTCTCAGGACCAAAAAGACTTCTCTCCTGCAGCTGAAAAATTTCACCACACGCCGAGTCCGGAGCGATGCAGCCTGACTTTGCCAGAGAATATCGACGCAGCGCCAGCGACACAACCAGAACTTCAACGCACAGCCCTACTGGATCGACGCAAGCCGACTCAGAATGACGACGCCCGACTTCCTGAGAGGAATCGACGCAGCGCCTGCCGTGCTGAAGAAAATTCCACGCATCGCATACCAGAATCAATGCAGCCGCTGTGACTTCGCTCCGCAAGCCCAGGATTCCACAAACCATCCCCGGGGCGTCTGAAAACCCCGAACCCGAAGAGGATCCAAGTCTGCACTCCGGAAATCGATGCAACATCTGCCCCGCATGGAAAATAACGACGTAAGTCTGTGTCCCAAGGGGGGAAACCGATGCACACTCACCGTTTTCCATGCATCTCCTCCTCTGCGGTCCCTTGCAAGGATTTTTCAACACAAACCTGGTACTTTGCCCTTCAAGAGACACTTTTTGTTTCTAGGAGAACTTAAGACACTTTTTTATTGCTTTTACAGTAATCTTTTAACTCTAAAGACACTTGATATCACTTTCAGTGATATCCCTACATTTACTTATTTCACCTTTAATTGTTTTTGACCTGCATTTATCCAGATAAATATTATATATTTTTCTAAACACTGTGTGGTGTATTTTTGTGGTGTTATATTGTGGTATTGTATGGTTTATTGCACAAATACTTTACACATTGCCTTCTAAGTTAAGCCTGACTGCTCAGTGCCAAGCTACCAGAGGGTGGGCACAGAATAATTTGGACTGTGTGTGACTTAACCTGACTAGAGTGAGGGTCCTTGCTTGGACAAGGGGTAACCTGACTGCCAAACAAAGACCCCATTTCTAACACACGCTAACTCAGCTTCATATTTACAAGAAGGTGTGACACATTTATGCCTCCTTGTAAAAACTGCCCCCCTCCGATGCAGTAATCGGCGTCAGAGAGGCTTGCAATGAGTGTTGATGTGGGCATGCAAAAGCAGCACCCATTCCATTTTGATGCTGCCTCAGATCTATGAGATTCGGTAAACCTGAGGCAGCGCCAAAATCAAGGGCATTACAAGGTGCTACGAGGAGGAATACTTTTGTCCTCCTCATTCTTCCCTTTTCATATGCATGCTCCACTCTGCAGCACGCATAGAAAGAGCTGAATTGCCAGAAAATTAATGTTGATGTGCCGGAAGGGACACCTTCCCACACATAAACCATAAAAGCTCTCAACGCAGACATCCATGCATGATGGTGCAAGGATGCCTGCGTTGACCCAGAGAGATAAATTTAGGGCCAATGCAGGGGACAAAACAGGTGTGCACCTTATCCAATTACATAAGGCACATCTCTGCATGGTGAAATTGACAGAGCCCAGCACAGCAAAATTTGGGGGTGCATTGTGCTCCATCATTTTCACATGAATATGGGCCCAGATGTCTGCAGTTCTCACACCATGGTCCTGCCTCCATGATAATTGTGATTGATGTAGGCCACATCACATATGCAATTTATGTGATTTATGTGTGTGTATCTGGTACCTTGATGATGTATGACATGTATGTGCTAATGATGTAACACCTATCAGGAGACAGTTGCAGCAAGCAATGCTGTGCCAATATCACTGTGAGCTTAAGACCATCCATACAGCCACTTTGTATGTGCCATTGTACACATGTAGGACTACATAGCACAGCATAAGGGTCTGCAGTTCTGTAATGTGCTGACAACTGTAATGTGCAGCTCAGACTTTACTCAACCTTTCTTCGGCCAACACTGCATGAGTTGTACATGTGGGCACATAATGAGATATGGGGTGGCCCCTTGTAACATAAACTCGGGGCAGGTCTTACACCAGGAAACATGAATGTAGATTTACCTGACCTCAGAATAGCAGTTTGGTAGTTAGCAGCCCCCCCAATGATATGGGCCACACCTTGACTTTATAATGAGTGATTAGGCCGTGATGTATCACCAGGGGTGTTGAGATTGAAAACATGCCCACACCCACTATTGGCCAGGAAGAAAGTTATTTCAGAGGCACGTGATCCTCACTCATTAGGTGACACAAATGTTGATGGGGGTTGTATTAGTTCCTGTCAGCCCTGCACCCGTTTGCATTTCTATGGATTGCCATAATCTCACAGACATGTACATGATACTGGTGATGTCTGGTTGGTTTTAGACATAGATGAGGGAGAAGTCAGAGTTGTGGAATGTGTCTGTGACTGTATGTGTTAGATGCTGTTGCAGTGTAAATTTTGACTCTGTACAAACTCCACCAAATGCTGATACTGATGCTTGTTTCTCCTCATATTTCAGCTGCCTACATGACAGCCGTGTGTGTTCATGAAGAGGGCACACCGGTACCACCACATCCTAGAAGTGGAAGTGAGATACCGCAGGATGGGCCGGCATTATAGGCATGAGAGAGCCTCCGGGGAATGGCATGCCTTTCTACATAGTGGTCCCACACTGCAGGCACCAAAGGAAAAAAGAGCCAGCACCTCAGGGATGCATGGGGTTCCTGCTCCACCGACACCATCAACATAAGCACCACCTGTCAGCACACAGCCACAGGTACAGCCACCAGCAGCTGGTGACCCCACCCAGTTTGAGTTGGACCTCAGGAGGTACATGAATGCCATCCTCAAGCGCCTAGAGAAACTGGTAAAGAAATTGGCTGACAACTGTAAAATATTGAAGTTCATAAAGAAGAAGATAAAGAAACAGCACAAATAAACTTCTGGACAATTTGGACTACCCTCAGTTGCTTCCCCTCCCTATTGCATTTTTATTAGTTTTGGGTTGGGTTTTTGAAAGTTAGTAGTAGGTTAGCGTAGGGTAAGCATTAGCTAGGTTCAGTATGTTGGGCTTGGCTTTTTATTCTAATGTTTTTATTGGTGGCGGTTGGGTGGGGGTAACATTGGGGTATGTATATTCATATAAAAAAAATATATATATAGTTTTGGAAAACAAAAACAAAAAATATATATATTTTTATTGTAAATAGACTAAGTTAATACATGTGTAGTTTAGTAATTATTGTCCTACTTGTATCTTGTCTGTTAAGGGGGGTGAGGGAGCAATGTTTAGAGGGTGGTGTTCCATGTGTACGATAAGTTTAGATTAGGGTAGATAGTTGTTTTATGAGTATAGTTAGTATAGGTTAGCTTAGGATAGAATAGGTTTTAGTTATATTATAGGTTGCTGTTTTAGTAATAAATCCTCTTAATATTCCCATTCATTTACTGTCAGTTGCCTGAGTATCTGGGTCTTCTCATAAGTGCACAGGGCAATTTGGGGGAATGGCTAATGGAATACTTCCTGTCTTGTAATCCATGATTGACCATGTGCTTCCACTATGGACAAAGGAGCTTTCACTTTGTCTGCAACATCATGTCTACTGGTCCATGCATTTGCCATCCAGTGTACCCGCCATTCACAATGTCAATGTGTACTTTGTTTTGGACAGGCAAGTCTGGTACTTCAGCTGTCACTGGTGGGGTCCTGTAGTTTCTATATTGAGAACCGTGACACATCTGACACAGGCACAATTGGAACTGTATCCTGCAACACTGACCGATGCCCAGCACTAATGAAGTTAGCTACCTCTGTACCACACAAATGAGGTGTTCTGGGGCTCCCATCTGTCTATATTGGCATTTACTTGGTTCTCAGCCATACCTGCCATATATCAGTAGTAAATGGTAAAAGCATACATTTCAGTTATTGTACTTAGTGAATTGGTTGTATCAGACAACACCATCTTATAGCTTTCTAATGTAAGCAACCTTGAGTGGAGCTTGGTGTTCCACAGTCCTGCACTCATGTACTGCTTTACTGTAATCATTGCAATGGATTCACACAAGTCAATCATTTAGCTGAGTAGTTGGTTCACAGAAAACTTAGACATGCTAAATGTGCACAAGGTGTTTATATACAGGTGGTAGTGTGAAACTGACATATTTACAATGTCCAGGTCTGAAACCCCATTAGTGTAAGTCATGGATATGTGACACAATCAGAGTCCAGGGTTGAGGGACATGTCATGAGACATGCTCAGGAGTAGTGTTCATTAGAGAGGAGGAACAACAATTAACAATTGGTATGTCAGAGACAATGACAGTACATAGCAGACAAGTCAACAGTGGGTGGGTGAAGAGAGCACATTTTATACTGTCACAACACTGGCATGATCTTGAGTCCAGAACTAAGGAGAATTGTCCATGTGCACATACTGCTGCTACCGGGTACTCTTCCTACTGAAAGTAATTTGTACCACATCTTCATCCTCTGATGTGAGTGGTGCCTCTTGATCTATTGGTGGTGCTGTTGTTCAGGTAGAGGGGGCCACACACACTTCAGGGGATAAAGATCTAGAGCACACGTTCCCAGCAGCAACCATTTGTGGTAAGGCATAAGGCATCATTGCAGCAAGGAGGAACTGCAAATTTTACAATATAGCAGCAGCATCGCGGTGGTAGACAGTCATGTCTCCCCTGAGGGAGGCCACTTTCCGCTGAATGGACTCCAGCCTGTTGTATGCTATGCTGCTGCCAGTTAGGGAGTGGATTTGTTGTGGCCTCTCCCTCATGGCAGCAGCTATGTTTGTGAGGGACTGCTGGACTCCACATAGTTGGGAGTGTGTGCCTCGGATGGCAGCGGTGTTCTCATTACCTGTTATGAGGCATGTCTGCACTCCCTGTAGGCTACCTGCCATGGTCTCCATCCCCACCGCACCTGCTTGGCCAGCTCCTGCTAGATTACTACCACTGGCCTCTGAAAGGTGTCTTTGGGTCCTCGATGTCAAGGGATGTGTCAGTACTGGCAGGTGGGACATTTTGGTTGTTGGGTGGTCCATGTGGAGACCCTGCAACGTTATGTGTCCTCCTAGCAACTGGAAGTAATGTCTGGAGGGATCCTTGGACCTCCTGGAGAGTCGGTTCATTGATGATTGTCAGCTGGGCATCCGGGTCACCACTGAAATCCAGGACAGGTCAGAAGGAGGGAAGCCATCATCCTCTTCAATTAGATATTTTGAAATCAATCCTAGATTGTTGTGGCAGTTGACATGGCACATAATGTATATGGTAGTGGAGGCTCAGTGACTAGTTGAAGGCCCAAATTTGTTACTGTACATTATGTTGCATATATTTTTAGCCCCTAGTGCCACTGGAGTGTCATGTAAAGAGACGCTCCAGTGGCTCAATGTGCTGCGGCGTATTTACTAGGTGGCATTAAAACACTTCTTGTGCCTTGACGCCACCATGTAAATATTCGCCCCTTCCCATGCTGCACTTTGTGTGGGGAGTGCATTGGCAGTTGCTGTGGATGGCCCACCCCAACACCCACTACATTTTTATGCTGCCCCAGATTTACATGTTTTGGTAGACCTGAGGCTTCGCCAATATCTATCACCACCCCAGGGGTGACATTAGCAGGGCACAATGTCGACTTATATTTTATTTCCTCCTTATGTTTACCTTTGTCGATCTGTGTGACACACATGTGTACTGGCAATGCTACAAGGAGGTAGGGGAGCATTTTTGAAAGATACACCACCCTGAGCCCTCTTAATGGTATTGACTTCTGTCCTAGTCTTAGATGTCTAAGTTGTGTGGTTACAGGAAGTTTGACAATATTCAAGGGGTGTTGTGATGGCACAGCCGCAGGCACAGTATATACACTTCCCTTCCAGCCAATGTGCTGCCTATTTACTTGGTGGAGTATAGCCCTGGTGATTGGTGTATATCCACGTTGTGTGTGTGTTGGGGGCCATAGCACATCTAAGGCGTGTGTATATGTGTTGCTTGTATGGGGATGGGGCATCTGGATTCAGGACGCGTGTGTCCCCATGCACTCCTTAAGCATGCATAGGGTGTGCCCTACCTACCTCTCCCCTTCTTGCATTTGTAAGATTCCCGTCACTTCCCCCATGCGACTTACCCTGTATTTGTGTTGGTGGTTGACAGTCTGCGCTGTCCTGTCCTTGGATTCCTGTGACCAGCTCTTCCGGGATGACTGCTGCAACCATCTCCTCCATCTCATCCAGGTGCTCCTGTGGTGCAGGACTTCCACCTGCAGTCTGCAGTGCTGCCTGTCTGTTCTTGGCCAATTTCTCCTTAGTTCTATGCTTGCAATCATGCCAGCACTTCTAGCTCCTAGTGACAGTTCTCTTCACCTCTGTCACACAGTTGATTTTGTCCACTATTTGCTGCCATATAGCCTCTCACTTACCAATTGGTACTTCTCTGACAAGGATGTTGTGCTCCTCCTCGCTGAAGCAACACTTTTTCTTCTCCTTCTCCAGGGACTTCTGTGGATCCTCCTGGCTGGTGCTTGGGTGATTGGGGTCTCCCTGGGGTATCTCCTGCCCTGCTTCTTCCATTTTCATTTGCACTTGCACTTCTTCTTGCTTGTGCATTTAAATTTGGCGCTAATGTGGGCTGAAAATGTCAGTAATCCTTTTGCGACATGTTTACGTGCCGCAAAAGGGTTTTGAGCTACTTTTGCAGCATTAACATAATATTTCTTCATGACAGGGCGCTATGGATAATGTAATTTTTTTTTTACGCTCACCATTCCTTTGCGCCGGCTACCCCCATTCTATTAATATGGCACCCAGCTTGCGCTCAGGAATGGCGCTAGCAGGTGCTAATGTTTTTGACGCAAAACTGCATTTGCCCAGTTTTGCTTCAAAAAGTATAAATATGGGCCTATGTTTCTTGTTATTTTGAAGCAGTTATCTTGAAAATGGTGCTTTTGAAAACATTTTTTTATTGTTTTCATTAAAAGAAAATGTTTCAACCTTTTAAAGTAATATATAACAGAACTACATGATCAAGAAATAGCCGCAGACTGGGATCATTCAGTTCTCAGCTATAAACCCAAATTATTAAACAGCCCACTCGTAAAGGTAGCATGTTGTAGTGCCAACCAATAGCTCTGCTCTCACTTGCTTGTCTGAAATATTTGCTTTTCACAGCATTTAAGTAGCCCTATTATTAGAGGAAAATAAGACTTTAGTAACATGTCCCCCCAAATTACTAAATCATTCACAACACTTTCATCTCTGAGTAAACTTCATTAGGTGCTCACTGGCAACCTGGTGCTCGATACATCACCCAATGAATGACTACTCAGCTCTTTGCAGAGTGCTACCGTTCCAGTTTTCATTTTAAAATATTTTCGCCCAGCCCATCATTATTTTGCACACCATGCCACTTTGTTGAGACCCAGTTATATGCAAATCATTCTTGACCCTGTTCTAATGGGAACAGTCTACCCTGAACTGGCAAGCCGGGTCCTCCCTCAACCAGAACACTAGCAACCCTGTACTGCTATTGCCCTAGTTATGGGCTCAGGAACCGGGTTACTGCTTGGTTCTAGTGAGGGTGTACATGGGACTTATGTTTGGGCATACCCATCCCACTTAGAGCAACACATTAAAGTGCACAAAAAACTGATGGATGAATGCTTGAATAAATATCCACCACTGTTAATTACTCGGGCCCTTATCCCAGTCCATTGTTATTTTGCCCACCGTGCCACCTCAGTTTGTAACCCGCATTATGCAAATCAGCCTTCAAAAGTTTAAACCTGATTGAGCTGAGAAGAACCTCAGACTACTTTTCAAATCGCTGACATTGATTGTGTCTAGGGGTTCGAACAAAAAAAAACTGCATTTGCTTTACTACACCAAAGATAGAGGTCTCACTCTTGGGGCTTAGAAATCACGTCTCAATACCAGGCTTTACACAAACACCAATCCCCATCTTATTTTTCTTTGAGAAGTCATGTCTTCTTCTCATAGAGGCTGCTTCTAGACCTGATCATGTCCAAAACTGATTATTGTACCGGTATCTACAGAGGACTTCCTGGCAGAGCTAAAATGCCTAAAATTGCACCACCTGCTCTATTTCTATAATTCTTTGTTACTCAGCTGCACTGGTAACCATCAAAGAGTTTCTGGAGCACAAAACTCTTTCCCTGATGTACACAAAATTACACTTGTGCAGCACAGATAGTTCGTTTTAGCCATTTGGATACTTAAAGGTCTGCTTACCATAGCACATTTCTACTCCTTTAAAATCATTATAAATGCAATAAAATGAAATAACTTCAATAGGTCCCATTCCCAAAATTCTTCTTGTGAGTAGCTGCGACATACTCTTGTACTGTATAATCGTGGCTTAACCTAGAATTTCAAATGTAACACCCTGGTTTGCTCCTGGAATTCATGTATAAGTCAAGAGTACTGCAAGAGTAAGTCATGCTAAAATCTTTGTGAACCTGGCCCAATCCATACATTGACAGTGTGTAAATAAGAGAAAGGTTGATTTACAACAAAAAACAATACAATTATGAATATGTTGTACCAAACACTTGCATTTCAGGCGTACTTCTTGTAGTTTTTGACAAACATTCTGAAATATAATTTAGTCTCATTCTCATTTAGCTTGTTTATAAGGCAGCATACTCCGCCCCTCTCCTCCACTCCAGAATAGTAGACTCTGTTGAGAAAAGGTTTATTGATGTACTTGAACATCCAGTGTTTTCTTTGGGAAAAAAATGCAGAGCATGTAATGGTAACGATGAGCTTTCAACACTCTTTTCCTGGTCCCTAAGCAAAGCATTTATTCATTAGGTTTCACTGACCCAACCGAGTAAATGTAGTTTTTCATCTCATAACGTCCGAATACTGAGAATTATATTGAAGTAAAATTCTCACCAACAGTTAACACACTGAGTTCTGAATTGTTTACATAAGGAAATGGAAATTGCTTGCTGTATTATTTTATCTCCATTTCACGCGCTCTCTTCTTTTTCTTGTGTGTATAATTTTTCTCTCGGTCTCTCCCCCGAGTATCTACTAGTCTGTTGACTCTCTCTTTTTTCTATCTCTCTTTGTCCATTATTCTTGCTTTTTCTCTCTAATGTGTTCTCTCGCTGTCTCTTCCTCTCTTTTCTCTGTCTGTTTTATCTTCGAGTCTCATCCACTCCCCTTTTTATGTTTCATGTATCTGCCTGTCCCAGTCATTAACTCCATATTATCTAAGGTATGCTTTTTGTTCATCAGTAAAAAGAGATGAGGAAATGGCTAATTATGGAGGCATGAACGTTAAATCATAGGAGAAATTGAACTGAGTTGACTAGAATAAACATTCTTTCTGCAGAACAGAGAACTTACTGAAGCTTTTCTCTCCAAGGTACTATTAACAATAGACTCTGGCTGGAAACAGAATGAAGGTGTTTAATAAGATATTGATTAAATAATCCACAAAACGATCTGCAGAGTGGTTGGGTTGTCGTGAAACCAATCCTGTCTCTTGCAGGGAAATATTGTTGAAGCTGTGCACTGTAAAGTGCTGATAACAAAGGGAACTTGATTAGAATTAGAATGTTAAAGTTGTGTTTACTTGTCATGATTAACATATTGAAATAATAATGAACCATTGTAATGCTATCCAAGGTGGTTTAGACTGTGATTATGGTGTAATTTTCAGAGAATTCCAAAAATATTACGTGAATCCCTGTTAAATATGTGCAAGAGAGGGAGAAAGAGGGAGAGACAAAAACAGAAAGATAGAGACAAACATGAGAAGGGATGGCCAGAACTAGGGAGGCAGGGGGAATAGAATGGTGATCACTAGAGATAAAGTCACATGGAAAGCAACATCACAAGGAGGGGCAGAAGGAAACAAGATTATGATATTACAACCAGTCTGCACAAGTAAATGTTACTACAGCTTTACAGCGTGCACTCTATCGCTATGTTTGCTGTCCCAAAGCAGCATGAAAGATGCTGGGAAAGTTATCACTGTCCCACCTAGGACTCCACCCACAAACAAATGTCAGTAAATTGGATAAAGAGAGACAAATGACCAACAGGGCAGAACTACCCATTTATTTAATCTGGCTTTTCATTAGTGAACTGGAGCCACTGGGGGCAGGCTTTTGATGGCAGAATGCCCCTGCTGACGCTTCTGTCACTTCCCCCACCTACTCCAAGTAACTAAAGAAGGCATACCAGGTGCCCTAGGTGAGAGACAGGAAAAAAAGAGAGGGGAGGGAGAAAAGAAGAGAGAAATGAGAGGGACAATAGGGATCGGGCTGGTTTGAGCATTTTGGCAGGGCTGCAAGTGTCCATACGAAAACTTCATGTATAGTTCTAGAACATTTTTTATAAAGTACTATGGGGCATATTTACAAGCCCCTACTGATGCTCTGGTGCTGCTGTGTCCTGCACCATATTTACAAGGTGGCGTTAGGCCACTTTTTGTGACTTAACGCCACTTTGTCAATATGGCCCGATGCAGTTTTCTGCAGCAGAGGGGCATGCAATGGGTGTTGAGGTGGGCGTAGCCATGCAACACCCATTGTTTTTTGACACTGCCCCAGATTTACAAGGAAACGTAAATCTGAGGCAGCGACCAAAAACTAACTCCACTCCAGGGGCATCTTTAGCATGTCGCAGCAAGGAGAAATACTTTTATTTCTACTCATTGTTGCTTTTACTATGTGTGCTACATTTTGCATGTTTAGTTTTAGAAAAATATATAAAGTTCTAAAAGCTGCCTACTCGAGTTCATAACTTGACATGCATTTGTACAAAACTTGTTTGCAGTAATTTCTCCACAAATCCATAGGGTATTATCTATTCTATCTGTTTGTGTGTTATCTTGCCCAATCAAAAGATTTCATGTATAGTTCTGGAATAATTTATAAAGTGTTAAGTATATGTGTGAAAAAGCTGCCTACTTGAGTTAATAAAGTACCATGCATTTATACAAAACTTGCTTGTAGTAATTTCGCCACAAATCTATGGGGTACTGTCCATGATAATATATTCAAAGATCTCCTGTTCAGTCTGAACAGAGAACAACTCAGAAGACCGCAGAGGCCATTCCGACTTTCCCGCTGGGCCGGCGGGCGACCGCCAAGAGAGCACCCGCCGGCCCAGCGGGAAAGGCCCTGCAACCCAGAAGCCGGCTCCGAATGGAGCCGGCGGTGTTGCAGGGGTGCGACGGGTGCAGTTGCACCCGTCGCGATTTTCACTGTCTGCTAAGCAGACAGTGAAAATCATGCTGGGGCCCTGTTAGGGGGCCCCTGCACTGCCCATGCCAGTGGCATGGGCAGTGCAGGGGCCCCCAGGGGCCCCATGACACCCGTTCCCGCCATCCTGTTCCTGGCTATAAAAACCGCCAGAAACAGGATGGCGGGAAGGGGGTCGGAATCTCCATGGCGGCGCTGCTTGCAGCGCCACCATGGAGATTCAGCCCAGACAGGGGAAATCCGGCGGGAAACCGCCGGATCCCCTTTTCTGACCGCGGCTTTACCGCTGCGGTCAGAATGGGCAGGAAAGCACCACCAGCCTGTTGGCGGTGCTTTCCGTCGGTCACAGCCCTGGAGGTTTTTACCGCCAGGGTCGGAATGACCCCCATAGTGTTTTTTAAATCACATTAATTTTGCCATACTGGTGTGTAAACACTTCACCTTCCCCTATGCTGTGTAGGGCCCAGTCCATTTGTCCTGGGGGTTCCTGGGAGCCAAAGGCTCCACAACCCACACATTATGACCTGGCTGGAATTCCACCAAGATTGTTTTTTGCCCATACATGTTCTGGATAAGCTCCTGGTTGGCATCCAAGTTTTGGTAACGCTTTTCATGTAGTCAGTCATGCAGGAAATGAGGTCCAGCACATACTCCACAATGTCCTGTTTTCAGTTTCTTGAGAGGTTTCTGCCTCAGGGTACCTAAGGGTATGGTCCTCCACCACCACCCAAATAACCCTATTCCCTGAACAGTTTTAAGGTCAGGGGAACAACAATGTCAATCCCTACCGTATCAAAAGGTGTTCCAGCCACAGGTGGTGGAATTATAGGAGCCTTGGGCTATCCTCCTTTCTCCACACTGGCTTGACAGGTGCTGCAGTAGCAACAGACCTCCTTCATCTTCTCAGAAATCGGGGCCAGTAGAAGTGGTTGACCAAAATCTGCTAGGTTTTCATCTGCCCCAAACACTGTATAGGATACCTTCCTCACAGTAGAGCCTATGGGTACCACTGGTATCCCCCTGCTCCTGGACTTGAGCCTGGTGCCGAAGGCCTTCAAGAGTTGGTCATGTTCTCCGTGCTTGAAAGAAATCCTCCCTGGGGGATCCTCCTGCCCCATGTAACTCAGACACCTCTGGCGGGTCTCTCAGGGTTATTCCACTTTTGGCTCCAGATTCTCCCCCTCAGGGACAGATTCCATCTGGGCCATGGGAAGTGATAAGGCTGCTTTCTGACACCCCTGGCCTTTCTCTTGGTTGTGGGAACCTGGGACATTGTTTCAGGCTTCAGTCTCAATAGACTTGCTGCTTGGGCCCTTTTGACCACACAAATCCACTCAGGTGCCTTACATTTCTTCTTGAGTCTTCCTTTCCACCTCAGGGACAGAGGTTTCTACGTCATTTCCCAACAGACATTCCACTAGAATGGCAGGGCTCAAATCTACCTTCTTCAGCCCAGTAACCCATCCCTATGCAAAGGTCACCATTGCCATGGGATGAAATTTCACCTTATTGTCAGTGTTCACTACCCTATGGAGAGTACTTGGGTCAACCTGCTTTGTTGAAACCAGCAACTCCACCTCTGTGCTCATGGTAGCTCCTGTATACTATGTAGCTTCTACCTTGGACCCAATGATGAATGGCCATTGCCCGTACCTCACTATGCCAGAACTTTAACATTCATAGTGCAAGTTTCTTTTCCACCAGGGATGTGGCTGCCATTTTGCCATGGAGCTCCCTTTCTGATTGCTTGTCACTGAGCTCCTACTGGCAGATGGCCAGTTCAAATGGGTTGGCAGAACCTGCTTCACTTCCAGCCCTGGATAGTGCACCAGAAAAACTATGTTGGGAAAGGTTGCTCTCTTCTTCTTCATCCACTGGAGTGGCCTATTCCCCAGAGGGGGTCTGGCTTGCTATCATACCCGGAGGGCTTTCTCATAATCCATCTTTTTGACATTGTTGCCCAGCTTCATCCCCAAATTGTGAGAGTTGTCAAGGTAGCCAGATCCAAATCCATGTTCCCTTGGATTTAAATAGGTGCACAACTTGAAAAAATAATTTGGAAAAATCAAAATGACTCAATAAAATATCTGATGTCAATTAAAAAAACAAAAATAAACCTTTGCTCACTGTTTGATTGAGAGATTTTTAATTTTTAACTAAATAGGTAAGTGGTACTGCTAAACACAAATTCCGGATCCCACCACTTAAAACCAATATTATAAACTAGATTAATAATGGAGGAGGATAGAAGCCCTCCACAAGTAATAATCTCACTATTCTAGTTAGGTCCGTAAAGGTTTCAGTAATTTAAACTTGACTTCAACCCCTAGTAGCTATGTCACAGAGCAGACAGGCTTAAATTAGGAAAATGTGTCAGTTGGGTTGGGGTTCAACGATGGAGGGTTGCTGAAGATTGAGGTCCCAGTGCATCATTTATGAAGGGGGCAAAAGCTCCATGCAGGATGAAGTCTGTCATCCATATCAAAAAAAGGTCTCAACTTCAATCAGCTACAGCTCGGTGTTGCTCACGATTAAGCCTTCTGCGTTCTTTTCACAACATCAAATCTCCTTCAACACAACAACCCAGCTTATTGTATCAGACTGGCAATTCGATGTACAATATCTATCTGCACACTGAATCACCGAAAAAGAGAAATGTTAAAGGAGATGCTATAGTTAGGGGGAAATGTTAGTAAATACATACCATTTTAAACAAACAAAACCACTAAAATTCACCACTTATAGTTATCTCAAGTAACTGTAACTTGTGCCCTACAGTAACCATAACTCAACCCCCATGTACAGTGTTGTAATCATTGATCTACTTACAGATGTTGCAGTGATGTTATCAATGATGTCATTAAACATGTATGAGTGATGTAATATGGGAGGTAATTAGCAATGCATGGTGATGATGTGAGTTATAGTTAGTTTTAATTTGTATTTGATATTGGAGAGAGAGGGCATGTAGCCCCCATTCCCAAGGGCTGAAATTCATTTAAAGGGGAGTGGCATTTGGCCAAATCCTTGAGCCATCCCTGAAGCCCAAGGTGGGTGTCTCACTCAGGGCACCCACAAGTCTTTGAACATTGGGGTCTGCTGGGGAAGGCCCATGGCATCCTGGATGCAGCAAAAGCTGGCTTTACTACTCCATGGGACAGGAGCAATCTCTGTTTCCCTACCTACAAGAGTGCTGACAGGGAATAAGTGCTCCCACTAAACATGAGCAATTTTGCAGCTTCCGCAAGGTGGGAGCATTCATTTCTTCCTTGCCCATGCTCTTGTGGATAGAGAAACAACTCCACAGGAGTCAGCTCCTTAAGACACAAGCATTTAGCTAGCTCTGGGGGATGGGTTCCCTGGGGACTTCCAAAGATAGGGGATTGGGGCAGCTGGCCCCACCTTGACTTTTAAAATAGTGACCCCGTGGGGCCCTAGGGCTTTTCGAGGCTCTGGAAGGAGACCACATGCCCCCTTCCCCTTTAATTGAGTTTTGGACCCAGGGGATCCGGCCCCAGTGCCTTCTGAGTCTCGGGAAGGGGGGACTTGCACCGCTTAATTAATTACATGCTGCCCCATGAGATGGGGTCTCCGTGGACTTGCATAGCCTCGCAGAGGCTTGAGGAGGGGGGCATACACCCCCTCTCTTTAATTTAGATACTGACCCACAAGGGAAAGGGTACCTGGGTCCTTAGAGAGGCTCTGGGACTTAAGTGGCATGTTCCTACTCTATAAAATGTAATGTGCAAAACCCCTCTGGGCCCTGGGTTTAGTTTTTCAAGCACAGGAGCCCACACTTTTCTTTTCAATTTTACTGCTGATTCATGGGTCCACCACAAATTCACAGTTAAACTTACAAAGGTTTTTTGCCCCAGGGGGCAGGGTATCCCTAACCTGCCTCCTTATATCTTTTTTTATCCTTTTTTCAGGATTGGTGACTCAGCCCCACATCCTAAAATTCATGCTGCCACATCTTTATTGTTTGAGCCTTAATTTCTCAAAAACTACTGAACGGACTTACACCAAACAACAACCATGCTTTTTGGACCAAGATCTAGCTTTCTGCCTAATTTTGGGTAATTTTGTTTATCAGTTTTTGCAGTATTGATTTTCAATTTTGCTATGGAAAAATTAATGGGAAAATGTGTTTTGAGATCCCCTTTTTCTCAGCCTCCATTTGACAGATCAGCCTCAAACTTTCCAGGAAGGTGCTGAGATAGATGAAAACATTTTATAGGAGGCTCTAATGAACATTTTTCAAACGGTCACCAGTAGGTATTTATAGTTAGCACCCCGTACACTGCATTGTACTGCAATTGTACAGAAAGGAGAAGATATAAAGGTTGATAACAAGGTTAGTTACAGTATAAATCATTTGTTTGTGGTACCAAGCTAATTTTAGGATTTGTGGTGTGTTCTAAGGTGATTTTATCCTGCTGGGATTTCAATACTGTTTGAGAAATAACTTTTTTCTCATGATTTTCTCACAGAGGTTATGGAAGGTGGTCCAGAAACTAAAATGAGCACATATTTTCTGTAAATTCACACTACCTTTCCCAGCCATATGAGAATGAAGTCTGACATTCTCAGTAAAATGTGTACTTCCAGCAGGAGCAGCCTGTATATTGATTCCCCTGTGTTCTACTACAGCCTACCTGAGTGTTCTAAAGAACAACTAGAGAGCTAACAGTTTTATTTATGACAAACGTTTGGCACACCTTAAGCTATTTTGATAGAATCAAAATGGTAAACCTAAAACATTTAATTTAGAATGGAACAAAATTAGGGGTTCAGTTTGTCATAGAAATTATGGTTCGTGGTGCAGAAAGTGAAATTAGCACATTTTAAGTGAGTTCTCAAATATAGTTCTCTTCTATTTCATTAAAACATTCTGACATGCGGACGGAAACATGCACTTTCAACACCAGCAGAATGCTGCCAGTTAACTCTCTCGTGATCTGCAGCTTACATTATTCTAAAGAGCAACTAGAGTGATAACATTCTGAATTCATGCCAAAAGTGTGGCACATCTGAATACCATCTTAAAGCAAATGAGTGGAACACTGAAAGCATTTTATACTGAGGATAGTGCAGTAAATAAGGACATTAGGGGACAAGTCCTTGAGTCCAATCCCCCCACCGTACATTGCGAAGGGCATCTTACTTAACGTTAAAAAATCCTAGATATTCAATGAACAAACAAAAGGTCACAGGGACGTTACAGTTAGGAAAAAGAATTTTAAAAATCTTACAAGATCACTAAGAAACCAAAGGTTACAAGACGTTATATTTAGGTTCAGATTTTCCACGCACAAAACCATAGAAATTCAGCTATTATAGTAAGAGTTATTTCAAGTAACAATAACTCGTGCCCTAAGGTAACTATAACTCGAGCCCTTGCTATGCACTGCTAACTACCTGAGATTCAATGTCACTCATGACATCTTCTTTGACAACATTGATAATATCACTGTTCCACTTGCAGTAAAATTATTATTGCAGTAATATTGGCGTCAGGGCCAGGCCCTGTGGCCAACCATCACCGGAAACGGCCATCGGTTGGATTCACGTACAGCGATTCAAATTACTATACATTAAAAAAACATAGAAATCAACTTAAAAAACAAAGGTTTCAGGGATCTTATAGTTAGGTTCTAAATGTACTCGTACAAAACCATAGAAATTCAGCAGTTATAGCTAGAGTTCTTTCAAGTAACTAAAACTCATGCACTAAGGTGACTATAACTCATGTCATCGCCATGCACAGCTAATTACTCCACCTGCTTTACAGTTCCCGCTGTCAAAATCCAAAGTGTGTTTTATGGGACTCGGCTGAAGCTCAGTCCAAAGTTGGCTGCCAACACTTCCTAGTTGAAGTGTTGGCAGTGAATTGGAGCTCTGCATTTCCCTGCACAAGCTTGTCATTATTCATGAAGTAATTACTGCCAGAGATATACAAATTCTGAAACTTTCCGTGAGTAACAACAATCACTGGCACAGTTTTTTAGGAAAAATTCACAAAGATTGATCAAATGACTCAAAAGATATAAGCAAGTCAAAAAATACTTTTTCTATTGAAACATGGTCTGGAAAGATGATACTTCCAGCATACATCAAACCGCAGGGACATTGCAGGACAGATATTACAACATCACTTGTACAGGAGTTTAATTTTGACAGGAAGGTCAAGGAAAATACAAAAATTCAAACCTGTACCATCTTTCAAAGTGAAAAAAATAATATTGGAACATATTACAGCAATCAAAAATAGAGATCAAAATTATCCAATTGCTTGACATTGGCAACAAGAGCATATAGGGGTTAATGATAAGCTGTCATTTCTTTGGTATGGACAGGGTGCCAGCAATTGAGCAAGATGGAGACAGGGAGAAAAGGATGAGAAGAATGGAATCTCAATATACTATACTACTTAACAGCATGTCCCTGGTGGTTTAAATTGCGACAAGGAACTACATGTCCACATTCGGCATGAGTTCACTCTTTTCTGCTCTCAATCTCTGAAAACTCTTGGGGAGTTTTGCATGCTCTGATGTATCCCTAATGAGATAGCATAATTGCTGAAATTTTGTTTTCTCTTTTCTGTGGTATCTCCTTTCTATTCTTTGCTCTTTTTAGGGCAACATGGTGAAATTAGTCTGCTTCGTGTAGTAACCTCCTAGCCTTCTACTCATGCCCAGTAGGTATGTTTGATTATTGTGCAGTTTCTCAAATAGTCAAATGAATATTAGCAGTGGCACTTTATATTTAGGATAATCATGGTGTTTAATGTAATATGGAAGTAGTAGCTAGGGGGGTCACACAACCGCATGGCCAGTACATTTTTGTGTTTTTGTGTTAATGTTTTTGTGTTATAATCATGAGAAATCAAGGTTATATTGCAATAATATTTGGTAAATTTGTTGAAGAGATAGGAACAATAATTTGCTGCAGAGATAATTAATTTGCTAAAATAGGGGCGTGGCTTCGGGCGTCAAGATGGCGGTCGCACTCTGAGAGTGCTCTGGACCCCTCCGTCATCCGCCCGTAGTTAGAGTGGCCTGACCGAGTTGAGGACGTCGTCTTGACGATCCTTGCGACCCCTGGACCCCTGGGAATCTCCGGCGGCGAGTAACTTCATGAGAGCGGCCCCGTTCCCGAGCCGCGCCCGATCCGTCCGATCCGTCCCTGGAAACAAAATGGCGGCCGGGGCTGATTTCCGCGGCTGAGTCGGGGCCGAACCGACGATCCCGCCCGATGCGGTCGAGCTGGAACGGAGGTGTGGCGGGGTGAGGAAAGAACCCTGGAGGGAGCTGAGGCTGCGCTCCAAACGTGGTCCCCGCGGCATGCAGGAGCAGTGCTGCTGCATCTAGGGGGAGAGAGCGCTGTGTGGGTGGCGCTGCGGCCGTGCGCCGGCTCGAGGGCATCGGCCGAGGAGAGCTGAGAGGCTGCGCTGCACCCAGGGGAGACCCTGCGGGCCGGGGCTGGAGCGGCGGAGGGGCGTTTTCGGAGAGGGACTTCCTGGTGTCGTGAGTGATGACAGAGGTGTGCTGAGGGTCCGCGGAATGTGGCGGAGACACCGGGATGGGACGAGGCCTCTCTGAGGATACTGACACGTCCGAATAACCAAAATTGAACGGAAAGACTTGGGGCCACCCTCTCCGGGTTCCCGTTCTGAACGGGCCCACCGCGGACCGCTGCCGCGCCGAGAAACACACCGTGATCCGGCCCAACGAAGGGCATAGGCCTTGAGTGACTTCATGGCGCCGCGGGTGCAGCGTGATCAGCCCTGGGGCCGGTCGAGGCCCTACTGAAGGTAACGGCACGAAGTGACAACAGGGTGGGGGAGGGGAGAGGAGTTAGGGAAGAGGATGCCCTACCCCCCCCTTACCATTTAATACCTAATGGCGGTTAGCGGCTGGGTCGGGATGGAGCCGGACCCATCGTGGAGCCACCGGATGCCAATGGTGGAGAAGACCACAACTTGGGCCTGAACACCTCTCCCCACGCCCTCTTTATAACTGTGGTAACTACAAACGCGCAGGGGACCTAGGCTGGACTTGAAAGACCGCAAGAAGTGAGCTACCTGACTCCTGTTTCCGATATTGCGATGGGGAGAGACAAGGCGAACAAACAACCCCCACCCTCCCAGCAAAAGATTGACCAGTTCACGACGCCGGCGGGCCAGCGAGGAGAGGGAGACACAGCCAGCGGAGGCCCCGCACCAGACGGAGTGAGTGCCATCCTTCAAGCCATTCAATCATCACAGTCTGCGGTAGAGACTAAGATCGGGGAAGTGCGAGAAGACGTGGGTCTTGTCCGACAGGACCTCAGAAACGCAGTGAACCGGATCACTGAGGTTGAAACTAGAGTCTCCCAGACTGAAAACGACCTAGCCGACCTCAGAAGTAAAGTGGCCCAGCTGCAGACCCGAACCGGCGAGCTTCACCGCCGTGCGGAAGATGCAGAAAACCGGTCAAGACGCAATAACCTGCGTTTCATCGAACTCCCAGAGGGCATAGAAGATGGTGGTGCATCTGAGTTCCTAGAGAAGTGGATTAAAACCTGGATGCCAGAGCAGTCCCTTTCGCCCTGGTTCGCGATCGTAAGAGCACACAGGGCATTGGCTCCGCGCCCCCCTCCAGGCGGCCCAAAATGTCCAATGATTGCGCGCTTCTTCAACTTCAAAGATAGAGACAATATCCTTAAAGAGGCTAGGAGGTTGGAAGATCTTCAATGGGAGAACCATAAAATCCTAATTTTTCCAGACTATACCCGTGAGGTCCAGACCCGCCGCCGGTCGTACGAACACGTTAAGCAGAAACTTAGAGCGATGCAACTTTCATACATGCTCCTCTTCCCCGCGCGGCTCAAGGTCCTCCTGGCCGGGCGAGCGCATTTTTTTGAAACACCTGAAGAGGCTTGGGACTGGCTGACGGAGGAGGGTGTCGGAGCCCGAGGGGGGCCCTCGGGACACTCGGAGAGGGCCCCTCGGGTTGGTCCCCTCGCCCCGGGAGGTCCCCGGAGGAGCCGGAGGCGCACCAGATCCCGGAGAGGGAGACCGAAAGACACAAACACCTTGGAAAATAATGAGGAAATCCGAGACTTTGGCTCACAAACAGAGAGGGAACCCGCGGAACCCTCAGGCCTCAGAACCCAAACCAATCAATAGATGACAACAACTTGAGCCAGTCCCCGGCCCTTGGTTAATATGACGCATTTGACACCCACTGATGGGAGTCCAAAAGACTTGGGATGTCAGACTTACCTATGCAGACCTTACAAGGGTCACTATAGAAGGCACCAAGCCTCCCTAATATATGACACCCGAGACTTGGCAGGCTTTCTCTAATTGTAATTGATCCGACTATATGGAGGGGTCCACCACTCCACCCCAAGGACAGTCCTGCTGGCTGTCTGGTTTTGGTTGGGTATTTGGGCGACAGATGCTTCCGGGGTGGGAGTATGGGGAGGGGGGTGGTTGGGGGGTGGGATTTTTGAAGTTAGTTTAGATAGGAATAGGAATAAGTTGGTTAGGTCTCTTATTATTTCTTTGTTATGTTTGGAATGGTCGCCCCTGGGTCCACAGCCTGACACTCAGCCCTATGTAACACCTACGCAACTCATGCCTGGCACTCACTAACCCAGGTCCTTTCCTGGAACGTAAATGGCCTGTTGGACAAGATCAAGAGGTCAGCAGTATTTAACACTCTCCGCAGGTACTCCCCCTCAGTGGTCCTCTTGCAGGAAACTCACCTCCTTGGGACTAGGTGCCCCATGCTCATGCGGGGAGGATATGACAGAGTATACCACGCGGGCTTCTCCAGGGGCTCTAGAGGGGTAGCCATTTTACTTCATCGCTCTCTGCCTGTGGTGATCACAGCCACGCAGGTCGACCCACAGGGCAGATTTGTTGTGGCCACGGGGACTCTTCATGGAACACCGATAAACTTTATATCTGCATATGCCCCCCCGACGAGACTTGATGCCTTCTTGCACTCACTCCGCCGAGTGGTTGTGGGACTGCCCCAGGGGACCACCCTGTTGGGAGGGGACTTCAACGCGGTTCTTGGTCCCGATTTGGATGTATCCGGCGAGATCAAGGCCAGTAGATTAGCCAGGGCTTCGGCTCTGACTGGTTGGACCGAGAGCCTTGGCCTTTGCGAGGTATGGAGAACCTGGCACCCTAGGGATCGTCGGTACACCCACACGTCGGCCGCCCACCAGACGCAATCCAGAATAGATCTGGTATTCATGTCCGCTCTGGACCTCTCAAGCGTCACAGGGACAGAGATACTTCCCCGGGGAGTTTCAGACCACGCACCGGTGCGGGTCCGCCTAGGTGGAGCAGATCCCTCCAGACGCCCGGTATGGCGCCTAAACGCATGGTACCTTCAAGACAAAGACTACACCCAGGAGATCAGAAATCAACTAACCCAATATTTTGATCTGAACCTGGGGTCGGTCCGGTCCCCAGGAACATTATGGGCCGCCTGTAAGGCTACCCTTAGAGGGCATGCCAAGCACCTTCTCCGCACCCGCGAACGAGACAGGAACTCCCAGATCTCTGACCTGGAGGCTAGGGCCCTGAGACTGGAACGCCAACAAACGACCTCTTCGTCTGCCACTGCCCTGAGGCAGCTGACTATGGTCAGAGAAGAAATTAAACACATAATGCTAGACTCGGCTAGGTGCATGTGGAGAGCTTCGGTAGCCCGTATATATGGCTCGGGGGATAAAAATGGGAAGCTCCTGCACTGGCTGGCGGCTCGCCCTCTGGCCGGCAGGGTTATACCTGAGATTTTAGAACCCTCGGGCTCCCTCTCCAGGACACCTGCTGAAATTGCACAGAGCTTTGCCTCGTACTATGCCCGCCTCTATGCAATGCACCCCCGCCCTGCCATTGAGAAAGAGACCCCTCTTTTGAATGACGTCACTCTCCCCAGGATCTCCCTGGAGGCAAGAGATAGACTGGATGAAACTATTAGCCTCGCAGAGATAACCAGTGCAATTTCCGGCTTGGCATCGGGCAAAACTCCAGGCCCTGACGGACTCCCGGCAGAGCTATATAACAAATGCAGTGATATACTGGGTCCCCACTTACTCAATATGTATGGAGAAGCCGAGAAACTAGGCCGATTCCCCACCGAGATTGACCAAGCTACGATAGTTGTGATACCAAAAACCCAACCCCCATCGCGGCATTGTTCGGCATACCGACCCATCTCACTTCTGAATATTGAGATCAAAGTGCTTTCCTTGACCCTGGCCTCTAGATTGAAAGAGATAATGCCCACACTAGTGCACCCTGATCAATGTGGCTTTATGCCCACTCGTAGCACCAGGCACTGCATTAGGCGGCTGCATGTGGCTCTGGCACATCGCAGGACTCTGTCACACACACCCTTGGCATTACTCTTACTGGACTTTGAAAAAGCCTTTGATACAGTGGATTGGTCCTACCTTGAATTGGTCCTGCAGAAAAATGGACTCGGCCCCAAATTCCGAGGCCTAGTGAGACTCCTGTATTCCAAACCGACAGCTCGAGTCCGGGTGAATGGAGTGGTCTCTGACCTGTTCCCTATTGGCCGCGGAACCCGGCAGGGTTGCCCGCTATCCCCATTGCTCTTCGCATTAATGATAGAGCCTCTTGCGATACTGCTGCGAGGAGATCCCCTGATCGAAGGCTGGTCTTGGCCCGCTTGCGCAGAGGACCGTGTGGCGCTATACGCAGATGATGTCCTCCTATATCTCTCCAACCCGGCTAAAAGTGGCCCCCGCGTGCTAGAGATCCTGAGCCTTTTCGCAGAAGCCTCGGGGTTGATCCTGAATCCCGCCAAGTCCCTGTTGGTCCCCCTACACCGCTCCGGAGACTGTGTGGACTGGCAGCGGAATATTCCAGTGCGAAGAAACAGCTTTAAATACCTGGGAATATTTATTTCACTTCTCCCTGAGTTGACATGGGAACTTAATGTTACACCGTTAACCAGGAAAATTAGAAGCGATCTCCTACACTGGAGGACACTCCCTCTTAACCTGCTTGGTAGAATAGCGCTCTACAAGATGATGATCCTCCCTAGGCTCCTCTATCTCCTGCAAAATTTTCCCCATCCCATTCCTAGGAAATGGTTTGGGGAAATGGACTCATTGGCACGCCAATTTATATGGAGCGGAGCCCGCTCACGGTTAGCACTCAAAACCTGCCAGAGAGATGTGTATGATGGAGGTTTGGGCATGTCTAATATCCATTTCTACCACCTCGCGTCACAAATACTTGTAATTAATGACTGGATGGGGGGTGGGTGGACAGATCCGGCATACCGACTGGAGCTCCAAACGATGGGATACCCACGGGTTTGGGACACCCTTTATGGAGGTCCGATCTCTCGAGACATCCCGGACGTGACCAAGGTGGTTCTGCAGGGATGGCGGACGGCTCAAAAATCGACAGGGTGGTGGGGCCGTCTTACCCAACAGACCCCATTGTGGCAGGGGAGGCAATTGGTGGAGGTGGCGGGCCTGGAGGGGTTTCAGAATTGGGATAACATTGGCATCTCCACACTAGGCGATGTCTGGAATGGGTCACACATACAATCCTTCGAAGATCTCCAGAAAAACTTTTCATTAAATAAGACACAGTTCCACAGATACCTCCAGCTCCGACATGCCTTATCAGTACATATCCGAGTGGGAGAAACCATACCCGAGTGCAGCCCCATGGAGGCCAAGGCACTGATGGGGAGCTTGGGCAAGGGGGGTGTTTCCCAGATATATCGCACCCTGGTCTCCGGCACCTCGGGTTCCCTGGGGGTGCTTCGCCAGAGATGGGAGGGGTGGGTGGGCCCCATGGAAGAGGTGGAATGGAGTGAGGCGCTAATGGCCCCGCGTGCCCTGGCGATTGCTACCAGTCTTAGACTGATACAAACGTATTTTTTGCACACAGCATACCTCACACCCGACAAACTACACAGAGCGGGCCTCCGCCCCACTGCGGAGTGCCCCCGCTGCAGAAATCCCACAGCCGACTTCTTTCACATGGTATGGACCTGCCCGGCCATGGTAGCCTATTGGGGAGCTGTCTTGGGGGAGGTTTCTGAGGTGTTGCAGGAGAATATAGAAAGAGAGCCTTTGCCCCTCCTTCTTGGGAGCATGGGTGACACCGAACTAAGGAGACCGGATCGAATCTTCCTCGGGGTGGCGTGCTTAGTGGCTAAGAGGGATATAGTGGCAAACTGGAAGGCCAAGAGTGCCCCATCACTGGCTAAATGGAGACGGGGAGTGGATTGGTGCGCACAGAGTGAAAAACTTGTATATGAGGCTAGAGGATGTCCGGATAAATACAATAGGATATGGGGGAAATGGGAGACCGCAATAGGCACCTGAACAATATGTCATCTCTAATATTAGTGCTGTCTGGGATCACAGGTTCGACCAATGTTGGGTGCCCGTTGGCATCGTGTTTTGATGTTTGTATCATGGTTTTCTTTCTTTTGCAAAAATCAATAAAAGTTCTTTATAAAAAAAAAAAAATTGCTAAAATAATTGGTTTAAAAGATAATCATTGTATTTAATTCATTATAAAATTGGCAGCTACGTGGGTCATAAGGCCACTGTAGGGAAATGCCTTCCTTGGCATGGTTACCCCCTAGCTTTTTGCCTTTTGTTGATGCTAGTTATGATTGAAAGTGTGCTGGGATTCTGCTAACTAGGCCCCAGCACCAGAGTTCTTTCCCTAAACTGTAACTTTGTTCCCACAATTGGCACACCCCTAGCACACAGATAAGTCCCTTGTAACTGGTACCCCTGGTACCAAGGGCCCTGTGGCCAGGGAAGGTCTCTAAGGGCTGCATCATTTTTGTTATGCCACCCTGGGGACCCCTCACTCAGCACATGCACACTGCCTCACAGCTTGTGTGTGCTGGAGGGGAGAACATTACTAAGTCAACATGGCACTCCCCTCAGGGTGCCATGCCCTCAACCGACTCCCTGTTGCATAGGTAAGTCACCCATCTAGCAGGCCTTACAGTCTTTAAGGCACAGGTGAGGACATAGTTGCATGAGCACTATGCCCCTACAGTGCCTAAGCCAAACCTTAGACATTGTAAGTGCGGGGTAGTATATGGTCTGGGAGTCTGTCAATTACAAACTCCACAGTTCCATAATGGCTACACTGAGATCTGGGAAGTTTGGTATCAAACTTCTCAGCACACTAAATCCACACTAATGCCAGTGTTGGATTTATTGAAAAATGCACGCAGAGGGCATCTTAGAGATGCCCTGTATACCAGTCCAAACACCAGTGTTAGGCTGAGCAGTTCCTGCCAGCCTGCCACAACCAGACAGGTTTATGGACACATGGGGTGAGTGCCTTTGTCATTCTGTGGCCAGGAACAAAGCCTGTACTGGGTGGAGGTGCTTCTCACCTCCCCCTGCAGGAACTGTAACAACTGGCGGTGAGCCTCAAAGGCCCATGCCTGTTGTTATAGATCCCCAGGGCATCCCAGCTAGTGGAGATGCCCGCCCCTCCCGGCACAGCCCCCACTTCTGGTGGCAAGTCCGGAGGAGATAACGAGAAAAACAAGGAGGAGTCACCCACCAGCCAGGACAGCCTCTAAGGTGTCCTGAGCTGAGGTGACCCCTGCCTTAAGAAATCCTCCATCTTGGTTTTTGAGGATTCCCACAATAGGAATAGGGATGTCCCCCCCTCCCCTCAGGGAGGAGGCACAAAGAGGGTGTAGCCACCCTCAAGGACAGTAGCTATTGGCTACTGCCCCAGACCTAAACACACCCTTAAATTGAGTATTTAGGGGTGACCTTGAACCCAGGAAATCAGATTCCTGCAACCTACAAGAAGAAGAAGGACTGCTGACCTGAAAGCCCCGCAGAGACGACAACTGACTTAGTCCCAGCCCTACCGGCCTGTCTCCAGACTCAAAGAACCTGCACAGCGACACATCCAGCAGGACCAGTGACCTCTGAGAACTCAGAAGACTGACCTGCACCTAAAGGACAAAGAACCTCCTGAGGACAGCGGCTCTGTCTATAAACAACTACAAAACCACAACAAGAAACCAACTTTAAAGAGAGTCCAACTTTCCGCCAGAAGCGTGAGTCTTCATACTCTGCAACCGACGCCCCCGGCTCGATTTTGGGGAAACCAACACTGCAAAGAGGACTCCCAGGCGACTCGAACGATGTGGACACTCTGAGTCGACCTACCTGCACCCCCATAGCGACACCTGCAGAGAGGATGGGTGCCTATGCCCAGGAGACTGACTGTGTAAGTGCTTTACGTACCTGAAAAACAAACTATTACTTACCTCCCCCAGGAACTGTTGATTTTTGCAGTGTCCACTTTTAAAATAGGTATTTGCCATTTTAACCAAAACTGTGTGTACTACTGTTTTAAATCAAAGTTCTATACTTACCTGTGTGAAGTACCTTGCAATTTATGTACTTACCTAAAATTTGTATCTTGTGGTTCTAAAAATAAATTAAGAAAATATACTTTTCTATATAAAAACCTATTGGCCTGGAGTTAAGTCTTTGAGTGTATGTTCCTCATTTATTGCCTGTGTGTGTACAACAAATGCTTAACACTACCCTCTGATAAGCCTTCTGCTCGACCACACTACCACAAACTAGAGCATTAGTATTATTTAATTTTGCCACTATCAACCTCTAAGGGGAACCCTTGGACTCTGTGCACACTATCTCTGACTTTGAGATAGGATATACAGAGCCAACTTCCTACAGCCACTGTGCCAGTTTGCCAGATTTGCACAATAATTATGAGATATTAGGAAAATATTGTAATGACACTGGGTAATTATGTTGTAGAGATACGAACAAAAGACTTGTTGAAAAAACTCAAACAAAACCTTGATGGTCCCATGGTTTTACCGTGTCTTTCTACCATTTCTATTGTTTGTCTAAATGTTTTTATAGGTGGTGGGGCACTGTTGATCTGTAATCAGGCCGTCACCAAGACCTGTTGGTTGAAACGCGTTGCTGAATAAATTTTCCTTTTAAAGTGCATCTGGGAGTGATAACAGTAACAAATTACCAAACTTTAATTTATATATATATATATATATATATATATATATATATATATATATATATATATATTTAGAGAGAGTGAGAGAGAGAGAGAGAAAGAGAGAGAGAGAGAGAGAGAGAGAGAGAGAGAGAGAGAGATATGTGTCACCTAGTGGCAGTCGCCATTAGGTAGTTATAGTTAAGATCTAGTTTCCATAAAGGGATTGTTTATTGTTTTGCCAATAACTTTGGTCCCGCTTGACAAATCTTCACAAGTTTTTCTAAACATATACTTTGGACAGTCCAGCTGCTGTCCTGAAAGTTTTGGGGTTTTCTGTCAAGCAGGGGCCGAGAAAAAGAGGGATCCCAAAATGTGATTTCCCCATTCATTTTTCCATAGGACAATTAGACACGCCTAGAGCCCGAACTACTTAACAGAATTAGACCTAATTGGCAAGAAGGCTGATCCAGTTCCGCAGATCACGTTTTTTGTGGTTTGGTGAGAATCCGTTCAGTAGTATTTGAGAAAGTTAGGGCCAAAAAATATAAATATATAGGAATGCGCATCCTCTACGGATCCAACTGTCCCCGTGCTGATATCTGATTGGCTGCCAACATTTCAACAAGGAAGTGTTGGCAGCCAGAAAAAGTGGCCAGGGTAGAGTCACCCTGACCCCTTAACCCTGGTGCTGGGGTCCCTAAGGGACCCCAATAGGGCTAAAAAGCATTTTTTTCTAAAAACATCAGAAAAATCCGCAGATGGATCCATGGATTTTTTTAGATTCTTTTTTTTTAAACATGGTCTTCTACGCTTTCTGTTTTTTTTTGCCCCCTGGTGGGCCAGGTCCCGGGGACATTTGGGGCTTAGTAAAGGAGGGGGTGCATATAACCCCCCTCCTTGTGCTTTAATGAGCCCCAGAGGCCACCACCTCCCCAAGGCTTCAAGTAATT
Source organism: Pleurodeles waltl (assembly GCF_031143425.1). Lineage (NCBI taxonomy): Eukaryota > Metazoa > Chordata > Amphibia > Caudata > Salamandridae > Pleurodeles > Pleurodeles waltl. Next base: position 870,729,838 of record NC_090444.1, on the reverse strand, counting down.
AGCTTGCGGGGGTCCACCTATCACCCCGCAGACCAGGGGACCTCCAACTCCCTGGGGATTTTTTAAATAAATAGGGGGACAAGGGCACCCCCCAGCACTGGGGATTGCCACCTTCATGGGCCTTTCGTAAAATCTGAGTGCAGGGGCGGTGTGCGGCACGTAGCTGCCCCAGGAACCACCACCTATCCAGGGCATATAGTAAGAAAAGTGAAGGGGGTCTGTTTTAGACCACTGTCACAGGGCTATCTCCATGTTGGAGATGGGCTGCGCGGCCCCCCTCGATGAGCCACTTATGGGCCTGGGGACTGCCACCCCCCAGTGCCGGCTCCTGCTATGTCCCTGGGTGCCTACCCCCAGGACATAGCTGATGTGGCTTGGCTGCAGCTTTGAAGCTGCAGTAAAGTCACAGCAAACGCTCCACTTTCTGACAGCGGGACCTGTCAAACAGGTCTAGCTGTCAGAAAGCGGAGCTTTCATCTCTGTTCCCTGCACGCAGGTATGCGTTCAGGGAACAGAGATGAAAGCTTTGCTTCAGCAAGCAGAGAGCTGCTGTTAAAAGCAGCTGCCTGCTTGCTGGAGCAATGGGACTGCAGGAGAGTCCTTGAGGCTCCCCTCAGGGTCCCAGAAAGCCTGTAAAGGGCACAAAATAAAAAAAATTAAAGAATTTGAGGGACCGCTGGGAAGGCCTTGAGGATCCCCTCCTGGTCCCAGGTAGCCCGTAAAGGGCATATAATAAAATTAATTAATAAAAAAACTCATTGGGGACAGTGGGGGAGTCCTTGAGGCTCATCCCTGTGGTCACATTTAGCACTTAAAAGGCTAAAAAAATATATTTAGAATAATGACTATCTCAAGTGTGAAGGTCACAGACCTTCACACTGAGTTTTGAGAGTTTGAGCCCAGGTGTATCCCTTGTCATTTCACTCCTTTTTCTGTTTAAAGTGAAAATGTTTAAGGCTCATACTAAAAGGTGATCATACTGTTTTTAACTGACAAATACATTTTTATTTTCACTTTTTGGAAACATATCTCATTCTAGGTATATCATCCATCAAAGCCTAAAAATTCTCTATCTCTCTCCCTTTCACACTTTTCATCTCTCTCTCGCTTTCAATCTTTTTCTCCCACTCACATACCCACTTATGCACCCACTTACAGACCCACTCAGACACTCACAGACTCACTCACAGACCCACTCAGACCCTTGTGCACCCAATCCCAGTCACACCCTCACACACCTACTCATAGACCCACTGAAAGCCTCATGCACCCACTTACAGACCCACGCACACACTGATGCACCCACTAAAACACTGATGTACACACTCTCACGCCCACACAGACACTCTCACCGTCAGATACACCCTCTCACACCTATTCTCATACCCAGAGATGCCGCAGGCAACTCCCGCTGCTCATGGTCCTTTGAGGGGGGGATTGGGTTGTTAGGGGGATGTTGGCCGCAGGATTTGGTTGCAGGCCAGGTCTTGCGGGCAACCTCCGCCGTGTACGGTGCAAGGTTCAGTGCTTATAGGGGACTGGTCAGGTCAGGCTCTGTGGCCAGCTGCCACTGCGCACTGTCCAAGGCTGTACGTGGCGGTGCTTGGATTAATGTATAATAATGACAAATAGTATAGGTTAAAAAAATCATAGAAATTCACTGTAAAAACAAAAGGTTACAGGGACATTATAGTTAGGAAACAGAATTTTAAAAAACATAGAAATTCCCTGACAAAAAAGCAAAGGTTACTGGGAAGTTATAGTTAGACACACATTTTAAATGTACAAACCTTTGAAATTCACCAGTTATAGTTCAAGTTATCTCAAATAACTATAACTCATGCCCTAAGGTAACTATAACTCGCACCCTCGCCAAGCACTACTAATTACCCTGCAAATTATGGCACTCATGTCATCTCTGATAAAAATCATTGATAATATCAATGCAATATTTGCAGTAACGTTTTTGACGAAAGAACTGTGCATGGCGAGGGCTCAAGTTATAGCTGCCTTAGGGCACGAGTTATATTTACCTGAGATAAATCTAACTATAATTGGTGAATTTCTATGGTTTTGTACGTTTAAAATGTGTGCCTCACTATAACGTCCCTGTGACCTTTGTTTTTTTCAGTGAAAATAAATATTTATATCCTACTGGCTGACCAGTAGGTACTTATAGTTAGGACCAACTTATTTCCATAGACAGAGTGTTTTTTTTATTTTGCCAATAATTTTTCAAAAGTAATATGACAGCCAGTTCAGCTGCTGTGCTGAAAATTTCGGGGTGGTTCATCAAGCGGAGGCCAAAAAAAAAAGTGGGGGTCCCAAAACACTGTTTCCCATTCTATGTCTATGAGATTTTTTAATATTTGAACACAACTACAGCCAAAAATAATTTACACCAAATTTGGCAGGAAGCTATACCTTGGTTGAGAAAGTGTGCTTTTTCTAATTTGGTGTAAATCTGTTCAGTAGTTTTTGAGTTATTTAAGTTTAGAAATATAGCTAGGGACGCGGATCCACTCATGGAGGATCTGAGGATATGGGGGATAACATGAGTTTTAAAAAAAATCATAGAAATTCACTGAAAAACACAAAGGTTACAGGAACGTTATAGTTAGTTGTCATTTTATCTATACAAAACCATAGAAATTCACCAGTTAAAGTCTGTGGATGGACAGTTTTGGGGTAATCCATCAAGTGGGAGCTGAGAAAAAGGGGGGTCCCAAAATGCAAAATCTTCATACATTTTCCTTAGACTTCTTAAGGCAGGGCTACAGGAAAATTTCTGAATGGAATTACACCAAATTAGTAGGAAGCGACATCTCTGTCAATAGATTGGGCTTGTTGTGATTTGGTGTAAAATCGAGTCTGTAGATCTTGAGAAATTAAGTTTCAAAAATAATTATATAGCTGGACAGTTGGGTCCACAAGTGTATCAAGAGACTCTTGCAAGAGTGCAGTTTAATAATGGAGTGTTCTGATTGGCCGAGGGAGCTTTATATCCCTTGGGCCATCTTGCTCCCGGGCGAGTCAGACACCAGCAGGAGCGAGCGTTCTGATTGGCTGTCTGCAATGTTAGAAAAATGTTCTTGGCAACCAATATAGGATTTGAGTACTTGGGGGCATATTTTTGATGCAAATTAGGCGCAACCTAACATCATATTTATACTTTGATGCCCGACCCCGTCATTGCGTCATTTTCTGGATGCAGGAAACGGCCTTGCGTTAATGACATGCAAGGTAGGCGTTCCCTTCCAAAAAATGACTTTAAGGCCTGTGCACCTTTTTTATACTCCTGCGTCATTTTGACGCACAGGAGGGCCTTAAAAAACGGCGCCCAGCCTGATGTGCGCCGTTTTTTAACGCCTGGTGAGGGCAGGTGTTAAGGGACCTGTGGGCTCATTTCCATGGTCTCTGACCATGGAAGCAGTCCACAGGTGCCCTTCCCTGCCCCCAGGGACACGCCAGGCCAACCTCGCCCACCCCTGGAGAACACCCATGGATGGAGGGACCCATCCCAGGTAAGTACAGGTAAGTAGTGGTAAGTATATATTTTTATTTTTTTAAAGTAGCATAGGGGGGCCTAACTTGGGCCCCCCTACATGCCACTGTGCCCAATGGCCATGACCAGGGGACAGAGGTCCCCTGGGCATGGCCATTGGGCAGAGGGGCATGACACCTGTCTTTGCTAAGACAGGAGTCATTTCAATGGGGGTTGTGCGTCTAAAAATGACGCAAGTCTGGTTAGAGCCATGATTTTTTACTCTAACCGGACTTGCACCATTTTTTGAGGCACTACCCCCATTCAAAAAGTATAAATATGGGCCTTAGAGCCTCATTAGGACTTTGGCAGATGGAATACTCAGACCATCAAAGCCGGGAGGAGAAGTCATACCGTCATACTGGCTGCCTCACCCCAGCCGTATTAATGTTCCCGCTGGGCTGACCAGTGGGAACATCGTATTACGACATTCCCACCAGTCAGACAGGCAGAAACAGTGCTATGGTATTGGCCTCAGCTCCCTTAAGGGACTCAAAGCTAATACAGTAGCATACCAGCATGCTCAGAATGCTCTCTGTCTGCACATTCCCAGGGTGCTGAGTAGGGGAGTCTCTGAACTGCCCATGCCAGTGCAGGAGCTCCTTTGTGGTTCCCTGTACAGTGTTTCCATCAGCCTTTCCATGGCTGAGGCCCGCCATGTAAAGGCTGGCAGAAACAGGAGTTGTGATCAGCATAGTGAGAGAAAAGACCTCTTTGTCATGGTTAGCCACCACTTGCTGCCTGCTATTTGAGGTGGTCTTAAAACCGTTAGTGCCCAGGGCCCCTGCTAACCAGGTTCTCTGGGACATAGTAAGTGAACAAAGCAGCCCTTTTAATACATGCGCTGGACACTGGTCAGTACAAGCTTCACAGCTATATGATGGCCACTGTGAACCATGGGTGTTTTGGTATCAAACAACTCAGAATGATAAATCCAAACTGGTACCAGTATTGGATTTATTACAAAATGTACCCAGGGGTCATCTTAGAGGTGCCCCCGGTTACATGGTTGCTGGCTGGTCTCAACCAGCCTGCCACCACCAAACAAGAATCTGGAACCCTGGAGTGAGATCCTGCTCTCTGGATCCCAGAGAAAAGCCCTTCCTGGGTGGAGGTGCAAACACCCGCTCCCTCAGTAATGTGCACTGCCCTGCTAGCCAGCTTCAAATGGCTTACTGCCCTTGAAACTCGACCCCCAAGCATGCTACTAGTAGCAGATGGCCTCCCCATTGCAACCCCCTACTTTTGGCAGGAGCAATTGTGGGAAAACACACAAATGGCAGGAGAAGTGGTCAGCCCAAACTTCCACCACCCCTAAGGTGTTGCATACAAGGTCACCCCTACATTTCATTTTCCTCCATCTTGCATGGAAGGAAAATAGCCAATCAGCTGTAGGTAAGTGACATCTGCCCACAGGAAGTGGTCAATTAGTGGGTGTAGCCACCCTGAGGTAGATGACCCATTGGTCACTACTAGATACTCCCTTAAACACCCACAAAATACAATATTTGGTGGGAATCCCTGGACCATATAATCAGGTTTCAAGAACAAAAGAAGACCAGCGACAAAGAAAACCCAGAGCTCGAGAACTGAAGTACTGCTGCACCAAGAAAAGGTGCCAAACCCTGCCTGCTGCACCAAGGACTCAACAATCGCCACTGAGGGATAGCTTGTACACTAGATGTACTCTAAAAACCCTCAGAGACCCTCCACACTTTGAAAATCACCAACGATCTCCCTCAAGAGTGAAGGCATCACTCACTTGCAACCAAAGACCCAGTGAAGGCCTCTTCTCTGACTGGCTATTCACCATGGAACTGGATGCCACAGGCAGACCAAACTCCACCCGACAGACTGTGAGGACAAACCCTGCAAGTGTGCCAAGTTTGGTGGCACTATGCCCTCTAGTGGCCAAATCGTGCAAACATCCCAGGTACTGGTTACTTGTTGTCAGAAACCCAGAAGCACAGCACATTCTGGACTGCAAAAGGACCAGGATGAAGCCCCAGTTAAGGGACTTCAGGAACCATCAGGACCTCCAAACAGAGTGCCCCTGCTGACCTGCAAGCGATCCTCAAAGTAACCTACCTCCTGCTCCCAAGGGCACCTTTGTGCACAGCTCCTGGCTCACTGATTCCACTGCACCCACCCGCCCTGTACCCTGCACCAAAGAACCAGCTGTGCCCTAAGAGTCCTCCACCCCTTGCAACCTCTGCACTCCAGGGGGACCTTTTCTGAGCCACTAATGGCCCTGGGGCCTGCTCACATGCTTTGTCTCGGGAAGAGCTACACCAGGGACACAGCAGCTTTCCTGCCCTCACAGGTGTGAACAGGGAATTCTTTGCTTGCTGTCACTTGGTGGGAACATCTTTTAATCTCCCGCTAAGTGGGAACAAACACCAACAAGGGGGTGATTCAGACCTTGGCGGACGGCGGAGGCCGTCTGCCAAGGTTCCGCCGCCGAATGACCGCACCGCGGTCAAAAGACCGCGGCGGCCATTCAGACATTTCCGCTGGGCCGGCGGGCGCTCTCCAAAAGAGCGCCCGCCGGCCCAGCAGAAATGCCCCTGCAACGTGGAAGCCGGCTCAGAATTGAGCCGGCGTAGTTGCAGGGGTGCGACGGGTGCAGTTGCACCCGTCGCGTATTTCAGTGTCTGCAAAGCAGACACTGAAATACTTTGCGGGGCCCTCTTACGGGGGCCCCTGCAGTGCCCATGCCATTGGCATGGGCACTGCAGGGGCCCCCAGGGGCCCCGCGGCACCCCCTACCGCCATCCTGTTCATGGCGGGTTTCCCGCCATGAACAGGATGGCGGTAGGGGGTGTCTGAATCCCCATGGCGGCGGAGCGCGCTCCGCCGCCATGGAGGATTCAATGGGGCAGCGGTAAACCGGCGGGAGACCGCCAGTTTACCCTTTCTGACCGCGGCTGAACCGCCGCGGTCAGAATGCCCTCGGGAGCACCGCCAGCCTGTTGGCGGTGCTCCCGTGGTCGGTGACCCTGGCGGTCACCGGCCGCCAGGGTCAGAATGACCCCCCAAGTCCGCTCACAACAGGTGGTAACTTTAAAAATTCTCCCACCTGCTTACAGCAGACTTTTAATCCGCATCAGTGTGAGCAGAAAAACTGACCAAAATATTGCTCCTTCCTAGAGGTAGCAATATTAGAAGCCGAACCTTTCAGGCTGGAGCATTGCTGACTCCTACTGCATGCGTGGAGCAGGCCAGGGCAACGTGGGCCTTTGGGCTCCCCACGTGGCCAACAACAAGTGAATGGTGGGTGTCCTGGGTGGGTACGAGAGCACCCACCTATAATGATATGGGCCCCGGGGAATGGTGTCCCTGGTCTGATAATGGCTCAGAGAGGCTGGCCGTGTGGCTCCCCTTTTCCCTTTTAACATACAAGTACAGCCCTGGGGATGGGGTCTCCAGGGTCTAAAGAGGCTCTGAGAGAGGGGGCCACTTGGACCCCTTACCCTTTAATTAAAATAGGCAGCCCTGGGGGATCGGGTCCCAAGGGCCTAACAAGGTTCAGGGAGAGGTGTTGTTGGACCACCTCGCTTTTATTTGAAGAAGTGGCAGTAGAGAATCAATCAATCAATCATTAGATTTGTAGAGCACTGCTTATCACCCATGAAGGCATACAGGCATTGGCAGGTTCTGTGATGATTAGCTAAATAGCCAGATCGTCAGGGACTTTCGGAACTCTGGAGGAGATGGGGAGGTCTGTAGATGAAAGGGTAGCTCATTCCATGTCTTCGCTGCTAGGTAGGAGAAGGCGCAAACTATGCATCTGCTACGTCAGTGGCTAGGGGTGAGGGTTTGAGAAAGGGATATGGAGCGGAGGTGTCCAGTGAACTGATGGAAGTTCAGGCTGTGGTTCAAGAAAGAGGGTCTGCAATTTCTTACGACCTTGTATGCAAGAGTCAGGAGTTTGAACTGATATCTTTTCTGTACAGGTAGCCAGTGGAGTTCCCTGAGGTAGGGGTTGATGTGGGTTCATCTAAGGAGATCCAGGATGAGTCAGACTGTAGTGTTCTGTATGGTCTGTAGTCATCAGAGGAGGTTAGGTGCGATCCCTGCTTAATGAGTGTTGCCATAGCTCAGTCAGCTGAAGATGAGGGCCTAGGTAATGGTGCATCTGGAGCTTTGGGGTATCCATTTTAATATCTGATAAAGCACGCGGAGGATGAAGAAGCCGGAGGAGGAGCAGGAGATGACCTGAGATGTCACTGTTTTCCAGAACGATGCCTAGGTTCCTAGCATGGTCAGTGAAGGTAGGAATAGGTCCAAGTTCTGAGGGCATCCAGGATGCATCCCATGGGGGTTTCTGTTTCTGAAGAACCGTACCTCTATCTTGTTTGTGTTGAGCTTCAGGCAGTTGTCCTTCATCCAGTAGATGCCAACTGTCATGCAGTTGTGGAAGTTGGTCTCGGTGTTGGTGGTGTCCTCAGAGAGGGAGAGGATGAGTTGTGTGTTGTCTGGATAGGATATGATGTTAACTCTGTGGGTTTTGGTGATACTGGCCAGAGGTGTCATGAGGGTGGAGCTGAGCGAGGATCCTTGGGGTATTCCACAGCTGATTTCCTTGAGAAGCAGACTTTTTGCATTCTTCCATTGAGGAAAGAAGCAATCTATCTGAGGGCGACTCATTGAATGTCTATGTTGTGCAGCCTTGTGATGAGTGTTTGATAGGAGACCGTATCAAAGGCTGTGAAGAGGTCTAGGAGTATCAGAGCTGCAGTCTCTCCTTGGTTGAGTAGGGCTCGGATGTTGTCAGGGATTGGGTCCCCAGGGTCTAACAAAGCTCGGAGATGGAGGCCACGTGGACACCCTCCCCTATAATAATAAAACAGCCCTGGGGGATCATGTGTGAAGGTTGGCTTTACGCATGGTAATACAATATTACTGTTCATTTAAAAAAACTAGAAAATCACTGAAAAAAACAAAGGGTAAAGTAACGTTATAGTTCAGTGCGATACAAAAGATCTGTTTTAGGTGCGATACAAAAGATCTGTTTTTTAAAAAAAACGTATAATTCACTGAAAAAAACAAAGGTTAAGGTAAGTATATAGTTAGATGAATTTGTCAGTGACAACATTAACATTTTGCACTTAAAAAACACAGAAATTCACGAGTTATAGTAGCAGAGTTAACCATAACTTGGCATGCACTGCTTAAGACCTCATATATTGCATCACTCATGACATGTTCTACGACATCATTTATGAAATCACTGATGACATCTCAAATGACATAACTGATGACATCATGGTGACATCATCCAATCTTCTTGTGTACACTTTGCTATATAAAATTCTGTAGCATTAGAGCTCTGAAAGTAAGTACAAAATAGTTCAAAAGAATATAAGGCCTCATTAATGCCATCACAGAAACAATTCCCTTAGGTGTAGCAAGCATGGGTTATGTGCCACATGGCCCCCATATCATACACTTCACGGGTAGTGTAGTTCACATTAACAATCAACCACAGATATATGGGAAACCCTCATTACATATGCTGTTCAATCTCTATACAAATGTTCAGAGAAAGACAAGGTCCTAAAAATACTGAATATCTATTCCCACAGGAATGCCTTACTCTGGACAGCTTTTATCTGTATCAAACTCCTGACAGTCACTGAACCTGCACTGAGACATGCAGTTGATATGCACAGGGAAGTGGTACTCACTGTACAAAGAGAGTTTACCGTGTACCAGACTTTTTGTAGACAGTAAAACCCTCATGAGACTTACAATACAGAGGATTAAAAAGTATCTACTAAGAAAAATGTACACTCTATGTGTTGAAAACAGATAGGTCATATTTCGAAGTGGAACAAGCACATATTCAGAGCTCAAAACCTGGTGGGCACAGGCTTCTATGTTAAGTACAAATTGTCATGCTGAGACAATTCTGTCTAATTGTAGGAAGCTAGCCCTCTACGAAGTGTGCAAAACCAAGCACACTATGCAGAGTGTCTGGGCAGCCACATGTTGGTTTCCAGAGGTAAGAAATAGACCACCTAATGCCCAATTTTTAAGGTAGCTGGTTGAGCAGTTAGGCTAATCCAGGAGATGTGTCAAGTATTTGCTGTACTCACAAATCCAATCATGCACCACACACACTCAATTAATAAATCGAGACCAGAATTAATAAAAAAATACTTCAGACTTTTATATAAAATTAAAGACCAAGATCTTTAGAATACGTTAAGTACTTTTCAAGTTATAGCTTTTCAAAGTTTTGGTAAAGTTAGTCTTCCTGTGCGTAATTACGCACCATTGGAATCAATGCACAGCCACCTTTAAAAATGCATACAAAATCGTACGGTTGAGATACCAGTCTCTACCTTTGCAGGGTGGTTGCAGCAGTCGGTGGGGAAGTTATGCCAGTGGGAGAGTCTTGGGTGCTCCCCGGCATTGGATAGGTTCTTGAGGCAGGCACAGGGCCACCTGGATGGGCCACTTGGAAAAGGAGCTGGTTTGTAGGTTTAAGGTGGATGCTCGGGGGGTCCTTTGGGCTGTCGAGGTCACAAGAGGTTGGGGACCTGGAGCACACAGGAAATCCCGCGATGCAAGGCTCAGGGCGACCAGGTGCATGGCGTTTTAGAGGTCTTGACAGCTGTGCGCAAAGGGTCCCTTTGGAGCTGGAGGTGAGTCGTCTTCCGGGGGTCTCACAGGATTCCACGGGCGCTCTGGTGGGAGGGCCAGGGTGTCACTGAAGTCCCTTGACTGGGGCTTCCTCCTGGTCCAGTTGCAGCTCTGGGGGAGCTGTTGTTAGTGATGTCCAATATGCACTGGTCAGTACCTGGGGTATTGTCACAACTTGGCCATGGGAGGGTGCTGTGCCACCAATCTGGGCACAGTTGCAGGTCACGTCTGGGCTGTCATTGGTGTATCGCCGGGTCCAGCTGTGTCTTCCGGTTGCAGAGATATACCCAGTCAGTGAAGTGTCCCTCACCAGGTTGCAGGTTCCTTGCAGGTTCCTGTAGTTTCTTGAGTGGTGCCTCCACTTAGGAAGGAGTTCTCAGATTATTTGTGAAGCCTGGAGGTCCTCTGGAACCTTTGAGGTCAGTCCAGTGGTCAGCTCCTCCGCAGCAGTGATTGTCGGGACACTGGTGCAGCAAGCAGGGGTCTTGGAGCCTCTTCTGGTGCCGCAGGTCCTCTGTTCTCATCCTACGGGTTATTTGGTGTTATCTTCTTTCCTTCCAGATGAATCTAATTTCTTGGTCTATGGGAGCCTACTAATTACTGAATTTAGTGGGTGTTTTAAGGGGAACCTGGTAGTGTTCAATAGGACACTTACCCATGGGTGGCAACACCCACTACAGTGCCCACTTCCTGTGGGAAGGGATACTTCCCTAAACCCTATTGGATATTTTTCTACCATCCAACATGAAGGAAAATGAGATGGAGGATCCACTTCATCTGGCGCTCCTAGGGGTGATGCATGCTCAGCGAGGCCACTCCTCCTATCCTTTGACTGGTTTTCCGCCTTTGCTCCCGCCAAAAGTGGAGGTTTGCAAAAGGGGAAGCCCTCTGCTGCTAGCAGCTGGCCTGGGGCTTGAGGTTCAGGGGCAGTAGCCCTTTGAAGCTCACAGCCAGGGTGTTGCACATTCCTGAGGGAAGGGGTGTTATCTTTTCCACACAGGAAGGGCATTGTCTTACAAACCAGAGAGCCATGGCTCTCCCTCAGGTTTGTATACTGGCCGTCTGGAGTGGCAGGCTGGATGGAACCAGTCAGCAACTATGCCAGTTAGGGTTAACTTTTGCAGGGGGCACCTATAAGGTGACCCCTCTGTACATTTAGGCTGAAATCCAGCATTGGTACCAGTTTGGATTTAATATTCTGAGTTGTTTGAAACCAAACAACCCAGGGTACAGAGTGGCCATCATGTAACCGAGGAACCCATGTTTGAGCAGTGTCCAGTACATGTATTTAAAATTGATGCTCTGTTCACTCACCATGTCCCAGGTTTTGCAAGGACACAGTGGAGGTATACTGCTAATGCAGTTATGCCCTCATATATAGTTTGGAGCACCCTGCTTTAGGGCTGTAAGACTTGCTAGATGGGTGACTTACCCATAACATATGCAGTGTAGAGTGGACAAGGCACACAGAGGAGATGCCATGTCGAGCTTGTATTTTAGGTTTGCACCAGGACACTCAGCCTGCTATGGCAGTGCTGGTTGCATCAAGGTGCAGGGCCCTTGAGGGTGACACAATCAGTGCTGCTGCTCTCAGGGGTCTACTCTTAATATGTCATGCCTTGGGTACTGGGGCACCCATTTACTAGTGACTTATAGTGCTATTTAAATGTGTATCCAATTGTGCCAAGCATCACAACAGATTTAGGGAAAGAGCTCTGGCCCAGGGAACCTGGTTAGCAGGGGTTCCTGGGCACTACCGACTTCAAGAACACATCAACATCAGGCAAAACGTGGTGGCTAACCATGCAAAAAGAGGCCTCTGCTCACAGTAATAATTCAGGGCTTCTTACAATACTTAGGGGCAGATTTATGGAAAGTGGTGCCCCATAGCGCCCCCCCTACTGCCACCATGTGTGTGCCATATTTAAAATACGACGCACCATAGTGCAGGGTCGGGGCAATGGCAGCATTCTATGTGATGCTATTGATGTACTCTGCAGGAGTAGCGCCAAAATGTTGGTGCTATTCCCCCAGAGTATATAGGGGCCCATCCTAAATAATGGAAGCCCTATTTTAACCCCTGCTCTGAGCAGGCGTTAAATTGCGGAAAAACAATGGCGCAAGGAAATCTCACAGATTTCCTTGCACCATTTTTTCAGCCCCCCCTAATGGGGGAATGCCCCCCTTGCATACATTATGCCTGGCGCAGGCAAAATGTGGCAAAAGGGTTTACAAAGTGGCGCAATGCAAGCACTGCATCACTTTGTAAATATGGTGCCATAGGGCCATCATTGGCTCCTCAAGGGGGACTACGTGGCCCCCCTCCAACGTGATGTAGCCCCAAGGAGGTGGTGCTCCCCGGGGCTGGGGTTCCAAAACAGACTAGCTTCTATATTTTATTGTAGCCCTGATGAGATGGCGGTCTCTGGTGCTGTGGAGGGGCAAGCAGTCCCCCTCAGACAATTGTAACTTTGCCTCGGGGAGGTGGTGGTGCACATGGCCCCCTGCACACAATTGTAACTTTGCTCCTTGGGGCTGGGGAGGGGGGGGGCTGTGCAGCCTCCAGCATTCTATTTGATTTCAGTCCGTGGGAGGTGGTGGTTCGTAGGGCTGTGGAGGGGGCTTGCGAACCCCTGCACGCAATTGACCTTTTGCCCGTGGGAGGTGGTGGTCCCAAGGGCTGCGGGGGACTTCACACCCCACACACTGATTAAGATTAAAGCCCCGGAAGGTGGTGGTCCCCAGGGCTGTGATGGTGAGGTGTGTGGCCCCAAGGGCGTGGGTGGGCCCAGCGGGCCTGCCGTCATGATAAATATAAGCCCTGTGAAAGTGGAGGTCCCTGGGGCATAAGAGAGCCCAAGGAGGGGGGTCCTGTGAGCCCCCTCCTCCATTTTCAAAAAGCCCGGGACCTGGCCCTCCCGGGGGCTTCATAAAGACAAGCCTGGGAGCCCACATTTGTTGTTCTTGTAAATTTTAGCCAGATCCGCCATGACTTATGTCAAACATTTTTTTTAAATGTTTATTTTTGCCTGGGGTTCAGGGGTGCAGGAGGTGTCTTCTGTATTCTGTTCGATTTCAGCCCCATGGAGGTGGCAGTCCCCAGGTCTGCAGGGGGCCCTCACAACCTCCCGCACACAATTGACACTTTGCCAAGGGAGGTGGTGGTCCCAAGGGCTGCGGGGGCTGCACACCACACGCACTCATTAAGATTAAAGCCCTGGAAGATGGTGGTTCCCGGGGCTGTGATGGGGAGGCAAGCGGCCCCCACACTCAATGTGATTAAAGCTCCAGGAAGGTGGTGGACCCCAGGGCATGGGTGAGCCCAGTTGGCCTGCTGACATGATAAATATAAGCCCTGTGGAAGTGGAGGTCCCTCGGGCATAAAAGTGCCCTAGGAGGGGGATCCTGTGAGCCCCCTCCATTTTCATAAAGCCCCGGGATCTGGTCCTCCCGGGGGCTTCATAAAGACAAACGTGGGAGTCCGAATTTGTTTTTCTTGTAAATTTTAGCCAGATCCACCACGACTTATGTGAAAAAAGTTTTTTTAACGTTTTTTTGCCTGGGGCCTGGGGGGGCAGGAGGTGTCTTCTGTATTCTGTTCAATTTCAGCCCCAGGGAGGTGACAGTCCCCTGGTCTGCAGGGGACCCTCACAACCTCCTGCATACAATTGACACTTTGTCAAGGAAGGTGGTGGTCCCTGGGGCAGTGGGGGGGGCTGCAAGCCCCCGGCACTCATTAAGATTTAAGGCCTGGGCAGGTGGCAGTCTCCGGGGCTGCAGGGAGGGTGCTTTGCGTCTCCCTCGCATTCATTACGATTTAAGACCCATGGAGGTGATGGTCCCTAAGGCTGCAAGGATTAAAGCTCCAGAGAGGTGGAGGTTCCTGGGGATGCAGCAGGGCTGTGCAGCCCCGCACACAATTGACACAATTGACACTTTGCCCCGGTGAGGTGGCAGTTCCTGGGGTCGTGGGGGCGTGCATCTCCCCCACACTCAATGTGAATAAAACGCTGGAGAGGTGGTGGTCCCAGGGGAATGGGTGGGCACAGTGGGCCTACCGACATGATAGTCTGGGGAGGTGGTGGTCCCCTAGGCATAAAAGTGTACCCCCACCTTCATTTTCATATGCCCCTGGGACCTGGCCCATCTGGGCCTTCATAAAAACAAGCTTGGGAGCCTGTGCTTGGTCTTTTTTTCCAATGGATCAGCAGATCTGCCATGACTTGCAGAGAAAATTAACAAAAATTAACAAAAAAAAATTTTTTTGCCCAGGGGGTGCTTCCTTAGCACTAGACCTAAGGGGTCAGGGTGCCCATACGCTGGCCCCTTTTGGTTTTTTTTAAATCTTTTTTTGTGTGACTCAGCTGAAGTCAAATCCCAAGATGGCAGCCAAGACTTCCTAGTTGAAGTGATGGCAGCTAATCAGAGCTCTGCGTCTCCCTGCACGAGTTCCTTTGTGTCTCTAGATATCTATATTTCTTTTTCTTTTAATATCTCAAAAACTGCTGAACGGATTTACACCAAATAACTAAAAGCACTCTTTTTGGACAACTAGCTACCTTTCTGCCAAATTTGGGGTAATTCCCCCCTTTTTCTTCGCCACAACTTAACGGATCACCCCCAAAACTTCCCCTGTATAACAAAATTCTCAGGAAAACGTTTTGGGGAAACTTTTGTGAAGACAAACGGAAAGATGATCCTAACTATAACTACATACTGGCGACCACTAGAAGGTAATGTATGTGTGCATATATATATATATATATATATATATATATATATATATATATATATATATATATAAATATATATATATATATATACACACACACATTACCAACTGGCAATTGCCACTAGGTAGTTATAGTTAGTATAGTTGGGACCTAGTTTCTTTGGAAAAAGCATTTTTTTACTAGCCTATATCTTTGGTGCTGGTTGCGAATCTTCACAAAAGTTTTTTTTTAAATTGACGCTCATGTAAGCTGCTGTCTGGAATGTTTTTCGGGTGATCCGTCAAGCGTGGGCCGAGAAAAAGGGGGTCCCAAAACACTTTTACCCATTCATTTTTCCATAGGGTTTTTGAACAGCGATAGCGTCTGGCTTCCCACAGCCCTGGAGACCGCAACCTCCCCAGGACTAATAAATACAATGCAGGGGTTGCCTTGTAACCCCCTCTTAGCCCTCGGGACTTCCACCTCTCACGGGCTTCAAAGAAATGACTGCCCCCCCACCACAACGCAAGGGGATGCTACCTTCTCAGTGCTATTTTAAGAAGACATAGGGATTGCGTTGTGGAAACCTGGGCCCCGGGGACCACCACCTCCCTGGGGCTATTTGTTGGAAGGGGGCCGTGCTGCCCCCTTCTATGAGCCAGTAACGGCTCTGGACACCAACACCCCCATGTCCAGCTCCTGCTATGTCCTAGGGTGCCCCTCGTGGGACATAGCTGTTTGCTGTGATTTGGTGGGAGCTTTCACAGCTCACACCAAGTCACAGCAAACACTCAGTTTGGATGAAGTAAGAGCTGTCAAACAGCTCTCACTTCATGCAAATGGAGGTTTCCCCTGTTTCCAAACAGAGGAAACATTGCCTTCACAGAGAGGGGGCTGCTTTAGCAACTCCCTCTCTGTGACAGCAATGCCGGCTCCCACAGGAGGTAGGGAGCTGACTGTGACCACAGGGGCCTTCATGCTCTCCCCACAGTCTTCAACACTGTCACTGGGTGCCCTGGGGAGCACCCAGGTCACGTGAGTGGTCCCCAGGGAACGGTGTTTCCTGGGCTGAGATCACACACCCCCCTCCCCCCAAACAAATTAAATATTTAGGCCTGGGGATGGGGTTCCTGGGGCTGAGATCAGCCTGGGGAGGGGGGCCAGGGGGACCCCCTCCCCCCCCAAAAAATAAATATTTAGGCCGGGCCCCAGGGGATGTGATCCCTGGGGTTGAGTTCAGCCTGGGGGGGCACTGTGCAGGATTGGGTGGTTATAGGGGATATCTGCAGGGCATGACCGCAGGCCAGGTCCTGTGGCCAAACTCCACTGCGTATAGCCAAAGACTGTGCGCAGCACAGGCTTGCGTTCTTATAGGGGTTAGCCGCAGGGCCTGCCGTAGGCCAGGCTTTACGGCTAAGTGCCGCCGCCCCATTGGATTAACGTATAGTAAACAAAATTACATAAATGAATTAATTTGAGATATCATGAATATTGCAATGAATGTTATGAGTCAACGTGGTATAAGTGATGTAATTTGAAAGGGTATAAGCTGTGCATGGGGAAGGCATGAGTTATAGTTCAAGTAGGCTGGCTAGAAGGTGTTCACAACACTGTGTACAGGACTGAGCAAGTCACCTCAAGGTTTGAGTGTGGCGCAAATTATACGTTTAAGTTTAACCATAACTTTAGAATTTTGAATGTTTGTGTAGGTTAATTTGGTTTTGTATACAAAACAATAATAAAATATTTTAACTATAACTTATCTTCGTTTTCAAGATGTTCAAATCCACTGTCTAGTGATTCTATTGTTGCCTGGTGAAGGACACATCCTAATTGGGTCTGATTTAGAGTTGCATGGTAATGGAAATCTCACAATGTGTTGCATTAATTCCCAACCCCAAAGGTAACTGGATGATCAAGGACATTTGGCCACCTGAGCTATGTCTGTATATACCACTTTCTTCAGAAATTAGAGGGTTTTCAGTGACCTCTCGAATTTAAACATACCCGCAGGCCAGACGTGTATTAAAGTCTTGAATAGTTGAAACATAAGTCTCAGATCTAAGTAGTGCTTAAAAATCAAGCTTTTTAATCAGGCAATTACTACAGTAATTACTACAATATTCACAGCCTGATGCTTTTTACCATTTCTAGGGGAAAATTTGGTGACTCCTTGTAGATTTCACTGAGCAAGACTATGGAAAACTATGAAAGCAGTCCATCTGATTTTTGTATTTTTTATTGTAAACATCTTTTAGCCAAAAGTGCAATTGCCCTGTCTCTGCTTAAACAAATAACAAAGATTTTATTTTGGCTTCAAAAAGTCTAAGAGAAGTCACGTCTTTCTCATCTGTAATCATCAGGTTCCCACTGACACAATGCTATGAGTCTGTACAAAATATTGCATTTTGTCAACCATCACATCGGATAGATATGGGGGAACGATGTGAATATATGGTTGTTTCCCACTCCATGAGAAAAATAGGTTTTTTCGGGTCCTTAGTCATTTGAGATTTATTGTGGAGGAAGACATGCCCATACAGAAGCAGGGAGAACGTTGCATGTCTCCTCATATTCAGGAAATACAAATAGCAGGAGAGGAAAATAGGAAGCATGTAAAATCCCTTAAGAAGACTGTCTACCAAGTTCTCATTGTAAGCATTCTTATTAAAGGGTGCCTAAATATTTTCAGCCAAACTCTGAAAATGAGTCAATGTTATTTAGGTCTAGGAAAGGGAGTTGAACTTGTAGCCCTGAAACTTGTAGTCGCATCCCTTATGGAAATAATTTGTAGTAAGGTTGTAGTAGATTATGGACCTCATTACAACCCTGGCGGGAAATCCCGCTTACCGCTGTGCTGATGGCCGTTAAGATACCGTTGCCGCGGTGGAATTCCTCTACAGGTATTACGACCCACATCTGCCACAATACAGACACCCACACAAGTCCGCCACACCAAAGGTCAGTGATAAACTGGTGATAGCAAAATCCACACCGTTACGCCAACAGGAATACGCCCACAGTATCACGACCCACGAATCAACGCGCGGTCCTTCAACAGCGGTAAACCATTGGCGGTACACACCGCCGCGCACAAAATACACACACATTTACAATACACAACCACATTGGACAACTCAAAATACACACACCTGACACACATACACACACCATACCCACACACCCAATCCAAAATAAAACACACGCCCACATTACCCACAACCCCTTCCAGTGAAAATGTTCAGAAGAAGCACAGAGAGAGAGAATAGCAAACACAACACCAGCATCCACAGGCACACAACACCATCACTCATACAAGATCCACGCACCTCAAAGAACACACCCCAACACAACACACCACAACAAACATCACCTCACACATCACCCACACCACATTATGGCACCTCAAAGACACCCCAGGTTTTCTGAGGAGGAGCTCAGGATCATGGTGAAGGAAATCATCCGGGTAGAGACACAGCTATTTGGATCACAGGTGCAGCAGACCTCCATTGCAAGGAAGATGGAGCTATGGTGGAGAATTGTCGACAGGGTCAACGCAGTGGGACAGCACCCCAGAACACGGGATGACATCAGGAAGAGGTGGAACGACCTACGGGGAAGGTTTGTTCCGTGGTATCTAGACACCAGGTAGCTGTACAGAGGACTGGTGGTGGAGCCCCACCTCCTCCCCCACCACTAACAACATGGGAGGAGCAAGTCTTGGCAATCATGCATCCTGAGGGCCTCGCAGGAGTAGCAGGAGGACTGGAGTCTGGTAAGTTATATCTTTATTATTATATCCCCCACACCCTACCTGCATGCCATCACAAATTCCTACCCCATCCCTCACACCCATCACCCCAACACACCACAGATACCCCACTATCACAACCCACACATCCCAATAACAAGCCATGCATGTAACAACAATGCATGGATACCCATCACCAAAGCAAGTCCAGTCGAGAGACTCATCCAGGCCACAAAATCACCAATCACACAAGGGCCAAGCCAATAATGCAAGCACAGGAGTAGAGTGTAACCCACCCATTGCACAAGATGCCACACACAGATACAATAAC